>NC_054055.1:50756419-51070865 GCF_017639655.2 Falco naumanni
GTTGAACGGGCTTTGAGCAACGTGATCTAGTAGAAGCTGTCCCTGTACATGGCAGGAGGTGTGGAATTAGATGAACTTTAAAGATCCCTTCCAACCCAAACCATTCTATGATTCTATGAACAGTGTAGCTTTGTCTGAAGTACTGTGGCAATGATGCTGTGTAATTGTACTTCTACAAGAGGAAATTCTGATGTAGCAGCAAAGTATGGGTTTGGCTCCACAGAAGTCTCCGTTCTTGTACTGATCCATATTTAGTTTTTGTGTGTCAACTATTACACTAAAGTACACAGAAAAGGAGAATGACTCTATCATTGCTTTGTCTGATTCTTTTTACATTTTTAAGTCTGCAACATATATCAGAAGAAAAACAAGTCTGAGGTCTTCATTCTGTGTTTTTCTCAGTGCTGAATGCTTTTTAAGGTGTACTTCCCCAGATGGAAAAATAAAGCTTGCTTACTTACTACTGTAAGGAAAAAAAAAAAAAATAAAAAAAAAAAAAAAAAAAACCCAAACAAACAACCAGAAACTCACCAAAAATATAAAAAAGACACAGTGCTGGATAAATGAAGGTTGTTTCTTCCAGATTTAAAATATGTTCCAGGTGAAACATATTTGGGATGATAGCCAGGGCTTAGTTAGTTTATAAATACCTGTGCCTTAGTGACAGATATTTCAAAGGTTATCTTTTTCATGCTTATTATGAACTGTAAAAAGATAGCCAATAATCTTACTATGGCATGCATAATGCAATCCTTACATATGACTTCATAAAAGAGCTACAGGAGGCGTTAAGGGGGGTGGGGGGGTGGATGGGGGAGGTAGGGAGGAAGCACCTGAACTGAAAACATGACAAGATGTAATGTGATGTGAAGAACTTACCTGTAAAGTAGTATTCAGTGTACTGACTTTTACAAAATTGCATAGCACATTTCCCTTTGTATTTCATATGTCAAAGAGAAAAAGCTCCAAAATATTTGCAAACACAGCACTCATTAAAATACTATATCTAATTGACGTTTTATTAACTTTATTAATCTCAAACCCATGATACTGAATATTTGCAGATCATTATTAGACAAAGGTGATAGTAATAAATAATTTTCATCTCTGGCTGATTTATGGATGACCCATATGACACAGCCTACACATCACTTTAATTCTAACAAAAGAAAGAAATTAGAAACTGCAGTTGTCAGTTCTATTAACAGAACACCCTAAACTCAATGCTCTACATTTTGCATGACTTCTGTAAAAATTTGATGTGTTCGAATTTTGCCTAACTTTAGATGGCCACAGCATAGATGTGTCCATGTTTGAGACAGAAATCCAGTCTTTTCAGTCAGAGGAGAAAAATAAGATATTTATCTGAGCCCTTTCAAATATTGGTTAAAAATGTACTCTGGAACTGACTGTTTCATTCTCTTGATTATAAGGAGAGTGAAGACTCCTAGTTCATATGGAGAATTGAATAAAGAAAATACTTAAACCTTAAACAACTGACATTAGCTGTGTGCAAAAATGTTGATAAAACAAAGTCATCGTCCACCAGTCCCATCAAACCCAGGAACTTTGCAGCATTCAAGTCCCCCATCATGCCACTCGAGACAACTGAATACTGTCTTTCTGTAAAAAACTATAATGTATCATTAAATTAAGCTATTACAGTAAGTCTTTGGAGAAGACCAGCATTATATGTCTTTTAGAAACTTCTTAATAAGTTTGAACAATTGAGTGAAAGGCAGAAAAAGGATGTTCTGTTTCATGTATGTAACACTGAAAATGTATTATATAATATGCCTATCTATTAATGCATTTTTATAACATTATGTCAGTGAAGGAACTCTGTGTGTGTGTGTGTGTATGATGTATGTGTATTTAAATCACTTAAATAATGTCCTTTCTGTAAGTAAAGGAATACAACTGAGAAATATTTATGTTGATATTTTTTAATTTTTAAAATTAATGTTTAATTGAGGAAAATAGCATCCCATGCCAATGGCATAATATAGACAAAACGATGTTTCTAAATGAAACAGAACAAACTGTTAGATGCTTGAACCAATAGTAATGAGAAGCAGCTGATTTGTTGAAGAATATGGATATTTTGTAGGTTTAGATATTGACGTATGAGAAAGAAAAACCGAAAAGCAGCAAAGTTAGAGATGGACTCATATTAAAATAACTTTTTTCCCCAGTAAATCACATAAACAGTCCTTGTGAAAATTACCTTAGTTTTAATGTATCATATAAAGGTCATTGGGGTTTTTATTTTCTTTCTTTTTTTTTTTCTTTCTCCACCCAATTGCCCCTTTAAATTCTGTCTCAACAGAAAGATACACCACTTGATCATACTAACAGGATCAGCTAGCTGAGTTTCTTCCAATGAAAAAGAAATGTAACATGTGGACAGCAAACAGCACTTTCTTCAACTGACTGAAGAGACCAAGCACTTCTGAGACTTCAGCATGACTCACAAACATATCAAGAAGACAGGACAGATGGAAAGGGGTAATGGCTACCAGCACTGCTCTTCTGTTAGTGTCCTACAGAATCAACAAAACATATTTTGGCCTTCTGTAGCCTAAGGCATCAGCCATAACATCTCTCTGTGACAGAAGACAGTTACATAAAAAGCAGAGCTCAGATAACCAAAGGGGATCATTGGACACACTTGCCTAAAAAAGGACCTCTGATACTGAAGTAGTATAATTCTCAAATTGAAACAAAATACTGTGCAAAATGTTAGTGAGGGTGGGACTGTTTCAGTTAGCTTCTTCAAATTTTCTGTTAACACCAGCATCTCAGAATTTTTGGGACTCTGATTAGACACACATTTCTCTGTGTTATATAAAAATGCTTCCATCAACACTTCATTTATTACTTTTTTTTTTATTGACTAGTTTTCCTATAGTGATTAGTGATAGTGATCACTTTCTTACCTAGCCTATTACACCTAAGATTCTCAGAGAAGCATTGTTTTCTAGGCTATGAATTAGGGCAAAAGAGTGTCCTTGGTCATGAACTTTCAGCTTTGTTCTGCACTCTTTCAAGAGACTCCTGAGAGCCTAGAAAATATTTTTAAACTTTTCGTTGTTTGTATTGGATCCCTCAGCCTTCAGGTGTAGAACCTTTTGCTGACATGTTAATTCAAATTGTTTCATTATGCATTTTGATATAAATTCTAAATAATGTTTATGTATGCATATAGTGAGGATAAACTTATTCTAAGGCATGTATTTTACCCATTTACTCTCCTTCATTTACTATTTTTATTTCAATGCTATTAGAAAAACTCCTGACAAAGACAGCTTGTGCACCTTTGTGCAATGCTAAAAATAATTTATTAAATAAGATTCCTGGGTTTATTCAGAATAATAAATAATTTATCTTCTGATGCCATGATATTCACTAGCCTCATGGCAATTCTGGTGGAGCTTCCTCCTTTTCCAGTTTTTACTTTCTTTTTTTGATGGTTCTTGCAGCATTTATAGATTGGAAATGGGTCCTTGTCTTATATTGTGTTACATATCAGAAACACTATATTTGCACTAGGAGATAAAACAAGCCAAAGACCATCTGATAACCCTTCGGATCAGTAGAATGGTGTGACTCTTGTCTGAGCAGCTACATTGTAAGGCAGCAGTCAGGTTGTTTGCTACAAATGAAATCACCTGTGGGATACTGCTAGTTTGTCATGGACCATAATGGTGCTGATGTCCATGCTAATGATTTGATAAGATATGTCAGTGCTTAGTCTGTGGGCTGGTCTTTTTAATTCACAGATACAACTGAATGTACCACCATATGTGCTGTTTTGTGAACCCAGTGTATCTTTCTGTCTTTGGTTCTTTAGAGTGCTATAGCGGTAAAACACATAATTTTCAGGGTAGTTAAACTAACCCTCATCCAGAAAGACTTTTGCAAGGAATAATTTTCTAACTGGCTATTAATTAGTCTCAAATATATTTAAGATACTTTCAATTTTGACTGTTTTTTCCTAAGCCTTAACACTTTTTAATTTATTCTTTCTTTTTTCCAGATTAAAAACATCTTTTGCTTTGTATTCCTCATGTATTATGGTTTCATAATTAAACTCCTTTGCCAGAATTAGCTGAAACTATTAAAAACATTAACTTGTTTCCCAGTGAACGGATGCTTATCAGAAATTAAGTTACCTTCCAGATGTCTTCTTTCCTACTGTCACCCACTCTTTACTTAGTGAAGTGCTTTTTCATATCTTTCAGATTATCCCTGATCTATCTAAAAATCTGAAATTTGTTGAGTTTTTAAACTACACCCTCAAACTCCTTTGAGACTCATATTTGTCTGTTGGGGCTTTTGTTTTCTTGTTTGGTTTCTTGGTCTATTCGTTCATTTGTTAGGGTTTTTTCCCTTTTTTTTTTTGTGTGTGTGTGTTCATTTTAGTTCTGGTACTTGATTTTGTTCAGTTACCACTAAGATATCTGAAAGCTGCCAGGTCTGCCTTCATTCAGTGTCTGACTCAGCTAGTAGGAAGGACTGGTACAGAAACTTCAAATAAAGCCTGAAGGTGGAAGAGGGTTAAAAAAACTGTGAGAAGGTATTTGAATGCAATGTGAAAGAAAACAATACTATTTTATATATGAAAATATAAAAAGGAGGAAATAGAGTCAGAACAAAAGAAACTCCACTGTATACAAAATAGGTGCTGGCTCAAGATGAAGACTTTAGTGGGAAATGAGAACAAGAATCAGGGTGCCCTAAAGATTAATGTTATGATGAAATTTGCTGTGAAAGAGAAGTGTCAATCCTATGTTATTTCTCTATGAGAAGTGGAGGAGGAAGAGGAATGAGACAAACACCTTGGGGTTTTTTTTTTCAGATAATATGTCTCCTGTTGTCTATGTAGTGATATCCCAGAAACCAGACTGATACACACCACCTACATACAGATGGCATCCCTGATTCTTTTACATATCTTGTGGTATACCTGTACATCTTGTATACATTTCTGGCAGCTGTAACTGCCCATTACCTTAGCTTGATAAGATTTCTCTTATACTCAGATCCGAACAGTGACTGCATTGTCAACGGAACATTCAACCTGTGCCAAAAAGCAATCCCTCAACTGTTGCCTTCCCGCCATACATGAACCTGTTTCAAGCTTATGATAAGTAAAATTAATACCCCCTTTTTGTTACAGCTATCCTTCCTTTCTTTGCTGGTTGTTTGTTTGTTTTCTTAAGGTAGAAGTTTTATGTCTTGTGATTCTGTAAAGACATAGAGAAGCACTTTGATCCACTGGGAAGAAGATTGTCCCCTTGAGACTTGCACTCGCTTTTAGCCTGCGGAGCTGAGATACTAGACTGTAAAGCTGTGACATTTTTATGAATAGAAATACTATTTAGGTCATTTAAAGACATTTCTGTGGCTCCCTCTTGGCACTATACAGTCAAACTAAGATCCAAAAATAGATCAAATTAAATTTTTAAAGTATGAAACACTTGCAATTTCTTTGCTAATGCTAAGAAACCCCAATGTTGGGCTTTAAATACATGTGGGAAATGAGCGTCTCAGCTGAATGAAAATAAAAAGAGAAATAAAGAAAATAATATTTAAAAAGTAAATTAAAGTCTATCCCAAATGTCAGAGTAAATATTGTTCCTAATTTCCTTCATATTAGAGTAAATATATAAATATTTTCTTATTTCTTTACAGTACAGATATAAGCCTCCCCCCAATCCGTTTTTCAAAGTCAAAAAATCAGTTTGAGAAAAAAAGCAAAAAGATTATTCTTTAAATAGCAGTGTGATAGGCTGACCCTAGCTGTACACCAGGTGCCCACCAAAGCCACTCTGTAACTCCCCTCCTCAGCTGAACAGGGGAGAGAAAACATAATGAAAGGCTCATGAGTCAAGGTAAGGACAGGGAGATCACTCAGCATTTACTGCCATAAGCAAAACAGGCTACACTTGGGAAATTAATTTAATTTATTACCATTCAGAGCAAAGTAGGGTAAAAACTATATCTTAACACACCTTAACTCACCCCTCCCTTCTTCCTGCACTTAAGTTTACTCCTGATTTCTCTCCCTACTTCCTGACAGTGGCACAGCAGGACAGGGAATGGGGTTGTGCTCAGTTCATCAGACATTGTCTCTGTCTCTCCCTCCTCCTCAGTAGGAGGACTCCTCCCACTCTTACCATGCTCCACCATGGGGTCTCTCCCATGGGAGACAGTCCCAAATCTTGCTATGCAAACCCAGTGCAATCAGCCCAGCCATTATCCACTGAGGATTAGTCCCAAAAGCCAGAAATAAAAACTTTAGGATTTGTTTGCACCTGTACTACAAAACAAACAATCATGCACCTGATTTTTCTGTAAAGCTCAGTATTTGTTCCTACTTCTTCGTCTAAATTTGAGTAACATAGCTATAGCATCCCCCTAGTCCTGTGCTAAGCGTAGCGCAGGCTAATTCAGTTACATGTATGAATAATGCAGTGGTCCAAATACACAAGATGGAAAATTCAATTGCTTTCATCTGAGCAACACTAATGAACTAGAGCAAGCTCTTTATAAAATATGATAGGAACAGGTACCTTCTCCCTTTGCCTACAGAAGGCTGGCAGTGGTAGCTCTTGCTAACAAAGTGAAAAATGAAGATGTGAGGACTTTTAAGCTCCTTAAAAAAAATAAATAAAGATTTGTTTCTCATATGGTTCACTCATATATGTGAGGAGTGAAATTTAATCACTAGGTTTTAAGCATTTCTAGTTAGGAGTTACTTTTCAAGACTTAATGTTGAATCTCAGCCTTGATGCAGAACCATAGATCAGATCAAAGAGAAGGAGAAAATACAACTGTGCAATGAGATGGTTGCAGCATTCAACCGTTGAGAAGCTGGGGTTCCAGTCCCTCTTTTCAGTACAATTTATGCATTTCTTCTGAAATAAGAATGATTGAAAAAAAATATCTCTAAATAACCTAAACCAAACATTTTCTCCCAAAACCCAGGAGATACAGGTAATTCTGAAAGTAGGCACTTGATGATTTCCTGCATTAATGCTGCACACACTATAACAGTTCCAAAATTCTGGTTTTGGTTTAAAATCTTGCCATTTCTGCTGTACTGTGCCTCATATTAATTTGCTGGAATAAAGAATGCCCTGGCTATCCAAAACATCCAAGTCCACTGGTAATGGAAATTTATAGGTATGAAAATCTTTAGCTGGAAAAGGACCTAGAATCAAGATAACTGTTTCCACCGTATGTAGTCCTGCCTACTGGATTGTTCATTTCCCCTCCTCTTCCCTCTCCTCCCCTCCTCTCCTCTCCTCTTTTTCTTCTCTTCTTTATATGTTTCTTGAAGTGAAGAGCGAAATGGCCTAGAGGAAGTATATGTCCTGTGTACAATGTCTACATGCTTAACTCTTGATTCTATTTACCTTTATGAAAGGTATCTAATATTTAAAATTTTAGTACTAACCTTGAATGTTTGCACATTACACTTGTTTCTCACATCTTTGTATTCCTGCTTTGTATTGCAGCTCCAGTCAGCTTTCCTGTAATCCTGTTTTCTGTTTAAATGATAAATTCCATTTGCTTGTGGTCAAATATCTTTTTAAATCTAGTTTCTAACAGCTAAGTTTTAACAGTCCTTATCTGGAATTATTAGCAAGGATTCACTGTTATTCCTATAGATAAAACAATTTCAAAGCAAAGCAAATGAAATAATTTTGAAAAAACTGTCACCCACATTTACTAGTACAGGTACAAAGTCTACACTCATTCTGGTTTTTAATGATGGACATGATTATGACAGCATATGCTAACTGACAATCTAAAATATATGTAACAATTATTTACTCAGAATAAGCTACCAATGTAAGTTGTGAAATACAAATGTTATCTGTTTTAAATGGAAGCAATTATAAAACTACATATTATGTAAGAAGTTGTAAGATTGGAGCCAATAAAACTAAAAACAATACTAGAATTCATTCGGTAGCTATAATAGAGCCACACAGCTGAAACTGGAATAATAGCCTGAACAAACAAATGAACAAAGAAAATTCTTCTGATCACTAGTTGCCATAGAATGCACTGGATGCAAAACAATGATATAATTTCTTCTTCTTCTTTTTATTATTATTTTTAATATATTTCTTAATGCTTCTAACAGGTATTCAGCAACAGATAGTACACATGCAAAAATCCTATTACAATGCATTGCATTTCAAATAATTGTTCTGTTTTGTTATGCTCATACATTCCATAAAAGGCTTATTTTGAATGCAGTTTGCCTCAGAGAAAAAGAAATAAAACCCAATAAATTAAAGAGACTTTAAATTCTTAGCAACTTTTACAAAATAAACTAGTAAGTTACTATATCCATTTATAGGTGCATAAAATCTGTATCTGAATTTCTTTCACTTCATGCACGATTATATTCTTTCCCTCTAGGCTACAAAACCCATTGAGATCAATGGGAAACTTGATAAGGTTTAGCTCAGGTCCTTTTTATGAACATTATAGCAATAAGATTTTATGGTGCTTGCACAAAAGCTAACAAAAATAAGTTTTGAATTTGTTTTCCCAAATGGTCCACAAACCTGTCATCTGATCCATGAGAAAGCAATGGTTAAATCAGCAGACAGCAATCTTACTAACTACTTTTTAGCCCAGACCATATCTGTCTATACAGTGACCCGGGCATGTGACTTGTGCAAATAACCGTCAATCAAACAAAGTGAGGGTAGCTAAGTCAATTATACTAGCTGAGGACCATATTTAAGTGCAAGAGGCGCTTAAATTCACTTAAAATTATGATTCTGGCTGAGCTGTTGTCACCCTACATGACTAATGTAAACCCATTTTTAGTAATTTTGTTTATTTTTAATGAAATAAGTTGTCTTTTACAATAAATGTGGATTTGAAGAGTGTGCTGGGCTTGATAATTTGCTTACCTATTTGATGCATTATCTTACTGGTACCTGATGGCAATGGGAACTACAATGTCTCAGGTGATACATTTTTTTCCACACTCATTTCAGACCCTTGCAGCTGGAAGCACTCTCAAATGCTTGTAATGTTAATAACTGTTCATATTTTCTTTTGTCCCATATTAAAGTTCATAACACACTCAGGACCAGGGCTATGGGTTCACTGATATTACTACTCACTTCCCAGGGAAAGTGTTTCAGCTTGTGCTGACCTCCATCAGAGTCACTGTTCTTTAGCTTACTCCTCCTGAGATAAGTATTGGTCTTGCAACTACCAGCAAGCTGCACTCTCATGTGACATACATTCTGACATTTCCCTCCTCAGGCAGTCTTTATGCTTTTCAGAGTCTCTAGCTTTGATTCAAGCTGTCTTTTCAAGAGCCAGAAGTGCTGGTTGACACTTCTGTTTACACCTTTCTCTGCTTTTGAAACTTATCAGTGCTATGTGATCTTAAAATGTATATTTAAACTAGGCTGTATTAAGGATTGTAACCTGTTCAGAGGGTGGAACAACTTCCCAGCAATGGTTCTGCTTTCTATTCCTTTGAATTATTTACAGACATATCATCTTCACTATTTTCAGGCCTGTTAACACTCACTGATGCAAAATTGTTTTAGGGTCAGCATATAAGAGACGTAGAATCACTGTGCAAAAGTGAATGAGCAACAGCCTCCACAGTGAAACCTCAGAGGGTGCTTGCAAACGGCTTCTGAGGAGCATGGCACAATCTAGACAAGGAGTAATTGGACATGTCCAGCAACTGTATGGCAATCTGTACTCAGCCTCAAGCTCCCCTTGCTACAGCAACAGAAACATTGTCTGCTGCTACAGGTGCTGTTCCTAGGCTGATGTATAGACACTCCCTTCTCTTCAAGGCAATTGAATTCATTGCCTTTCAAGGCAAGGCTATCACTGTACAGCCAGATGAGGAAGGGCACCTCTCACATGTGGCTTTTCCTATTGTACACGTGTACTTTTTTCATATTTTCACATATTTTGGACCAGAACAGAACCTATCGTTATACGACCCAGGGGTATGTCCTACTGGGGAAGAGGCCTTGCTCTTCAAATACAGGATGCTCCAGGGGAAAAAATGAAACAATCCCCCAAATACAAAAGGCATCTGTTAATTAACACTGTGATCCAAAAATATGTGAAGTAAGTTCTTTTCCAGCACAAAGAAAAGAAAATCAGATTCCTTGCAATTAAAACTGCTCAAGTAATACTAGTGAATCTAGCTCTTTAAAACTATTTAGTACTGTTATGTGCAAGGTAGTCTTAAAGCTTGTGATGTCTTTTGTTCATTGGCATTCAAACTTTATGAGAAAAGCAATTGTTCTGTGGGTTGCTCATAAACCGTTCATAAATTGATTACTTGGACTCTATACAGCATCATTTGAACTGCATGATAGATCACTGAAATTTCTGCTTTATAACATAAAACAAGTAATGAACAGCAAACAGTTTATGGAAAATGAAAACATGAAACTAGAACAACTTAGTAAGTTAAATATTTACAAATTTAAAGCATCTGATAATAATCTGAATATTCATGACTGCTTTGATCTAGCGAACACTTACTTGCATGAATATTAACAGACATATTTGCTTGTATTATTTGCTAGTCTTCAATTTTCATGGGTAGATGCCAATATCTTCTGTTGTCTTCACTATCATCTGATCTCACAAATGGTGTTTGAGTTACACATACACTACTTTTTATTGTCATACATAAACCTGTATGTATCAACAATTCTCTTCTGTTGCGTGTACCTTCCTTCCCCCAAGGAGATGACATCAGTTTTTTCTCTGCAGTCTAAAACAGACAGAGATTTTCCTTTCAGGAAAATCCTTCCAAGGATTGAGATTCATATTTTCTTTGTTCAGGTGAATATAAAAGGAAATTGCCTTTGGCCCATCTAGAAAATTTCTCTTCAGAAAGATAATTGTCTAGCTGTTGGCCTTCATTTTTTTGTTTTAGCAAGACACCAAAAGTAATTATAACTGTGCTTTCTTCTGAAATAATCAGCTATTGGATAAAGAAAGCAGATACATCAGGAAATATCAAACAGGAAAACCTTTAAAATATATGAACATATATACAATATGTGTTAACAAGTCACAACAAAAAGGTTAACCAATTCTATCCCAACAGAAGTCCAAGACATGAACTTGAAAGCTAATAGCTTCCAGACAGGACAAGGAAATTTTATCGTATCGCAAAATTAATGAATGGTGTAAACTTAAGGACAGGACATCACTGTGACTTTCTATATGCAGAGCACCAAAAACAACCTGAAGGAATTTGACAGAAGTAACAACAAATAATAACAAAACCCCCAAACCAACATATCCTTACACCTAACAATATCCAAATAAAACACACAAGACTGGTTGTTCCTGTGACTATCCAATAGTTTTGTTGACAATAAAGCAAAGATTATGGGTAAACCCAAGCATTTTATGTTTTTCCTTCTGTTTGGGAAGCCTAGTTTGCATTTCAATATCAGGAAAAGAATAGGCCTCTTAAATCCTGGTGCTAAATCAATTGAACATTTATTTAAGAGTTGCTTATCTGCTTCAAAATGGCATGAGGCAAGCCTAAAACGATAGCAATTATATAATGGACTTTTACTATCAACAACACTGAAGGATTGCTGAAGCAGCATCAGTGCATCAGTTCCATTTCCTGATCTGATAATCACAGAATCACAAAATCAGAGAATGGTCAGGACTGGGAGGGACTTCTGGAGATCATCTAGTCCAACCCCAGCTAATAAAGCAGGTTCACCTACACCAGGTTGCACAGAATCCCAACCAGGCAGGTTTTGAATGTCTCCAGAGAAGGAGACTCCACAACCTCCCTGGGCAGCCTGTTCCAGCGTTCTGTCAACCTCAAAGTAAAGAGGTTTTTCCTCATATTTAGATGGAACGTCCTGTTTTGCACTTTGTGTCTGTTGCCCCTTGTCTGGCCACTGGGTGCTACTGAAAAGAATCTGGCCCCACCTTCTTGGCATTTGCCCTTAAGATATTTGTATAATTGGTAAGATCCCTTCTCAATTTTCTGCAGCCTAAAAAGGCCCAGCTCCCTCAGCCTTTCCTCATAAGGGAGATGTTCCAGTCCACTCATCATCTTCAGAGCCATCTGTTGGACCCCATCCAGTAGTTCTCTGCCTCCCCTGAACTGGGGAGCCCAGAACTGGACACAACACTCCAGATGCGGCTTCACCAGAGCAGAGTAGAGGAGGAGGATCACCTCTCTCGATTTGCTGGCCATGGTCCTCCTAATGCACCCTGGTATGATCCCCTTGGCCTTCTTGGCCACAAGATCACACTTGCTGTCCACCAGGACTCCCAGGTCCTTCTCTGCAGAGCTGTCTTCCAGCAGGTCAACCCCAGCCTGTGCTGGTGCGTGGGGTTATTCCTCACTAGTGCAGGACCTTACGCTTGCCATTACTGAGGTTCATTAGGTTCCTCTCCGCCCAACTCTCCAGCCTGTCCAGGTCTTGCCGAATGGCAGCGCAGCTTCCTGGTGTATCAGCCAATCCTCCCAGGTTTATATCATCAGCAACTTGCTGAGGGTGTACTTGGTCCCTTCCCTGGACCCATCAGGTCACTGATGAATAAATTGAACAGGACTGGACTCAGTACTGACCTCTGGGGAACACCGCTAGCTACAGGCCTCCATCCAGACTCTGCACGACTGATCACAACCCTCTGAGCTCTGAGCTCTGCCATTCAGCCAGATCTCAGTCCACCTCCCCGTCTGCTCATCTAACCACACTTCCTGAGCTTACCTATGAGGATGTTATGGTAGACAGTGTCAAAAGCCTTGCTGAGGTCAAGGTAGACAACATCCACCACTCTCCCCTTGTCTACCCAGCCAGTCATTCCATCACAGAAGGCTATCGGGTTGGTCAGGCATGATTTCCCCTTGGTGAATAGATACTGACTGTTCCTGAAGACCTTCTGATGACCATCCAGGGATGGGGGTGAGGCTGACCAGCCTGTAGTTTCCAGGGTCCTCCTTCTTGCCCTTTTTGAAGACTGGAGTGACATTTGCTTTCCTCCAGTTCTGAGGCACCTCTCCTGTTCTCCATGACCTTTCAAAGATGATGGAGAGTGGCTCAAAAATAAGGTCTGCAAGATCCCTCAGCACTCATGGGTGCATGCCACTGGGCCCACGGATTTTCGGGTGTCAGGTTTGCTTGAGTGATTTCTAATATGGTCTTCCTTGACCAAGAAAAGGTCTTTCTTTTCCATAGCCCTGGGAAGTACCTGGCAACTTTCTGCCAATTTTCCCACCCCATAGACTGCTATCCAATGTGGGAACATTAACTGTCCATCAGAAGCTAGTTTTCCATCTACCATCTTTCTTTTTTCAGTTTGTTTGGCTTTCTAAGTGCTCACTATTTGCTGTCCACTGTGATATCCAAGATTTTCTCTAACAATTGATGCTGAGATAACAACTCTGAAGTGATAATTCCAAGGTAGGGATGCAAATACAAGATTTTAGTATTGCTCTTCACCGTGTAAGTGTGTCATGGCATTGGGTTTCACCAGTAAGCACTGGCATTCTTGCTTTCTTTTCCTTTTCAGTTACCTTTGGGCAGCAGGTTACATGGGAGGATATTATTTTACCCAGATGCAAAAGTTAGTTTATGAACCAGAACCAGATCCTAGAAACTGAAGGCAAGGAAATTCTCAGTCATACTGACATGATGGAAGAGCTTTGAAGGACAATCTCCACAGTAAGCTGTATTATCAGGCTTGTTAGTCCTTCCTTGTCCCATCAGTTAGGTATTGAGAAAAGAAAGAAAACCTCTAGCATTAAAGTTGATATATTTCTTGCAAATATTGATGAGGACCCCTGTTTCTCACTCTCTGAAGTGTTTCACCCTGAATCCTCATTGAGCGGATACCGAAATAGCTGCCCAGGAAATGAGAAGACTACTCTGCAGCCCACCAAATAAAGTATTTGATACTGATAGTCTGAGGGAAACACAGAGTTGCATCATCATGAACATAAAAAGGGGATCAAAGTGATGGTCCCTTTTTCCGTGTTTGAATATCTTAATGAACTTCTGTGATTACAGTTCTTATTTAGCATGCTGACTTAGCCAAATAGAGGACAAAATTTAAGACATATAATTTTGCATTAACTTCTCCCTCTGTCATCTTAAGTGACCCAAATCAAGTAGAAAACTTCAGAGTATGAACATTGATGACAATGAAGTTTTTTAAAAAGTTAGGCTTGAATAAGTAAATGATGCATCAGTAGTGTTCGTAACCATAATCTAGTCTTAAAATTCAATTGTTTCATTGTATTAATAAATTTTTCTGAAGGAATTGTTAATGTCCCACATTCTCCAGGATTAGTGGCATTGTTTCAGAGTTTCAAGTCAGTCATATATCTTTGAGAAGAAAAACAAAACAAAAAATCAAACAAAACCCCCACCAACACTAAATATCTCTGGAGAAGGAAGAGAAGATTATATTAAAAATAAATAAATTACACCTGCAATGTGGAAGTATATCTTGTTATGAAGAGATGCTCTAATCACATTAAATGCTACTCATTGATCCCAAGATCAGGATTCACTTAAAAGAACTCTCAAGAGGCTACTTCAAGGGAGTCTAATGGGGATTCATAAGAGGGCGAGGAAAGAGGTGATGAGCAGAAAAGTGATTTTGCATTCAATCCTCCTGTCTCAGAGGAACAGAGCCAGCCTTGCACAGAATGAGCAATATGATGATTAACATAAGAAATGGCTCCTCTGTCAAGACCATTCACTTTAAATGTTAGGAACTACCTTTTCCTTCAGAGGATAAACCTTCAATGTCCTCTTTTCTAAATTTAGGGTACTTATGCTTGATGGTTAAAATATTGTTTCAGGCCATCTCAGATGCAAAGACTTTCTAATCCCTTATGTTTTGAATACACTTACACATAGATTAAGTGATTATTGAAGAAGTTATTTCCCCTTCAACTCTTTCCAAAATGAAGCACAAACTGTTAATCTTGCAGAGGTCACTAATGGGACTCTAAGAGGACTTTATCATAGCACTGTCAACTTCTGCAAATTTCGGTTTCCCCAGTCAAAGAAGCCACCAAAGATGAAATGTCTTTGGGTTTTTTTTCTTCCCGGCAGTTTATTAGCATAAACAGCTGTCCAACAAATTCCCCCAGCTTTCTTTTTAAGGCTGAACAATCCTTTACATTTTTTATGAGATTAGTTTAATTTTATGTTTTATCTTCTATTCACAACTCAACTCCAGTTTAAAGTCTTGTTTTGACCTCCTTGTGAAAAGTTTCTCTCTCCCATTCTCCATCCTCTTCCATCCACAGAACTCTCACTTCTGTCCTTTTATTATCCTCTACTCTTCCAAGCAGAATGCGTGTCTCCAAATATCCAAAAAATCCAGACCACAAATATTTGTCACTTTCTGCTCTATAGAAGGTAATGCATCCAGTCTACTATTTTTTTTATTTGTATGATTTAACCAAAATCTAATGGTTTAACTCCGCTAAGCAGCTCAGGCTCACACAACAGCTCACTCACTCCTCCTCTGGTGGGATGGGGGAGAGAATTGGAAGGGTAAAAGTGATAAAACTCATGGGTTGAGATAAAGACAGTTTAATAGGTAAAGCAAAAGCCACATGCACAAGCACAGCAAAACAGGGAATTAATTCATTAATTCCCATTGGCAGGCAGGTTTTCAGCCAGCTCCAGGAAAGCAGGGCTCCATCATGAGAAGCAGTTACTTGGGAAGGCAAACACCCTAATGTCAAACGTTCTCCCTTCTCCCTTCTTCCCCAGATTTTGTTGCTGAGCAGGACATCATGTGGTATGGGATATCCCTTTGGTCCATTGGGGTCAGCTGTCCCAGCTGCGTCCCCTCCCAACTTCTTGTGCACCCCCAGCCTGCTCACTGGTGGGGTGGGGTGAGAAGCAGAAAAGTCCTTGACACTGTGCAAGAGCTGCTCAACAGTATCTAAACCACTGATGTATTATCAACACCGGTTTGGTCATAAATCCAAGACAGCAGCATACAAGCTGCTGTGAAGTAATTTAGGTCTATTGCAGTCAAAACCAGTACAAACTTCCATCCTTTCAATTGATAATTAGGCACTGGGGAGACAGAAAAGGGACAGGATTTCACTGGAATATAAATATGGCTTAGGTTTAAAAGTAAGGAATTATTGAGACCTAAGTTCATTGTGTGTTAAATGGGAAAGTATGCACTAGCATATATTTTGTCAGTTGGCATTTGCAGAATGTTTGAATAACCTGTGTGAATTTAAATAAATTAAAAATGTAGTGATAAACTGAAGTAAAGAGAGGTATAGAGCACATGAGGGGGAAAATATATTTAAGGTATCACAGTTATTTTTCTCCCTACACAACAGCAAATTTCTCACCTTTCTTTACATTTCTGCAGTAGTGATACCAATCTAAAATTGATATATTTACAAATGTTTTCAGTTTTCATTTTCAGGATGGGAGGCATCTTGAGATTTGTGAGGAGCTCAGCTAGTCAGTTTTTAGATGTAGATTTGAAGGTATTATAAATTATAAAAGTATTCTGCCTTGGTTGGTGCATACCCATTTATTGGTGTAATCTGAAAGACAAAAGAACTTAAAATACTTGATGGATGACATAAGATAAGAACTAATTGCAGTGGAAAGTTGGACATTAAAGGTTTCCAGTGGTGTGTGACCTGGTAGCAAGTTTTTATTCTTATGGTAACCATCTTGCCCATTCCTATAAGTTTTATTTTGTCTTCACTTTTACTCAGGTGTGTTCTATATTTTTTACACAAGAAGCCACATGACAGCATCTTTAGAAAGCCAAGGTCCACAGGACACCATGTATAGAACTTAAGGAATGGAAAGGGAAGTGTTTTCTAGGACTAGTTTGCAAGTAATGATAATTTCCAGGATACAGTAGTAATGCTCCACTGTGGGAAATCACTGAAAGCAAAACTGACCCCAGACCTGGAGGGCATCAGTCCTGAAATCCCTTCTTCCTAATGACTTTGTCATCTTGTCATCTGTCTGTGGGACATCTTTCTGAGGACTGTGTCATCAGCCCTCATGGTAATACAGGTCTACATCCAATTGCATAAAATAACCCCAGCATGAGAACTGCACTTAGACTGGGACCATCATATATTTTATAAGCTTCTGCCTCCTAGAGCAAGAAACCATGCTGAAAAAAACATCAGCAGCATTCTGACCTCATCTGGATAGCCTTAATTAAAGTGAGTGTGAATTCAAGAGCTTTACAGTAATCTGAATGAATCAATCACATAGCATTAGTTTAATCTGAAATATTACCCAGTTCATATTGTAGCCTCTCTTAGGCTGAGATCCATCTAAACTGGAAATTGAAGTTAAAGCAAATTGTTGGAGCTTTATTTCTAATCAATAGAGAGAGATAATCACCTCCAAGGGATTATTCATCAAACCTGTTTCAGATGAAATGAGTAAACTTCTGGAGTTGTTTATTTTCTCTCAACTATCAGAGAGTCTCTTCCTAGTTTAAATTTTACCTGCACAAATTATGGTAGATAAATCCCTTTATTTTCTCAGCTACTACATCTTTCCCACATATTACAAAGACTAATCAAGATCATTTTTGTCTTATTCTAACAGTTTCCAGTTTCTCCCTTCTTCTCACCCACTCTGTAGAAATAGTATTTAACAGTTTAAATACAATCTCTTAAGCAGACAAAAAGAAAAATATAAAAAAGATTGACTGGAAGGTTAAAATGTTTGTTTTCTTATTTTCTGAATGCTTATTTTAACAACCTAACATTTTGGGGGGCTTTTTTTCCTTTTTCTTTTTTTTTTTTTCCTCTGATTATAGTAAGTATGGATTTACCACAATGGCTATATATATAGCTAGATTTTGGAGGTTTTGCTATAGTATAGGTTCTTTGCTATGTGTATAGCTAGGTATTTTGTAGTCTCTGTAATTCAGTAGTCATTATACCAATCACGAAACTCTTTCTGATCATAAGCTACTGTGCAATTGACTTATTGATGTTCTAGAACTAATAAGCATAATTTAAGTGTTATTTGCATGATGTTTAACTATTATTTAGAATGAAATTGTGTAGAAGGGCTAAAGAAGTCTGCAGTGGAATAGCATGACTAGAACAGTCAAACCCTATAAAAAGCCTCCTTCAATTCTACTAAACCCCCCAAACATATCTTTCTTTTTTAAATAAAACAATAATGGATAAATAAAGACTGGGCAGGATGAACATTTGAATTTTGTCTTTGCTCTATTAGCAGAAGAGCACAGGATTAATGAACACAATTTTGTGTCCATCATGATTGACTGAAAAGGCAGATGTAATTCTAACAAAAAGACCTATTTAATATGGAAAGAATAGTAACAAGCCTGTGCATTTCAAATGGAAACAATTCAGACTTCAACAAAATTAGAAAAAACTGTCTTGAACAAAAAAATACAAAAAAGAAGAGATAATTTAGGTCCTCTTACATAAAATCAAATAAATAAAATTAATTTCCAGATTAGGGGGCAACTGGGACTTTAATGCACAGATGTTAGATATGAATAAATTGCTATAGAATTGCCTAAATTCTGAAATGTTATTCCAGACCTCAGGTAATAAAATCTTTTAGAAGGATCTTTCACATATAACCATGGAAAATTTTTTTTCAAACATGATGAAGAAACATCTTAAGCAATATACAGGAACTTATGCTCTTATGTTACTCAGACAGTCTTGAAAGTCCCTACACTTCCCAAAATTTCTGCAGAAATCTGAGTTGTAAAGTTCATATTCTGTACTGTATATTTATTACTAAAATAACATAAAACCTGGAAAAGCTGGTAAGACAGCTTGGAAAGGAATAAGCAATGTCCTATCTCAGAAGACAGAGTAAGAAAAGCTTTGGAAAAGTATGTGAGTTAGCACCATTTCAAAAGTTTTAAATGCATAATGTCAGTTAATTCATATAGAGTTTTGATACCCTTAACATTAGACAGCTGCATTTGATTTACATCCAAAAATTTGCTAAAAACCCCAAAATGGCATATAATACAAAAGGGGTTTGATGCACACGCTACAAAATACACTGTATGCACATTGACATATATGGTGATACGTAATTCTGATATGACAGAATTCTACAAATGGTTCCTTGTCAGTGAGCCCACTAAGAGGAACTCATTTCTGGATATGTGTATGCCCACATGGATACCTGTATACTTTTGTCTCACTCTTCACTTTCAAGTTTTTGTGATTATGACCTGTTGCTTTAGCTTTGAAACTACTAGATTTTTCAAAAAGGTCCTTGATTGTAAAAAACTTTTAACCTTTTGCTCTAAAGGCTTAGTTCCACAAATCCTCTGGGATCTGCTTTACTGTGTTTTTCATCTGTTGCAACTAGGAATGTCCAAGATTGGTTGAGAAAACAACACATTTCTGCAGCATCAGGATTCCAATTTTTCTTGGGTAAGCTGTGACTTTTCTTTACAGTGAAGACACTGAAACAATAGTAATAAGCAATGCAGAAAGAGGATATATAACGTGCTATTTCAGAAGAAATTTCAGACTGATATGTACTATTATATTTTGAAACTTATAGATGAATTAGAGAGATCTATTAAGATGATATGGGGGAAAAAAAGCCCAAGATATGACGCGAGTAAGAAAATATCTATACCAAATGGCAGACAGCAGTACAGAAAAAAATCAGATTTCTGTATAAATCTGGTTTATACAGAAGAGTCATCTTGAAGACATTGTATTAATTCTGAAAACAGGTTTACTTTCTTGGACTGGCACTACTCTTGTGGATCAGAGCTTCCTTTTTTGATCACCTTAGTGTCTTCATACAATGATGCATATTTGCAATACTATCTCTTCAGGGGTTCCCAGTGACAGGACCAGAGGCAAAAGCCACAAACAAAAACACTGGAGGTTCCCTTTGAACACCAGGAAACAGTTTCTTACTACAAGAGTGGCTGAGGCCTGGCACAGGTTGCCCAGAGAGGCTATGGGGTCTCAGTTCCTGAAGATATTAAAAACCCATCTGGATATCCTCCTGGGCAGGCTGCTCTAGGTGTCCCTACTTGAGCAGGGTGCTTGGAGCACATGACATGTCCCTTTCTACCTCAACCATTCTATGATTCTGTGATATTCTGGTTCTGGAGAAATTTCAGTCAATAGCAACTTCAGTGCTTTCTGCATAATCATCCACTGCAGAAAGTACTCATAGCCCAAGACACATTTGTGTTGTTAAAACAACAACAAAGAAAGAAAACAACAAAGAAAGAAAAACAAAGGTGTAGAGAAAACATCATTGCTTCCAATAAATATAATTGCAGAATTAACAAAAGAAATAAAGACGACCAATGTAAGTAAATGAACAGTGCTGGCATAAGAATTGGAAGGTATACAATGCCAAGAATAAATTTGCATTCCAAATTAGAAGTCGATTTCAAACACAATTGTTAAGTGGTAGTAACCTAGAAATAGGTGTTAGTGCTGTTTGCTGGAAAAGCAGGGAAATTGTCTCTAGCTGCTTTTAAAGTGGAACTCATGCATTTAAGAAACAAGAAGCTGAGAATTTCTAGTCTCCATCTCAGAGTCTCAGACTCTGTTTAAGGGACTGAGAGTAGATTAGACTTACTAAGTATGCCTACACTATTAAATAAAAGCCTATGAAAAAGTGAGCTCAAAAGCTGCAGCTTTGATTGTTATGCATACTCAGAATGCTTTACCCAATAATTTGATTTCATACAAATATACTCTGGCCGTAGTATAGTGTTTTATAAAAATAGCAGAGGATTCACAGGTCCCAGTAAGTATTGAGAATTTACAGATTTACTTTCCTAGCATTTGTGAATGAGAAATTGGATGATTGGAAATGGTCATCTTTGCTAAAAATATTATGGACATAGTGTGAAGTTGTATTGGGTTTGCAAGGCAAGGTTTTGATAGAGGGGGGGTGGGCTACAGGGGTGGCTTCTGTGAGAAGCTGCTAAAAGTTTCCCCTGTGTCTGATAGAGCTAAACCGAGACAGATCCAAGACAGACTTACTGCTGGCCAAGGCTGAACCAATCAGCAATGGTGGTAGCACTTCTGGGGGAGCATATTTAAGAACTGGGGAAAAAACCTGCACAACAACAGCAACTGCAGCCAAGGAAAGGAGTGAGAATATATGAGAGCAACAACTCTGCAGATACCAAGGCCAGTGAAGAAGGAGAGGGAGGAAGTGCCGTAAGTGCTGGAGCAGTTTCCCTTGGCAGCCTGTGGTGAAGACCATGGTGAGGCAGGTTTTCCCCTGCAGCCCATGGAGGTCCACAGTGGAGCAAATAATCCATCTACAGCCCATGGAGGACCCCAAGCTGCAGTAGATGGATGCCCAAAGGAGGCTTTGACCCCATAGGAAACCTACTCTGGAGCAGGCTTCTGGCAGGACCTGTGGCCCCATGGAGAGAGGAGCCCAGGCTGGAAGATATTTGCTGGCAGGGCTTGAGACCCCATGGGGGAGTCCATGCTGGAGTTCCTGAAGGACTGCACCCTGTGGAAGGGACCCACACTGGAGCAGTTCATGAAGAACTACAACCCATGGGAAGGACTCATGTTGTACAAGTTCATGAAGGACTGTCTCCCATGGGAGAGACCCCATGGTGGAGCATGGCAAGAGTGGGAGGAGTCCTCCTACTGAGGAGGAGGGAGAGGCAGAGACAATGTCTGATGAACTGAGCACAACCCCATTCCCTGTCCTTCTGTGCCACTGTCAGGGAGTAGGCAGACAATTCAGGAGTAAACTTAAGCCCAGGAAGAATGGAGGGGTGAGTTAAAGTGTTTTAAGATTTGGTTTTATTTCTCATTATCCTATCCTGATTTGATTGTTAGTAAACTAATTTTCCCAAGCATAGTCTGTTTTGCCTGCGATGGTAATTGCTGAGTGATCTCCCTGTCCTTACCTTGACTCATGAGCCTTTCATTATATTTTCTTTCCCTTCTCTAGCTGAAGAGGGGAGTGATAGAGCTGCTTGGTGGGCAGCTGGCATCCAGCCAGGGTCAAACCACTACAGATGTGGAAGCAGGAGAAGTTGCAACATCCTAAACATACTGAGATTTTTTCTGAAAACCAAAACTCATTAAATCTCTAGTATATTACAAGCTGAGGCAATTATCAAATAAGGGTGTTTGCTAAGGCTTAAATATTATCACTTTAGATTGACATAAACCTCATAACTATTTAAAGCTGACCATACTTCCATGTCTTTCATTCCTCCAGATTGCTTAAACAGTACAGGATTATAAATGCAGGGATATTAAAAGTTCCATTTGGCTTAATCATGCTTCAGCTTCCTATCAGTGCTTATATATTTCTACCATGTTTCTGGATATAATTAAAAATAACTAAATCCAGGATTAGTAGTAGAAGCAGAAGAATTAAACAAACAAATAACAAACAAAAACAAATCCTCCCCACCCCCCAAAAAAAAGAAGACCCTCATGGGTCTGGACAAGGAGCATTTATTTGTATAGAAGAATATCATTTGGGTGTTGGAGAACAGGAAAAAATTATCAGTGGGATACCTGAAAGTTTAGGTTCCTACAATAAGAGCTTAACAATGATGTAAGGTCATCTAATTTATATATCTGAGACCAAGCCTGTGATGCTGAAAAATTTACAGCTGCTAATGTAGGAGATTAAGTTCTATATAAGTTTTAAGTTTGTGAAATGCCTCAGGCTTCAAATTTTCTCTTTTTATACATGCTCATAAGTGTTTTACCTTGACAGGCAGAAGAATTCACTACTTCTATATTGATTATGAGTCCATGTCCAGAAACTGGGTATTCACCCACAAAGAAGCTCATAGATTTTGATCTATTGAGCATACCCTGTTGAGTTGTACACAATATGGAGTGGCCACTTTCTTTTAAAAAAACTGACTGGAGAGTGCTACTTGGTATTACACAGTATTTTTATGCATATTACAGTTACATAGCTTCTAAGCAGCATAAATTTGGATAGCTGATTCTGTTTTAGTGTATTCCCCATGAATACTTCAGCATCAAAATATAGATCATTCATAGATGAAGCACTTCATAAATACTCTAAAAAATATTTCAATTCCAAAAAAAGAACACAAGATTAGTTAAGTGATAAACAAAGATGTAGAGAACACAAATTAGAGCAATTTACAGCCCATTATTTAATATACTTGCCTAGAAAGGAAAGTCTTAAAACTATTTAAATGTGCAACATGGAAAATTTTTTAGTCAAGATGGACATCAATCGATCCATCAAAGGAAGAGCTCCTAAGTTCCATAAAGGAAGAGGATTTAGGATATACCAATTCATACTATTTCCCCAATATGTAACCTGAATCAGCTTCCCAGTCAGCACACTAGCTACTTTGTATACTAATTTAATGAAATGCTGAATTTTCTTACATACAATACAGGAAACTTTAATCAACGCAGGATGTCAGATGGTTAAAAAACCATGTATTTCATCACCCAACAATGTTGTCAGTCTTATTTATCACTGGCTCAACTTAGGTGAATCTTGAAGCACAGTTCTGACTTACCACCATTTTGCACTGTAGTCCCAGAAGAGATGTGCTGCAACTGTTATTGCAACACATGAAGACCACCTGCAAAAACCTTTCTATTTGCACTTGAAAATAGACACATGGAGGTACAAGCTGCCAGTCAAGCTTACAGGTCTATCAGAATAAATCCAAATATTGGAAATTATCCCTTACTTTACTGGGAGAAAAGGAGGAGGGATTATTATTATTTTTTTTTAGAAAGGAAACAAATAGTATATTCAGAATGTCACCAGTTTTTAAATATATTATTTGTAAAGCACTAATTGTTCTATATCTAAATGCAAAAGATGCTGTATATCTTGTCTTCTTCTATATCTAATGGCAAAGAATACCACAGTAGGCATGCATCACCATATTTATAAGTCACATAATGATCTCAGATATCCTACTGTATTCTTCTGATTGCACAATGTGGATGCTGCAACAGCAGGTGGACCTATAATTCAGCTCAAACTCCTCAAGCTCTCTACTTTCAGAGTACGTAATGGAAGGAACAAAAATAAATGCTGTGAAACTACTAGGAGCTATGATTGTGCACCATGCTTCCCCATTTCCATGTATGTAAAATCTGTAGATATTATATTTTTTGGCTTTAGTTTGTACTGTCCAAACAACTGCTGAAACACAATCTGTCATACAGAAGAGTGTGAAACTGCAGCTGGATATTAATATGCTTGCGCAGCCCTTGTAACTATGGTAAGCCTTGCACAGTTAAGCAGAAAGGTTTAAGACCAGAGTTTTAGGCAGGCTGCTTGCTTGCAGAATTTGTCTTCAGTGAAGACTTTGACTACACGATTTGCATATCCTTTTGGTTTCATACTAAAGAGATTCCTGGAAATAATGGACCTCCAAACTAACTAAATATAGTCAGGTATAGTTATGTGAATGGTATCTTTGAAATTAACTGATGTGGATAGTTAATTAACTTCCAAATTAATTCAGTTCTTTTTGAAAATTAGAAACAAGCAAAACCTGTAAATATTTAGCTCTGTAAAATGAAGGTGTCTAGCTTAAGCTAGTGGCACAGATTTTTACTGTGTTCAATAATACAAGCTTTCTAACTATAAATAAAGAATTCCTGTAAGATAGGTGAATAAGATTACATCTTTATCTGGATACATAGGACTGCTTTAGCATTCCAGGATCCAAGTGTGCATACTGGGAGCCAACTGATTGTATATAAAAGCCATAATGGGATATACATCAGCATTTTTTCCATTTGATTCTCTAATTATATATACAGTATATAAATATAAAGTAAGCTTTACCTAAAAGTTAACCTTTAAAAGGTTCCAAAGGTAGAAATTTTGTCCTCCTTGTCTTTTAATGTGAAATGCCTACGAGACTTTAATTGAAAGACATATTAGACTTGAATTGTTTTGATAATTCTGACAGGAGAAGTAGTAAAAATTACTATTTTTTTCCTCTAAAATTTCCAGATTTACTGAATATTCTGTCAGATCTGGTCAGTGTAGATAATGCTGTTTATATGCTATTTTGTGTTAGATGTTCAACAAGAATTAATTTATGAGGCTAATACAGGAGCTGAATATACTTCAGAAAAAGAAAACCATTAAATATGGATATACAATTTGGTATAGGTTGCAAATAGTATATACGGTATTATATTATTAATTTATACACATAAATGTTATAAGAGCATGTTGGGAATAGATATGAGCACAACAATAGAACATGTTGAATGCTGGTTTAAGACCAGAGTTTTAGGCAGTCTACTCACTTGCAGAATAGTAAAAGTGGGATTCATTTTACCTGAACTTAGACATCTAAAGCTCAGCTAAAATTCTGGTGAGTGATGGAAATGTAATAACCTTCTCATTTTTTCAGTAGCTGTCTAATGTCAACATCTAAGAATAGTGAGATGAATCCCACAGCAAAATCTATGGGAATTGAGTAAACGTACATAGACCTTATTTAATTATTTTTAATGTTATTTATACTGCTGACTGGAATCACATTTTGAAATAGAACTCAACAAGTTCAATTTCTAGAAGTAAAATTTCATCTTTCAAAAAAGAAATACTTTTATATGGTACCTGATAAAAAAAGAGGTGTGTGAAGCCAAACAGCTAAAAATAATTTCATAGTAAGACATTAAGTAGCATACAATTTTCTGTAACTAAAAGACATACATGAAGAATATCTTTATCCTCAGTCATTTGTGTGGGATTACACTTACTTAAGTTTAGTCATCTGAAGAACCTTACTCAGACTTCATTTATTGACTAATAGAAAATTTTAAAAGGCAATTCATGGTACATACATCCAATTTTTAGATGGCAAATGCAGTGAATTGGTTTCCCCTTAAGATTCTGGAATAATGAAAATATGTTGGTGATTATATTTATTTTAATTTTTTTAAGCATTAGGAATCCAGGATGGAATTTTGCATAATTTTATAATCTGTGATGAAACTCTTGTTCATTTAATTAATTAATTTAGAACGTAAATTAACCTTCCTACAGACAAAACAGTAAGTATAAATTTGAGCATATATTCTCCTTAAATACTCTGTTCTGTTCCCTGGAACATGCAAATTACATAACCTTGTGTATTAAATTTTTTATAGAACTAGTTTTATAGTATAACTGGATGCCAAATTCTGACATAGGAATTTATTTGTTTGCTTGGAGGGTAGGGAGGTGGTGTTTATTTGGTTTCTTTTGCTTTGCTTTGCTTTGTTTTGTTTCTTAAAGCTTCACAGGAATGTAAGAATATTCCAGAAATCATATCTCTAACTAACACAATATTTTAAGATGGAAGGGTCTGCTGAAACTCTGTAATTCCACATCCTGCTCTAAGCAAGGCTAACTTCTGAGTTACATCAGGTTGTTCAGGGTTGTTTTCAGTCAAGTTTCAAATACCTGCAATGATGGAGACTGCAATGCTTTTATTTCTGGGTCACTTGTCCAAGTGCTTAACTACTCCCAATGTAAAGGGCTTCCCTGTCCTTCAGAGCAGTCTCCCATGGCATCCTCTCCACCCGTTCCCAGGGCAAGCCAAAATCCCCTCTCTTGAAGTTACAGTACTTTATTCTCTTGCTGGATTTCCCTGCTTCTTTCTCTATCTTAAACTCTAGCATCTCACAGTGACTGTAGTCAGGGCTGCCACTGACAATCGTATCTCTGAGCAGTTCCTCATTTTATATGAGCAGCAGATCCAAGACAACGTCTTCCCTAGCAGTGCCATAAAGAACTCACCTCAAAAAAAAGTGTGTCAAAGCACTTCAGGAATCTCCTGGATTGCTTGCATCCCACCATACTTCCAGCTGTTATTGGAATGGTTAAAGTCCCACAAGATATGTAAGACATGCAATTGGAAGACTACATTGAGCTGTTTACAGAAGGCCTCACCTACTTCATCTTGTCAATCAGGTGTTTTGTAGCAGATGCCCACTTTGACCTCCTTGTTGGCCTCTTCTCTCATCCTGATCCATGCATGTGAGCTGTTCCTTTGCATAGAGCACAACCCTCCCACCTTATTTCCCCTTCCCATTTTTCCTAAAGGGCCTGTGTCTATTTGGTGCCTCACTCATGCTAATTAGTCTACCACATCTCTGTGATACTCTGTGATAAGGTCATAGCTGTGCAATTACTCACAGGTTTTCAGTTTCTTCTCTTTGTTTCTCATGCTGCTGCAATTCATATAGGTCTCCAGTCACACCACTTTTTCAAGGGGAGGTTGAGATTTTTGCCTATAGTTCTGTCCCCAGTGCAATCCCTGGAATCCCCACCTCCCTCACCTATCTGCAGGTGTTGCTCCTCAGTGCCTGAAGATCCTGATTGTCCTCACAAGGTTAGCAAGCTTGTTGAGAAAGGTACTCATGCCCCACTACACCACATTCCTTGGCAGTCTTTCCTGAAAGAAGTTCCCACAATCACAGAAGTCTGCAAAGGTTGCTACATAGAGAGGTGTTGATTTGTAAATGCATCGCTCTCCTGGATTGGCCTCTTTTCTTGACTAACAGTACAAAGAACAACAGCTCAGTCCTCATCCTCTTTACGTTAAAGAACCATATAGTGACTATTT
Organism: Falco naumanni; assembly: GCF_017639655.2. Classification (NCBI taxonomy): domain Eukaryota; kingdom Metazoa; phylum Chordata; class Aves; order Falconiformes; family Falconidae; genus Falco; species Falco naumanni. The sequence goes on from NC_054055.1 coordinate 50,784,074, forward strand.
ATTCAAGGTCTCCCCTGGCAGTATCATTGATGCCTGTGCAAATGAGCAACAAGGGGGCCAAGATGACATTTGAGCTCTTGCCTCTGTATAGTCTCCACAAAAATCCTATTGATTTAACCTTCATCTACTGCTATGTAATCTTCTTACCTCACTACTCAGATCCATCAGCTGGTGTCTGTCTTGACCAGAAGGCACATCTTAAAGGGGAGGCGGTCAACACCCCAAACCATGGCTTCACCAGCACAAGGCAGTACCTACAGTTTGCAACTGGACATCTGTGTCCTTTCATAAGATTTCCTACGGAACTAAGGCCCTTGACATGACAAGGGTGGTCACATCACTGCAGGAGGTTATACCCCATAGTTACCACTACTGCCTCACCAACTTTTGCAGCACTGAGCAGAGCCTACAGATCCTCTGTACATCACCCTGTATGCTTACAAAAGTGGTAGGTGCTTTGTACTTGTATGCATTTCCTAGCTATTGTGCTTTTGGTCACCAGTGTTCCCTAGGTATTAGTTAAACAGCAAGCTGGATGTGAGCCTCCCCAGAACCTGCATAATTTCCCACTCAACAGGCAACTTGTCATAGTGTCTTTTGCTTCTTGGCTGCTGTAAATGCTGAGTTCTTGCCACTCTCCTTTCTGTGCTATGCTCCCCATCATCCCACATTGTGATTATCAGATAATGCATCTGTAAAGATCCTCTGGTGAGAATAAAAGGATTTAATAGGTATCTTTAAGAGTGTTCTTTGGTTTAATAAAACCAGGAAATTTTCAAGCCTAAATAATTCAGGCAACGTCTAGGTCTAGAGATTAAGGTTAGAGTTCTGGACTCATCTTTCATCCAGCTCTGTGCTGGATGTTGCTGTCATTGAAGTAAAAGTTAAAAAAAAAAAATAAAAGAAAACATTGAATTAAATGGTAGAAGACCAAATCCTTTGCAGACTCCCAGTCTTGCATATTTACAGCTCTGAAAGTGCATGGCCTTAGGGGCAGTCATTTTGTAATTTTTTCTTCCTCTTCAAACAAAATGTTCCTGTTATGCTTTTGGAGGCTGACTGAATCACTAGCTATAGTTTGAATGTCTCTTCTTGTCAGAGGACATCAGATGAGGGAAATAAAGCCCAAAGCCACACCACACCAAACAGCCTGACCTAATTTTCATAGGAACCTTAACAGTGATAACACCAAAGCAACCTTGACAGAGTTAGCTAATAATGTAGCCTGCATGGTCATAGAATCCTGAGCTTCTGTTAAAAGTCAAGTGGTGTGCTAAATAAAGCAGTACTAATTATTCTGATCACTATTTGCTTTGTGTCTAGACCAGTCTTCATTCTATATTTGTCAGACTGGACAATCACTAGAAGAGTCACCTATGATGACTTCTAAATTGGGATCATACACTATAGCCTGTGATCACTGCTCGGAAGATTAAGCAATTGTGGCTCATGGTGTTAGCTATCTTGTGTTTTTTCTGCCTTGCCTTCAGTATCCTTGAGTTCTAACAAACATGATCATCACTTTAACTTTACTTTAACATGCATGACAATGAAAAGCTACTTAGTTAAAAAAAAAAAAAAAAAAAAAAAAAAAAAGAAGTACAAGCATTTTCCTATCAGCAGTCTAGCATGCCTTCTAAGAGCCAGGGCCTTGTTCATAAAACCATAGGACCATATGAAAGTTCAGATTGGAAAGGACTTTAGGAGGTTCTAGTCCAACCTCCTGCTCAAAGCTGTGAGGTTAAACTAGGTTGCTCAGGTTGTGCTTATTTGAGTCCTGAAAAACTCCCAAGTACAGAGGCAGCAAAGGCTCTCTGGGCAACCTGTTCCACTGACTGTCTACATGGGGAATAATTTAACTTTATATCCAGTCCGAGTCTGGCTTGTTTTAATTTAGGTCCCTTGTCTCTTATCCTCCCATAATGCACCAATCTGAAGGGCCTGGCTCTGTCCTTTTGTGATCTCCCCATAGGCACTGGGGGCTGCTGTTATGTCCCCCTGCAGCTCTCTCTTGTGGTGACAACAAGCCCCAGTGCCTTCACTATTTCAGAGGTCACAACATGCAAGGCTTCCATTGATTGGTGTTTCACAGATCAGTTTTTCCTTGTTAGTGAATAGCAGATCCTGCTGTGTGGCGTTCTTACTGTCCCATTCAGCACCTGAATCAAAAAGTTATGCCTGAAACTGTCTAGAAATCTTAGTAGCTTACATTTTGCCACATTTTCCTTTCCAGGAGCTGGCAGGCAGTAAGTGCCCCATGTGAATGACGATCTCTGATCTAGAGTCTTCCTCAGGTTGCAGAGATTTCATACACCTCCTTGCCCTGTTCAGGCAGTCTTTAACAACTTCCCACCACAGTGCAACCCTCTGTGGTTGCAGTGGCCTCTTCTGTGATCCTTATCCACAAACTCTCAACCAGCCTCTCTAAAATATACAGATCTCTGCATATTTCAGCTGCTTCTTCAAATGAAGGTCATACACCCATGTTCCAACCATCTTATCCCCTTTGCTTTCTACCATGCTAAACGTTTCCTCACTTGACTGTGCAATGTGATGTCCCTCCTCCATTGTCCTTAGTTTAAAACACCCCTCACAGGATGGGCCAGCCTGTTGTCTAGGTGTTCCTGTCCCATTTAGATGAGTAGTATCTGTTTTCCATCAGTCCTCAGTCCTCAAATAAACTCTTATGATTGTGAAAGCCATATCCCTGTTGACAGCACCAGCTGTGCAGCCAGATATTGATCTGCAGTATCTATCCTCTTTTCCTCAAGACTTTCCCCTTCAGCAGGACTGAGGAGACACCAGGTGAAATACTGGGCCCTCCAGTAACAATTTAGTCAATTTTGATGTTATCAAAATCTCTCCTGTCAGTGTTTCTGGTGCTCACAGAGGTAAATAGATGGTGATAGGAGTACAAGGAGAAGACAAATCTCTGCAGCCTCTCCACAATGTCTCTAGATCTGAACAGCAATTAAGCAGCAAATAAATCTCCAGAGACATCAAGGTGGAGAGATAATCAAAGACACCAGATGGGCATCTCTACCCCCCAAATGAAATAGTCTCCAGCCATATCACCTTCCTTTTCTTGTTTGTATGTGCAGTTGGCTGAGGCTCAGCTGACTGACAGGTCCCCCAAAGGGAGGTCATACTCCATTGTTGCCAGGATGTAGTTACTCTTCTGTGAGTGAACAACCAGAGAAAGAATGAGCCTTCGCTGTGCTGCTAAAAATGTTATGTCTAGTTTTGAGCCTTTCTGCAGAATCACAGAAAATGGTTGAGGTTGGAAGTGACCCCTAGTGTTTGGTCAAACCACCCTCCTAAAGCAAGGCCATCTAAAGCAGCCTGCCCAGGGTGATGTCCAGATGGATTTTTAATATCTCCAAGAATGGAGGCTCCACAAGCTCTCTGGGAAACCTGTGCCAGGGCTTAGTCACTCTTGCAGCAAAAAAAAGTGCTTCCTGATGTTCAGAGGGATCCTCTTGTCTTTCTATGTGTGCCCACTGCCTCTAGTCTCGTTACTGGCCACCACTGTAAAGTGCCTTGTTCCATCATCTTTGCACCTTCCCTCTTCTCTAGACTATGCAGTTCCAGCTCTCCCAGCCTTTCCTCATAGGAGAGATGTCCCAGTCCCTTAATCATCTTTGTGGCCCTTTGCTGGATTCTCCCCAGTGTTTCCATGTCTATTCTGTACTGAGGAGCCCAGAACTGGAAATGGTACTGCAGATGTGGCCTTGACAGTTTTGGGTAGATAGGAAAAATTATCTCCGACCTGCTACCAATACTTTGACTAATGCAGGCCAGGAGGTCATTAGCCTGTTTTGCAGCAAAAGCACATTGCTGGATGATGTTCAACTTGGTGTCCACCAGGATCCCCAGGTCCTTTTCTGCCAAGCTATTTTCCTTATGGTAGATTCCTCACCTTATACTTATGCACAGAGTTATTCTTCCTCAGGTGCAGGACTCTGCACTTCACTTTATTGAATTTCATGTGATTTCCAGCCCACTTATCTGTCCTGTCAGGGCTTCTTGCAAGTGAAATCTTGTGAGTTTCTGTCAACTGCCCCTTTAGGGACTTTCTCGACCTCTCTACCCTTTGCAACATAGGACATGGATTCTTGGCATTGCAGATTTTTAATGAAGACTGTATCAATCTTCACAGATGGTGCAGTCTGCTCATCTCCCTCGGTTCCTTCAATTGGCCATGGCCATCAGCACAGAAGAAAATACAAGAAAGCAAACGTAGTCACACTTATGGGAAGCACAGTAACTGTTTTCCCCTGAAGTTCATGATAAATCCACAGGTTCGTATTTCCCCATTCTCTGGTGGGGAGAAGAAAAAAAAAAGGGGAAAAAGGGGGGGGTGGGGGGGAAGGAAAATAAAGAAGAAAAAGATATAGCTGGGGAGGGAATTAAGTAGACATGTTCACTGAGAACAAAATAGAAAAACTGAATAGAAATATTCTCCTGGAATTGTCTTTCATATGCAATGTAGTAGGCTCAATCCAGCCAGATGCAGTATGAGTACAACAATGCAGCACCATGACAAATTGTATATTACATAGTATACATCTATGGTTTTGTCTGAATTTGATTAACTAGTTTATTACAATAAGAACTTTTGTCACAGGTTAAACATTTGTTGCAGATTATTACATCTTCATAGCGATGATCTGCTACCTCTGCTTTCTGGAGTTGTTCACTGACTGTGGGCAAGATTCCTTGCATCACAGAAGGTGGATCTACATCCAAAATCCCTTATTGTGAGAGATAGACTGGCTTGCAGCTGCATAGTGTGGATGTTAAATAGCTGATGATATTCTGTAAAGTCTAACCTATTTGATCGTTTAGAAACATATTATTAAACACAAGTGTCATGGTAATGTGTCGTCACTGCAAGATTTGTGTAAATAAAAGATAGACTGCAATACAACATTTTTCTTAATGTATGTGATTATCTTAATACAGTAAGATTAAATACAGTAAAAATGTTTTAAAATGGCATTGTAAACAATTGATTTTAAAAGACTATAGTACATTACCAAGTGATGAAATTATAAAATATTTCAAATCTATATTTTATAGAAGTTTTAGGAGTCTTAGTCATAATCATACTTTGATAACTGATGTTATTACAGAAGATAAGATTAGGCAGATAGAATTTTATAGTCAGTTCAAAACTTTCTGAGAGCTAACCTTTTTTTTTAGTTTGTATTCTGTTCATGCTATTATTTTAAGTCCTGCATTTAAGCAGTCATTCCCAGAAGTTGTGTCTTTTTAAGGCAGCACTTTTGAGAATAATTTTATAGAAGCTAGCAGATCAGCATTTCCAGCCTCAAAATGCCATTTCTAGAATTACTGTATACTGAAAGCATCATTTACCAGAATTGTTAAAGTACAGCTTTGCTCCCTTATGTAGACAAGCTCCCAACTAATGAAATTAGCAAGATACCTGCAGGTCAATATATGCCTGGATAGCCTAAGGTTAATTAATGTCTTTGGATGAATCAGAATTTTAGTATGTAAGACCAGCACTTGATTCTCCCTTCAGAAAAAAAAGAAAAAAATATGAAGTAGCTGTCTTAAAAGCAATATATAAACAAGATATCTTGAAATCTGTAGCTGTCAAAATAACTAACCAAATTACCATTAGGGAAGAGTCCATAAACCCTTTCTAGTTAGATATTTTCTTGGGTTTGTTTGTCTACAGGATAATGATTGTAACGGTAAGTTTTTTTCTTTATTTTTAAAATATTTGAAAAGGTACAGTTCTTCGTATTTATATGCTTTTGTACATGTATCTGTGGAACTCTCAGACAAGGATACAATTCTGTTATTAATTAAGGAGCTGAGAGAGAGGTTGTAACCGAATGATCTATATTTCCATACGGAGCATCTGGAGCACATCCTGACTACAGATTGCCCAATTCTGGTGTGTACAAAATGGAGCAGGAAGGGAATGGGGAATGATTTTATAGGTTTGGAAGATGTATGCTGAACAAGCCACTAGTGCTGCTGCCTGTCCACTAGAAATATAAGTTGCCAGTTGCCACTGCAGGGAAACAAGCAGGCAGTGGAGCAGGAGGTAAAAACTAATGGAAGAGATACATTAAATATAGACAGAGACATTAAGTTCAGGGAACCATATTTCTTTGAAAAAGTTGGCCAAGGAATATTTTTCTGCATAATGTGACTCTTAATTTCAAGCCTTCCACACAGTTCATGCTCAAGAATACTAGCTGACAGAAGAAAAAAATGCCATGGAGACAGACTAGGGAAGGTGAGGTGAAAATGGTTTTAAATGTAACCTTTGAATGCATCTTTGAAGCACTTATCTTTGAACTGATCTCTCTGGACCTATTTTTCTTATTAGGCAGAATTAAGATGGCTGAGCAGCAGCACTCATTAAAGAAGCATCAGATTCCCCAGAGCTATTGAATCGAGCCTGAAGTAAAAATATGTCTTAATCATCTCTTTTAATCTCTGTATTTCACACTGTTGTCTTTGCTTGCTTTCCTTTCACCTATCATAGCTGCATAATTACCAGGTGAAAAGTTTCTAAATCCTGGGTTCAAAATCTTAACATGACATATATTTTGAACAGTGGAAGCTCCTCAGTTTTGCAGTCTTTTTGATACTTTAGGTGGAAGGATGACAGAAACACCAAAAGGGTACATATTATCTATTTAAATGCCAAATCTGTTTCATGCTGGTTATGTCTATACTGTAAGGTAAGGATTGTGACCTCCCATTCCCTAGGTGCTTAACTGCACCCTGACCTAACTCTGGGAAAAGATCTGTGGTTTTACTCATGTCTGTCTGAGAAAAGTAATCTTGATGGCTGGTTAGGAAGGAACCAAAATAGCTGCAATAGCTGTTCTGGTTTGGATACATAGAGGGTGAGACGTCAGTGTGGGATTCACAAAGTATAACCAACCCACAATTAGTACCTAGCAAAGGTTCAAACATTCTTTAAGAACAGAAAGCTCTGTGAAACAGTACACTTGTCTTCTAGCATCACTGCTTAGGAAGGCTGGGGGGTTGAAACTCTCCCTTTTCACTGTTTCACAGCTAGGAGATAAAAAAGGGGAGAGAAGCTTTCACTGGTTTATGGATCACCTTTCTCTCTCTTCAGCCTATTTAGTGAAAAAAGTTCTCCAGTTCCTCCAGCATGCCAGCTAACATGACTTTACAAGGATAAAGCACAAACACAGGCTAACTGGAGAATGGATTGAGAGCAGCCCTGAGGAGAAAGACTTGGAGGTGTTGGTTGACAAGAAGCTCAACATGACCCAGCAATGTGATCCTGCAGTCCAGAAATCCAACTATATCCTGGGCTGCATCAAAAGAAGCATGTTCAGCAGGTCAAGGGAGGTGATTCTTACCCTCTATTCAGCTTTCATGAGACCCCCATCTGGAGTACAACATTGAGCTCTGGAACCCTTAAAATAAGATGGACATGACCTGTTTGAGCCAGTCCAGAGGAAGACCACAATGAAGGCATCTCTCCTATGAAGACAGGCTGAGAGGGTTGGGGTTGTTCAACCTGGAGAAGAGAAGTCTCCTGGGAGACCTTATAGCAGCCTTCCACTACCTAAAGGGGTCCTACACGAAAGCTGGAGAGGGACTTTTTACAAGGGCATGTGCTGACAGGATAAGGGGGAGTGGCTTTAAACTGAAAGAGGGTAGATTTAGACTAACTATTAGGAAGAAATTCTTTACTGTGAGGGTGCTGAGGCACTAGAACAGGTTGCCCAGATAATTTGTGGCTGTTCCATTCATAAAAATGTTCAAGGTCAGGGTGCATGTGTCTTTGAGTGGAAGGTGTTCTTGCCCATGGCAGGGTGGTTGGAACCAGATGATCTTTAAGGTCTCTTCCAACCCAAACCATTATATGATTCTACGAAAGCAAGCACTAAGGTCCTGTGGGATATCATCACAGCAGACATTGGTTACTGTTTTCCTAGAGATGAGTCTGAGTTCCAAATTAATTCACCTGAATGCAGTTTCTTCTGTGTGTGGTGGATGTCTGAAATTCCACAACTGTCAATAGATAGAATCACTGACTAAAACTTTATCCACTTGCCCGAATGTAGGTAACTAGTGCCATTTTAAAGCCTGTGGGATATTCTTCCTAGCTTCCAGATTCCAGAATGACACAGTTTTCCTGTAAGTTATATGTCATTTCACTCATCCTGGACAGATGTATTAGGTGACCTAGGGCATCTCAGGATTGTTTGGTTTTGTGTAAATAAATCTGTCCCTGGATTTCTACTGATTTAATACAAGTTTAGACAGCTTCTTCCTGAAACCTTAATGTGCAGCTTCAGATGTATGACCTGAATCCTACCCCAGAAGGTAGATTTAGCAGAGGGTAGATTTTTAAACATATTTGTAATCTGTTGCTTGCTAAACTTCAGGCTGAGATAGCCATGTGAGCCAGCAGATCCAACACAGGGCTGATCACATGGCCAGAAGGCTTTTTTGGAGCACCTACTGGAGGCAAGACCTATAGCTCCTATAGACAGCTAAGCATGAACAATTGAATCTTGTTCACTATTACTTCCAGGTCACCTCAGAGTTCTACACTTGGGCAGAATGAGGTTCCATCCTGTAAGTGAACATTCTTAATATCTTGCTTTGTTCAAAAAGTGAAGACTTAATCTTTACTTTAAGGGACATATCTGATTTAATTAATTTGTCAGATGATTGCACTTGATTGAACCTCTAAAAAAATAAGTTATTTTTTCTGTTAAAAAAAATCGGAATTTTTACTTATTAGATATATGTACATATATATAAACTTACATGTAAATTTCAAGTAGGTAAAATATATGGATAGAATACATCTGGATAAACATCTGGATGCATCTACACTGATAAAGAGAGCCACGAGTGAGCTTTGGTCCTTTAAACTAGACACTTGTTTAGCTGTTAGTTCATTCCTTGCCTATATGGACAACTTCCAGTATTTCATTCCAAGACAGTACAAGGCATAGTTCTGGGGCAAGTTAATTCCAGAGAATGTCAGCAGAAAGCAATGTGAATAAGACTGCACCAGGTTTAGCTCCAAGAACCCAACAGACTTGTTCACCATTGCTCACCCCTATAAACTATAGGAAGTATGGCTAAGTAGGAAGTACTAAGGAAGTATGGCTAGACTAATTAATGTTTTAACAGTCTTGTACCTAGGCTGTTACTGAAGAACTAGACTAATACCAAATTACCTAATTAATGTCCAAAAGTCTAATTCATAATGCAGTCAAAATTGTTCTACAAAGACGAAACAGTATCTTCAGCTTTTTGTTGTTGTTATGTTCATCAAAATGTTCCTCTTGATCTTAATGCTGCTGCTTCAAACTTCTAGAACAGGTACAGGAAGGGGAAGTTAAGATGACTTGCCATCATGTCACCTGGATTGGTCAGACTTTCATCGTATGTAGTATTCCCAGACAAAAAGCTGAGGGCAGGTCAAGCAATAGTCACTTGACACATAAACAAGTGTGGAAACACCAACTCAGGTCAAGGTAAGCCCAAACAAGTCCCGAGATTCTGCACTATACGACCATTAAAAAGCCTATGGATTTTTACCAGCAAAGGCAAAAACCTTATCTACCTGGCTAAAAGCTTTCATTAGATTTGTAACAGCAGTAGTCTACTCAGCAACCAAACCCAGTAGAGTCGGTGTAATTGGTAAGATGAAGGCAACAAGAGACAGTATTGTTTCAAGTGATTTCCTCCACATCAAACCTCAAAATGGAGTAGCTTCCTGTACTCTACAACTTCAGCTGGTTTAAATACTTATTTGTGTGCATACATTTTTTTTACATATTTTCATACAATACAATTTCAGGTTACAGAGACATTCAATTACACCATAGTTATTCTTGTAAGAGATAACATATTACAAAGAATTTTTTGTATATGTAACATGTCAAAGTCCCTGCTAGATGTGGTGCATTCTTATCTTTCTTGGAATTCACATCTTAACAGAAATAACATGACGTACAGTTCCAAGAAAATCCATATACAACATTGACATAGAAGTAAGAAAAGTCATAACCTATTGTCTCAGCATCACAGAACTCAAGTATTAATTTCAGTCATTAGATGTAGAGGATCAGACTGTTTGGATTTCATTAAAGTACATTTTGGATTCACAGAAACTTGAACAATTACACATTGTCACAGGGGAAAAATGCTTAGGTTGCATAGCTTAAATCAAGACCAAATTGGTTTATTCATTTATTATAACAATATTGAATTAACCAACAGTTAATGAACTGTACATTTAGGATCAATATTAACAACACAACAGACAAATTGCATTGCTAGCTACTCATAAAATTAAAATTTGCACCTACAGATTTCAAACATCTTTCTATGATTAGTATCAAGTTCTGAATTTCCCTTCCATCCATGCACATATTCATGCAGAGGAGCACTCCAAACCCAGCAAATGTAGGTTGCAAGCAAAAAATTCGTCTTCTTGGAGTGCAGGTTGCACTGTTTACATACACCTCCTGTTTTACAAACAACTTTGATGTTTGCCCTTGTCTCTTCCAACAATCCATTAATGAGAAAGGTGGTGAGAAAGACACCCCACCACCCCCACCCCCGCCCTCCCCCCTGAAGTCAATACCCACATCCAAGATGTGAGTACCTGTTTGTGGTATCCTGCAGGGAAATACAGGCTGATCACAGTGGAGGATGCTTTATCAAACCTAGACAAATGTAGTGATGCTACAGGAGATTTCTGGCAGTGTCAAACCAAATGTGGCTGCCACTCTTTTACCACTTTCCCACTTCAAGGTCCCACCCCACAATCATGAACCACCATGCTACTTTTGTACTTCTTTTCAAGTTGAGTCCTTGACTTCCCTAAAAGCGTCTCAGTAATCTGGTTAAAGTGGTTGATCATCATCTTAAACAAATTCTGTGCTTACTAGTTTCTTTGTAGTTTAGAGTTAATGGGCAATCACTGCCTCAGACCAGGAAGTTTTGTGTACTGTGCCCACACATGCTGTTTGCACTCCCATTTCTATCTTTTCAGCTATTATTACCCATGTCTTGTTACCTACAGGGAGTTGTGTAGAATCCCCTGTAGCAAACATTGAGCTGATATCTCATAATAAAAGATATGATTCTCCATTCCTTTCAGGCCCATGTCTTGTTAGACAGAGGGGCAAACCTTTGTATTCTTATGCTGAATAAATCAATACCAACTGTAATAATTATTAAAACAAATCCCCCTCTCTCAGTTAAGATAACCCTCACATTCATTGCCAATATCCATCCAGCTTTACTGTGTTTTTGTGTTTTGGTTTTTTTTTTTTGTTTTTTTGTTTTTTGTTTTTTTTTTTTTTCTTTCTTTCAGTTTCTTCTGTTCTTCACTATTCTATTTTATAAGTCAAAATTAAAAAGAAGCAGGTAAAGTGAATGTCATGACCAATCTTTGGTGACTGATCTGTTTTCAAAAGGGGGAAAAACCCAACCAAACGAAAAAACCACACACACTTGCAAACAAAAAAACTCCCCAAAACCAAAACACAAACCCAAAAATAAACAAACCAAAAAACATTTTCCTTAAGAACAGGAGTAACAGACACAAGGGTAAGATACAGCAGTATATACAATTGGCTAATCATGTCGTGGCTTGTGTGTTCTATCAGTAAGTGGATTTTGCATAAGGCTTTTCTTTCATTTGGGAAAATCAGGAAGAATTTCTATTCCTCAGAATGTCTACCAAGTTAAGTGTAATTCTCTATTCCCAAACCTATTTTTTGTTCAGGTTAAATTGGATTGAGAACATTCATCAGTAAGTTAAAGGGTAAAAAAAAAAAAAAAAAAAAAAAAAAAAAAAAGGAAAAAATTTGAGAAGACAATGGCTGTAGCTATTGCATAACCCACAAAATCAGATTCTGAAATCTGTTATACATGTTTTCAAGAAGCGTATACATGCTAAAGGATGAAAATGTATGCACAAGAATTGAGAACATTTTGATTTAAGACTACAAACATTAGGTGCTGTAATACTCATCCTGTATTACATGGTATCAGTTTATGTTTACTGACATGCTTACATATTCCTTAGGTTCCAGGTAACCCTGAATTTTTGAAGAATTAATTAATTCATCCTTTTGTGGGTTTGAGTGTTTTATTCTTTAAATGAGGTATTATTTAAATTTAAATTTAAATGAGGAATTCAACTTCTGTCTGGTTCATCCTTTGCAGTTCTGGGATTATTTTTTTTAATTTTATTTTATCTGGGAAATTCTGCTGGTTTTGGCTGGGACAGGCTTAGTTTCATAGTAACCATTGACCTGGGTTAGATTCATAGCAGCTAGTGTGGGGTATGTTTTGGTTTCGTGCTGGAAACAATGTTGCTAATACAGGATGCTCAGCAGTGTTTCCAGAGAGCCAAGGCCTTTGCTGCTCCTCACCCCACCCCACCAGAGAACAGGCTGGGGGTGCAAGAGGAGTTGGGAGGTGACACAGCTGGGACAGCTGACCCCAACTGACCAAAGGGATATTCCATACTGTATGATGTCATGCTCCGCGTATAGAGCTCGGGGAAGAAGAAGGAAGCAGGGGAAGTTCAGAGTGATGGCGTTTGTCTTCCCAAGTAACCGTTATGCATGATGGAGCCCTGCTTTCCTGGAGACGGCTGAACACCTGCCTGCCCATGGGAAGTGGTGAATGAATTCCTTGTTTCACTTTGCTTGCATGCACGGCTTTTGCTTTACCTATTAAACTGTCTTTATCTCAACCCATATGTTTTCTTTTTTTTTACCCTTCTGATTCGATCCCCCATCCCACCATGGAAGAGTAAGTGAGTGGATGTGTGATGTTTAGCTGCCAGCCAGGGTTAGGCCATGACAAAATCTAGCTATGATTATTAGATATGTTAGTGATTAATATCCTCACTTTTTAAGAAGCCATGGCTTTGAGGTATAGCTTGGGTATAAGAACTTAATGAATTCTCAATATGTTTAAAATTTGAGATATGTGTTCTTTCACATAAAAGATTATTTTCCTCTTTAGAAAATGGAAAGATTGATAATGCAGCTGTATTTCATGAAGGATTTATTTTTCAATTCTTTTAACTCATAATCACTTGCAAATTCTCAGAAATCTCCTCTTGTCCTCAAAGGAAAGACACTGAGATGTCTAATTTAAAACACTCTTATTTAGAACAGACAGTTCATGTAGCAAACCAGCCACCTCAGGACAGGAATTAACATCTTCAGAACAGCTGAACTGTTCCCTGAAAGACCCTATCTTCCTCCATTATACTGGAAGCTTAGATGAAGTGGCTGTTAGTTAAGTGCCTCAAGTTAGGAGAGTTGTATCTAGTACCAGGGTTCATGGAGAAAGGTTAAACAATATATCTTTGTAAAGTTATTAGTTAAAATGTTGATACAAACTCCTTGATCAAATATGAGAAGTTGAAAACAGGATCACTTATATCGTCTGAAAGATTTAAGCATCTGTGAAATACAGTCTTAAGGTTTTGATAAACTGTGGATATTTGTGAATGTTGTTTTGCAGACATGGGTGATGGATGCCTGCAAATTTTCAGTATGCAAATTGATCAGGGCTGGCAGATCCCTTGGTCTGGTGGGAGCTATGGGGTCAGGATCAGGCCCAGTGAGGACAACCAGGGTCAGACACAGCCCTGGGATGGCCACATAGGGCCACAGGGAGAGGGTTGTGCAGGGCCAGGCCAAGAGCTTTGTCTGCCTGTGGGGCTTGGCTCAGCAGGGCCAGGCTGGGCAGGGCTGTACAATAGTTCAGGCAGGGCCACGTAGACCTCATCTGAAGGCAGCACTGAAGGGCTGGGGGTGGACATCAGTTGCAACCATCATGTAGCACTGGCTAGGGGTCCCTCCCCACCACCATGGGCTGGATGGGGTCCACTCTTGGCTGCACTGTGTCTAACTTGTCTTTGAGCCCCCAAAGCCAAGCCTCTGGAGACAGTTTTCAGGAGTCTTCTGCTGATAACCCTTGCAGATACCTATATGCATCTGTGCAGCTTTGTCTCATTTGACATTAATTGTTGCTCTTTTTTTGAGATGTCTCTTTGACAGGTAAATTAATTTCAAAAAGGACTGGCCTCAAAGACTGGAACTTCTTCATATCAGGAAAAAATGCCATTTTCATGATTTACAAATCACGAAGAACAACTGGATGCTCAGAAGAATCTGATTCAATAGTTCTTCATAATACTGAATAATTCTAAAATAAAGAGCAACTATATGAAAGCATCACCATAAAATGGTTCACTCTCCATTATATGTTATAAGGTATGTCCTGATTCTCTTACAGCTTATACAAATGTCTTAAAAAATGGTAAATGGAGTTTCTGTATTTGACTGTAACAATTCATGAAGTGAAAAACAAATTAGCAATGTTTATTGCAACTTACTCTATATTTAAAAATTAATTTAAATTTAATCTTCTTTCATTGTTCCCTTGTTGACTGTCAAAAATTTAAAAGTAGTTGTTTGGTATCTCATACAAGTTATGCTTGTCAGTGTCTGTACTTGGAAGCTTAGAGGCAGCATGAGGAGGTCTTTCTTATATCTAAGCTTCCAGGGTAAAAATACCTAAAGATTTAATAAATGCTATTTAATTTATTTACAATCCTGTATTCACTGTAGTTATATTTCACTTATATTTCTGAAGTGTTACTCAAAATTAAAATAAAATCTCTCAGTCAAAACAACAACATAGTATAACTGCACACTGTATTTGAATACCAACTCTTTTGTATCTGGTCAACATAGTTTTTGGCTTCTAAGGCTTCTGTTCATTTATTAGTGAAATGTCTTAGAAGCTGGTGGGGTGGTTTTTTTCCCCTTTCTTTTTTTCTTTAGCTAAATAATAATAACACAGGGATAATGCAACAATTTTCTAAGCAATTCTTAGGAAACAATGTCTTATTGATGAAAAGAGAAATAATCCCATTTGTGATGGCTATAAATTCTACAATTAATTGACATGTCTATGTAGCATATTTGACTTAGCTGAATCATAGAAGCTCTTTCAAAAAAAGATTGTATTGGTCTAAGCCAATGTTGTCATGTTTTAACCCTTGTAGACAGGTAAATAATACACAGCCATTCACACACTCCTCTGCAGGAGTGGGATGGGAAAGAGATGCAGAAGAGTAAAGGTGCTAAAAACCGATGCATTGAGATAAAGACATTTTAAAAGAGAAAGACAAAGCTGTGCATGCAAGCAAAACAAAAGAAGGAATTCATTCATTACTGTCCTTAGCAGGCAGGTGTTCAGGTCATCTTCAGGAAAGCAGAGCTTCATCATGCATATCAGTTACTTGGGAAGATAAAGCCCATGACTGTAGATGTTAATCTCATTCCTCCTTTTCCTCCCAGCTTTTATTGCTGAGTACAATGTCATATGGTATGGAATATCCCTTTGGTCATTTGGGGTCAGCTGTGCCAGCTGTGTCCCCTCCCAACCCTTTGTGCACCCCCAGCCTGGATGCTGATGGGGTGGGGAAGATGCAGAAAAGGCTTTGACTCTGTGTAAGTGCTGGACAGGAATAGATAAAAGATTGGTGTGTCATCAACACTGTTTTTATCACAAACCCAAAACATAGCACTGTACAAGCTACTAGGAAGAAAGCTCTCTCCCAGCCAAAACCAGGACAGCCAGTTACCATACTTACATAAATTAGTAGTATTAAAAGATGGCTCTCATTATGTGTTATGCCATCCTGCTTGCATATCCTGGCAGGGAAAGAGTGACTGCTTCTCAAATACACACAGAAGTGTATTTATTAAATGTTGCAATCATTGAAAGACAAACAGATGGCTGCTATTTAAGCCGGACAAGCCAGTGATTATATACATCTGTACAATACCAATAAACTCTAATATATCCAGAAGTAATTAACTGTCATTTTAAAATAAAGCAAAATGTTACTAATAACAGCTTTCATTTCATTATGTGGTCAATTTTACACAGAAGTTGTAACTATGCATAATTTTTTTTCATAATAGTGAACACAATAGTCTTCAATGATTGCATACTGTATGTTGGAAAATGCATCTACAGTTCACACAGAGGAATATCATAACTACTTTCCATCACAACCCACCCACTTTTTCTGATTTGTTGTTAACAGGAATTTGCGTCAAGATCACTTTGCACAATTACAGCCCAGTTCTCTCTTAGACCTTCACTGGACTGACCTGCCAGAAAGGTTAGCCCAAAATCACATCATATGTCAAGATAGAAATATACATAGGAAATTAAAAGTGAAAGCTCTTGCCTCAAGGCTAATGCTCTCTTGTGAGCTTTCATGCACTGGCATCTAGGTCTACTACTGAACTCGAGTTTCACAATTCATAGTATAGAAACAAAAGTTCAGCCATCTGGACAGCTATGTTGACAGGTTATATTACGCTACTACATTCCTGCACATTTTTTCCAATCAGCCTTTAAAGAACTAAAACCTCTTTCTAGTAGAAACTAAAAGCTATTGGCAATGGATTGTTGTTAAATTATTATACTTTGCCTGACTAACCTCATTTTCATTAGCTTCCAACTGCCTTTTACTATGCGATCCAGAAAGATGATAGCTACTCCCAGATTTTTACTTATATCCAAAAGGCACATCCAAACAGTGGATTCCAACTGCCCGCTGTCTTAAACAGTTGTTTTGTGTCTGGGCTCCATTTTGGAGCATGCAAATCGTTATGTCCAGAGAAAATTTGCTGTACATAAAACTGGCTTTAGACAACAGGGAGGTAAGATAGTCAGTATTGATTGGCTTCAATGCTTGAAACAGGTTCTGTATTGGTTCTTTATCTTCTTTTTTCAGTGATATTGTCATGGAAATCCAGCTCAACAGGGAATATCACCTTATTCAATTTGAATTTATGAATATAATATACTCTTACATTTCATGCAGATATTTGATGCTGAGCCCAGTTATTCTAAGTATCTTGTATTTGTATAAACAAACCAGATCTCTTTTGTCTGGATATAAGACAGCTTTGATTTAGAAGCCACATGACTGTGTTAACATAGTCCTCTGAGAATATGTTGATTATGAGGAATTTCCCTGTTCTTCAACACAGGGACAAAATTTCAAGAGCATATGTGACTTTCATCCCATTACATGTAAGTCAAGTTAAAGGAGAGTGTGCCTGTTTGTAACCTCTCAGGGACAGTAAATATTCCTGATCCCCTAGTCAGTCACCTTACATTTTTCTGATCTAAACCAGAAACTAACCCCAAAAAATTGATTTTTTTTCTGAATATTTAATGTGAAAGATCTTATTTTAATTGCTTAGTTTTGTGATTTTTAGTAGTTCTACAACCTTTGATTTACTTTTAAATTTTTGCATCAGAGTTTTTCCAAAACAAAACCAGACATAACTAAGGCCAGAAAATGATTTCTGAGGGACTTCATGAGAGCCAGATGTATTCTTATTATAACTAAATCGGGTATTTGTCAGGAAGCTAGGTTTTGTGTCATCTAACACATACTGGCAATTCCACATAATTTTATTTTTTAATGTTATATAATAGCAAGTCATCTTCTTTGCAGATATCCAACTAGAATGCATTTTCACTGTTACTTCCATCAACCAGGTGTAATGCTATAGAAAATAGAAGTACAAACAGCAGAAACTCCAAAAGGCTTTAAATATTTCTTTAATAAAGATATAAAGGCACCCTTGAGTAAATCAGCATTCTTCATGTTTATATAACATAAGTGCTCATAAAGCCAAATTAAGGAATTCCATTCTTGTATTATTTGGCTAAAATATGATTATAAATGTTAATTTATAAGGAAAAAATAAATTGCTAATGCAAAAAAACCCCACCCTGTGATTATGTAAGCTGAACATTAAAGTTGAAAAAAAAATCTGACAGATCAAATACATGCACAGAGGCATGTCATTTCCAGCTACAATACTTTTCTGTGGGATATGAGTAGGAAATGAAAGGGGAAAA
The DNA here is from genome assembly GCF_017639655.2 of Falco naumanni. Taxonomy (NCBI): domain Eukaryota; kingdom Metazoa; phylum Chordata; class Aves; order Falconiformes; family Falconidae; genus Falco; species Falco naumanni. Next base: position 50,802,065 of record NC_054055.1, read on the forward strand.
TTGAAAAACATTTTAAGAGTTTATTTTGAAAGCTAGAAACATTTTATAGTCTGAATGAAGAAATCAACCCCAAAACAAGCAAAAAACCCCAAAGCCTTAATCCATCATATTGTAAGAAAAAAAGAAATACACTGTAACAGGGATTCCTCAAAGCACAAGCATAGAGAAGAAAAGTGAAGCTTCAGGGGTAAAATCAGGGGACCTTAAAGGAATTTGGTCCTGACAAGTGTATAGAACTCATTTTACAGTATGAAAATAGTAAGCAAAGAATTGCTTTCAGCATATGTAAATCATTTCAAACATGGTGAAAATGCAAAGGAGATGTTAAAAAAAGAGTCACAGTCCCTGTAAGAAGGTGAACACAGGATGGTCAGAGAGACAAATTCCTTCAACATTAAGCATGGTGTGCCTGATCAGTGCAACTGCTTCCCTCTAGCAGGTCCCCCGTCACTTCCAGCAGAGGGAGCTCTGCTTTTGGATGTGTCAATCAGCCCGTTTTGCAGAACTTCTATAAATATTTACCCACATAACTCATACCGTCAAGATTGCAGGCACATATAGAGGTGCCTGGGCCATAAACTAGCTTTCCAGAGGTGTCAAATGTTCTCTGACTAAAGCTGCAATCAATTCTGAAGCAATATTATTTTACAGGATGTGAATATTTCAGCAGTAAGAAGTTCACATTTCACTTTGAATAAGTGTGTAGGGACACATCAACTTTCCCACACTTAATGCACTTCTGCTTCTTTATTTTACTACTATTCCAATAAATATACAACATGGAGTACAATATGAAGTGGAAACAGAATAAAGACCTTTGATTGTTTGGAAATCTATTAGATTTTGAAGTACAAACACATTAAGAAACATCAGCATGTGTGGGAAAAGAATTGTTCACATTGGAAATTCAGTCAGTATCTTTTACCAGAAGATTTCTGTTCTGTTCTTTAAGGAAATAAGAGAGGATAACAAAGGCTTGTCAGTGCAAAGTCTTCATGCCTGTTATAGAAACTGTCACTGGATTCACATTAGAAATAAACAAGGAAAAGGTGCTAATTACAGTAGCTACATACACTTTATTATTATTATTATTATTATTATTATTATTATTATTATTATTATTATTATTATTATTATTATTATTATTAATTATTATTAATTATTATTAATTATTATTATTAATTATTATTATTTAAGTTCTGATTTGTACACTTTTCCAAGTAGATTTTTCCAAGATAACAATGCAATAATGAGACTGATCCTAAACTGTGTGCATATAAACTGGTCGACTGCCCTGGGGACAGGCACAGGCTCCCAGCACTTTTTTATTTAGTATTATACATACTGTCAGGGAGATTATCTCCCCTTCTGATTTTCCCTAGTAACTGAATGAATATGTACATATGAACCTGCTTGAGTTTATAGACTCTGTTGAGGGGAATGTAATCTTTTCAGATCCTGTGTCCTCTGAGATCCAACACAAATATAATGATGTAGCTTCACTAAACTACTTGACATTAACATACATGATAGAAACTATCAACATCAGTAATACTCTGGTATATTTCAACTTGCAATCAAAGTTGAGGAAAACATTTTATGCACAGTTTTACAGACATTTATGCCTTGAATAATAGTCCTACAAGATATATCTGCAGAACAGGGGAGAGAACACGTAGTTTATGGGTTTCCTGCAAGGCTGGAATCTAGAACAAATAAAGACTCATATTTCAGTATTAACCAAACAACGTCTTATTTTTATACCCACCTGACAAATTGCAAATAATTCAGAAAACTTGACATCTAGGGAACCACTGTCATAAACTGGTTTTATTTCTGGCCAACTGAAAAGCATACCATCCTAAAAACCATGCTACCTAATATTACCCCAACACATCACGTGACACTAGGTCACAAAACCATTGTTTTGGCTGGAGTTCAAAAATAACCATGAATGATTTGGAGTCAATGAGGTTACAGACACGTGAACTTTGGTATCTCAGGAAAATTATAGCTTTCCTATTCGAGTTCTCAGTACTCCAGTCCAAACTTATTTTCCACTTTAACTACCTCAGTTATTCCTAACTGTAACTAGTATAATCCCTTCTTATTGACTTTGGCTACTGTAAGCATGTTTCATTTAAACAGATAATGTACATTCAGCTATTTTTCAAAAATAACATGGAAAAAGGGGAAGAAACAAAAGATTGAAAATATAACTGAAAATAAATCCTTTTGCTTTGTTTCTCCCTCCTCAACACTTTCATGTGAGCATACAAATATTTTACCTAGCACCAGTTACAAGATTAAACTTCCTTGTTTATGATGTGTCAAAAATTAACTGTGGCCGCCTTTTGGCATCCTAGACTCATGTCCGAATGGAAATCTGGTAGAGTATGCTGCAGCACTTCTTTAGCCGGGAGCCCCAGTTTTGTTTTTAAAGGAAAATGGCAGCTCAGGTCTTTACCTAATCTCAGATGGTGTACCCAGCTCTTAACCATAAGCTTACAGAGTAGTAGTATGATAGAACAGTAGTGAAAAGCTCAGAAAAAAAAAAAAAAATCTGAAAGATCTCCTCATCACATAGACATCTTTCAAAGAACATGAAGGAATCAAATATATCCAAGATACATGAATCTCTCAGACCTAGCAGAAATTCAGAATTTGAGAGACTTGGATAACAAGAAGGAAACACGCATACACTGTCCTTGAAAAAAATACTCCTTGTGCAAATATCTCTGGAAGCCATTTTTTTCCAACATATACAATTACATTTACAATAGATATTGTTAAAAAGAAAAAGAAAAAGAAATCTTACATTTTGTTACTTCCTGTTGATACTTTTTTGTATATGGCAGAAAGCATGCTGCTTGCAGTCCCATTAGTTTATTTTTATCCCTCCCCACCCCCTCCCCCCACCCCCCCCCACCCCCCACCCCCCCACCCCCCATTTGTTAATGTTTCTTTTCTATGTGCTGTAAAACCTAAGCCATTTGGTTTATAGTGCAACAATGTTCAGAATCTCCTAGATGAGTAACCCATCACCAATGGTAATTGATGTTGGCTTCCATGGAAAACTTAATTCTGTAGCAGTGTCAATCAATTCTCATCCGTTAAGTTCACATGAGATATGTGGTGGTCCCTGTGAAGTCTCTAACAAGTAATCAAGCCTACTGACAGTAGGGGAAACTCTTAAATTACAATTGTGCATATAGGTTCTTGGTTGGTTTTTTTTTCCCATCATGCTCATCTAAGCATTAAAAGTTGGAGTGATATGTAGCAGAATACCTTAAAACTCAGAGTGAAAAATTCCTTTATCTTTTGTAAGCAAAAAGCAAGCAAACCTCTACTTTTGACACTCAGGAAATCCATCAGTGTATAAAAATAGTCTTCCACAATGGGATTTTATAGTCAAATGTTTACTTCTTTACAAAAAATATCACTTTCTTCTAACATTAGCATTGCTTGTACTAGAAGCATTCCAGGATTTCTCTGGCAGAAAGACAGTCTTTTTAAAGACAATAATAAATGACATAATAGAAAGATTAAAAGAACGCAAAAAATATGCACTAAACCACCAAGCAATATTTCTGTGGTTTTATTCATTCCAAAATGGAGCAACTGGAGTTACTACTTTTTTGATAGAACAGTGCTAGCCATTTCCACAAATTTTTAAGGATAAAAATTGTCATGAAGAAGATACAGTTCTTTGTAGTTCTGCATGACCTTCCAACAGTATAAGTAACATTGATCTAACTCTAGAATGCCTAATAGCTTTTTCAGTCACCTAAGATAAGTTATTTAAGATGAAAACATGAAATATTACCATTTACAATGGGACTTATTTGCATCACACTGACTGTAAAATATTCAAATTGCATTTAAATTGCTTAGAGGCCCTTTTGCACTGTTAGTAGAGCAAAAAAAAAAAGGTCTTACGGCTTGTGTAAATGCTTTTCACAATTTTCTTCATGTATTTCAAATAGTCCTGAATATTTATTTTAAAGCCTCTGCCTGTTTTACTTAAATTTACTTAAATTGGAAGTAGTCCCCACACTCAACAAAACCCATAGCCATTACTGAGTTTTATCTTGGCTTGTTGAGAGTAGAGAAAAGAAAGCTAAGGGGGTTCTAAATTCTGTCTTCGGCTACCTGATGTATGATTATACAGGAGAGTCAAAGTCTTCTTGCAGGAGTGCAGCAAACCCCACTAATAACTTGGGGTTATTACTGACTTGGCTGAATGAAGACTGATCTAACTTTGTTGGTCCTGACTTGAGCAGCGGATTGGACTGATGATCTCTCCCTATAATATTAAAGCATTAACTTTAAGTGCAGATCTTACAGAAATAGAAAAGAACTTCTATTTAAAGGATGTTGATGTAGTAATTTTTCAAGTCAATTTGGAGTTGGGGTTGCGGGGGGAGCATATTTTTTTTTTCCTTCCCTGAACTTTTTAAAGTGAAAACTTTGGCTAATATTCAGCAGGATTTTCAATTTAAATGTGGATACACCTAAAATAAGGAGACAGAAGGAGACATTGAGGTGTGTTTATGCCATTAAACAAAAGAGAGGTAGAGACACAACCCTTAAAAATCTTTTGGAGGTTAGGAGAAAACTGTCTTCCTGTTATTTATAGTTGAATCTAATGGAAGTATAATTAGAGAAAACACATGGAGATGGTTGGAAGGGCTGGATAATAAAACTTAAAGACAGTGGTCACAGATTTTTAAGAATCTCCAGAGTACCTGTAAATTTTGTAGGGATGAAAGAATACTGATTAACCTGTATCTCAGGGGTCCTCAAACTATGGCCCGCGGGCCAGATACGGCCCCCCGGGGTCCTCAATCCGGCCCACGGTATTTACAGAACCCCCCCTCCCCCTGCTGGGGGCTGGAAGGGAAAACCAAGCAGCCGCAGATGACTGCCTGCCACTTCATCCTTGTGCCTGCCCTGTTTAAAAAGTTTGGGGACCCCTGCTGTATCTGTACAACAATGATTATATGGGAAATTTATGTAATAGTTTCAGGATAATAATCCTTGTAATTATGTATTATGTGTAACAGCATGAGGTTCATGAACATTAAAACATGATAATACTACAATATTTACTTCTGATTTATTAAGATTTTAAAAAGGCTTTTAGAATATCTTGAACAACAAAGCAAATGGCAGTGACCTCTAAACTTCATGTGGGTTTTAATTATGATCTCTGTATCTTATGTATTTCACATTACCTCTTCAAATTGTCCAGAGGAAGAGAACCTGCTCAAGAATTTATTTTGAGGGGCCTTTCCAAAATATAGAGTTTTTTTGGATTCTCTTCCTATTTCCTTTCTTTTTTCCCCCCCTTTTTTCAGCTCATTGTCAGTTTCACATACATCAGCTTTAATTTCCCCTAAATTCTCTCACTGAAAACAAAAGTCATGAGTAAGACTGCCTGTGCTGAAGATGGTTCCTTGCTATCAGTCATTCAAGAACAGCAAAAAGTAACTCACAGCCAACAATAAAGACACCATAATGGGGGAATTACAAGTCAGTCTTCCTTCTTTTTGTAGGTTATAGAAAACCTGTTTACTCCACCCATTCTAAACTATGTGCCTGTCAGGTGCTAGGGTTTCAGCAGGTAAGGCAGGCCCTAGGACATTCTCTTTGTTCCATCATTTAAGTTACTCCTGAAAGAGGAGTAGCCATACAAGTATTTAAAACATATTATATATTATGTGCATATATAGATATATAAATATAAATGTATTGACGACAAATGGAGCAGAGTTCACAAGCTTAATGCCTTCCAAAGTTTAATTTAAAGAATAAGCTTTAGAAACAAAGTCAGAATTCCAAAGCGGTAAATTAAAACTGTCGATTAATTGCAGACTCACTTTTTGGTATGAGTTTCAATGTGATATATCAGAAAAGGGATGGACAGGACTGTTACTGGTTAGTGAACCATTAAGGAAAGATAAATGATTGGTCTCTGAAAAACAAAGGTGCACAAGTCAGATGAGTCAACAGAACACTAAAACCTAAAAACTCTCAGTGCATACTTTTCAGTATGCATAGCATCTGGTGAGAGGCACACAAGTGCTGAGAGAGCTGGCCAACATCAGTGTACAACCAGGCTCAAGCTGGCTGGATGGCTAAACCCAAAAAGAGCAGATGAATGGAATTAAATCCAGCTGTCAGCCATTCACAAGTGGTGTTCCCCAGGGCTCAGTACTGGGGACAGTTCTGTTTAATATCTTTGTCAAGGATCTGGATGAGGGGATTTAAAGCACCCTCAGTAAGTTTGTGGATGACATCATGTTAGGGGGGATTGTTGATCTGCTTGAGGGTAAGAAGGCTCTACAGAGGGATCTGGACAGGCTGGATCAATGGGCTGAGGCCAGTTGTATGAGGTGCAAAAAGGAGAAGTGCTGGGTCCTGCACAATAACCCCACACCACTACAGGCTTGGGGAAGAGTGTCTGGAAAGCTTCTTGACAGAAGAGGACCTGAGGATGTTGTCGACAGCCAGCAGAATGTAAGCCATCAGTGAGCCCAGGTGGCCAAGAAGACCAACAGCACAGTGGCTTCTATCAGAAACAGTGTGGCCAGCAGGACTAGGGAAATGATTGTCTTCCTGTACTCAGCAACGGTGAGGCCACACTCAAATACTGCATCTGGTTTTGAGTCCCTCACTTCAAGAAAGACATTGAGATATTGGAGCTTGTCCAAAGAAGAGCAACAAAGCTCACAAAGGGTCTAGAGCACAAGTCTTATGGGGAGCAGCTGAGGAAACTGAGGTTGTTTACTCTGGGGAGGAGGAGGCTCAGGGGAGACATTATTGCTCTCTACAACTGCCTGTATGATGGTTGTAGAAAAGAACTTTAAGAGCATTCAGCCCAACCATTAACCCAGGACTGCCAAGTCCACCACTAAATTATGTCCCTAAACACCGCATTTATATGTTTTTCAAACACCTCCAGGGAGGGTGATTCTACCACCTCCCTGGCCAGCCTGTTTCAATGCTTGACCACCCTTTCAGTGAAGAAAGGCTTCCTAGCATGCAATCTAAATCCCCTCTGGTGTAACTTGGGGCCATTTCCTCTTGTCCTGTCACTTGTTATCTGGGAGAAGAGACCTACCCCAACCTGTCTACAACCATCATACAGGCAGTTGTAGAGAGCAATAAGGTCTCCCCTGAGCCTCCTCCTCCCCAGAGTAAACAACCTCAGTTCCCTCAGCTGCTCCCCATAAGATTTGTGCTGTAGACCCTCTGTGAGCTTTGTTGCTCTTCTTTGGACAAGCTCCAATATCTCAATGGCTTTCTTGAAGTGAGGGACCCAAAATTGAATGCCAGTTTCCAGACTAACAAAGGGAGAATTGTCAACCGGTGGCCTGGCAAAGAGTGTGTTGCCTTTGTCAGTCACAGGCCACAGGGATTTAGGGTAAATTTGCCCTAGACTAACATGGTATCAGGCCTAAAGGACACCACTCTAGATTTACTGTTTGTAACAGGTCTCACACAATGAAAACTGGGTACAGCTTGAAAACTGGGGGCTCAGGACTATAAACAGCTCATTGATGGTCTGTTACTGGTAAAGGGAAAGGTGCAAGCTTTAGAGCTGGGAAAAGACTGCTTTAAGCTTACAAAAATAAAAGAATGAAAGAAACACCCAAGCAATAATATAAGGAAACTGTGTGGCCTAGGAAAGTAATATCCTTCAGTCTCATGCAGTATATCTCAGGAGCTGAAGGCCAAAAGCTATAAACAGTCTAGAAAAATAAGTCTAAAAACAGGACAGGATCACAAAAGTTTTGGTTGTCACTGTGGGAATACCTGTTGCAGAATCACTATTGGATTGTCAGAGCTGTGTGTGCTGCCTGGTCTCCCAGCCTGTCTCCAAGTACCCTCTTTTCTTCCCTATGTCTACCTGTTTCAGGCAGATCCTTGACTACTCAAGCATCTTTTGACCTGCTAGGCAATTTTCAAGGACTGTGTGCAGCAGTAAAAGTATGTGCCTAATGTGTTACTAGTTCGGACAGCACAACTGTTTTACTTCATTGATCTTACTTGAGGTAGCAGGAACCATCCATCTATAGACTTGTTTGCGGACTACTTATGAGTCACCTAAACAGCCATGTATCTGCAAGCAAATATATAGCTTCCTCTACCCATGACACCTGCTACTTTTCCATGCATGACAGGAAGAACTCCAAAGCAGGAACAAGTCAAGTCCCATGACCAAAGCCATCTTTGTGGGTATGTTTCTTCTGAAATCATACGAAGCATAAAAGCAGTAAAGGTTTCCCTTATAAACAAGAGAATCAGTCCAGACCAATACCTTTCAAAATTAAATAGGATTATTGCTTTCACATCTTCAAACTATGACAGATCTGTTTTGTATTCTGCATTTTCCAACCTCATTTATCTCAAAGGGTTAACTCTAATATTTGTAATGAAAATCATACCATATAGCTAAAAGATTCAAAACCCTTGGTACAGAAAAGCTATGACAATGGTCTAGCAATTTGTTAGCTTTGAAAGAAATTGCTTTTATGAGTTAGCACCAACATCACCAAAAATAGGTATATAAAAGAAGTCTTCTCGATTTTCATTACTATATAGTTTGAAAAAATCAGTACTGATCCTCCCTGTCAAAGTCCAGATATCATGCTCTAGAAGTCAGAAGGAACATAACCACTAGACACCTCTGAGATTAAATTAGTATGCTGCTTTATGAAAATTCATTAACACAGAAATAAAAAATCATTAATAAAATAGTCAAAAGAGTGGCATCCTAAAAGGCAGCTTATGCTTGAGACAGAAACTTAGAAAAGAAAAAAAAAAATAATCACAGCTGATTAAAAACATACTTAAAAGACTATTCACAATTCTTAAAACCCACATTTGCATATACAAAAAAAGTGAGTACATCTTAGATGACATATGAGTACAACTCAGTAACTTGTGATACATGTGGAGATGTGCAATTTAACACATATACTGTTCAGAATTTGTACTAGAGTCAACTCTGATCTGAATGATATTACCATTTTATGTTATCCTTTCCCTATTTATTTAAGAGAACCCTCTGGAAGAGCACAAAAAATATTTCTTTTTGTACATTGTTTGGAGCTCTACTGCCTGCTATGATTGCCATTTGGCATATTTTCTGTCAGAATATTCCACAAACCACAACAATAATTTGTGGAAGTGGATGACATAAGAATGTTCTTAGATGATATTCATGAAAGGGGAAAATGAGACAAAGATGAGGGCTACGGATACTACAGGATGACTAGGAATTAATTTCCTTAACTTTTCGCATACTTTAGTGATCAATTTTGGACCATACATGTCTAAGGACTGAGCTGTGCATAAAAGAAAAGGTTATGGGGAGAAAGGAGGAACTGTCCTTTTTGTGTAAGAGGTGCAAAAGTATAGTTGAAAATCAACAGTATGTAGTATGAATCACATAACAAACAAATTAATAAAATAAAAAGACAAGCCAAGAATTTGCAAGTGATCAAAATCATATCAGTAAAATCAAAGAATTTATTGTTAATTCAGATTTAATTATTACAGAAGAAAAAATAGAGAAAGAAAATGAAGTAACACTATTGTGGAAAATAGTAATAATACAATTAGAGCTGTTCTACACACACTTCCTAATGCATCCCCCTAGTGAGTGAGTGACTGTGGTGCTTAGCTGCTGACTGGGGTTAAACCATGACACACCAGGTATTAATCCATTTCATGATGATATTTCATGCCAGTTCAGCAAGAATGAAAACAAACTGTTGTAGTGCCAATCAAACTACGTTTTTTATATATATATATATGTGAATGACTTTCTTGTCTAAAAAGCTTTATTTCAACTAATATTCTACGCAAATGTTAAAAAAGTTCTGCATTTTAACTCTGTATTCCTGTTGTGTTTGTTAGGTGATCATTTCAGTTCTGGTAACACGGCATGCAGCAAGAACATCTTTTATCCCATTGCAGTATTTCACCACACAAACAGCTATTACACTTTTGAAGGAGTCAGCAGCTAGATTTCAGATCTGCGTAAGGCTTGAACACGAAATGTCAACTTGATTAGTTATGAAAGTAGGAATAAGTGTATAGATTTAACAGCAGTGAACACTTAGAGTTTAAAATGACTCAGTCACACATCTGTACTGTCAAGATAGCTGTCCTAAACTTAGATATCTAATTAGAATATTTATACATTCTGTTGCTTTCAGTTGCAAAAAGATTCCTTCTGGTACAAGCCTAATATAGAAATATCATACAAAGTCCCTGATTTCCCACACAGAAATTCAGGATAGGTACTTTCTTAGCTTATCTACATGCACTAGAGAACGATGTAGATAAACTGCTGACAGTTATTGGATAACACATTAGTTTCTGATTTTATTTTCCAGGGTGAAGGACAACTCCCTGAGATATTTATTAATATGAACAGCTAGAATTTTGTTTGTCAATATCTGCACTAAACATTCAAAAGTACTCTGCTAAAGTATTTATAGGGCTTGTGGACTGACACACAGTATATTAAGATGTGCATGTCTTCAGAGATATTTCTCTCTGTAGTAACAAGCTCTCTGCTAATAGTCATCTCCCACTCAGCACAAATATCAATACGGACACATTGGCATGGATGAGGTCGGAGTACTACTAACCATGATCACAGTAACACAGAATCATAGAATCGTTTATGTTGGAAAAGACCTTTAAGATCATCGAGATATCCCAGGGCTGTATCTGTGAATGCTTGCAATCCCACTTACCTGCTGAAAGGATCAGTGACAGAGGCATCTTACGGCTACAGCAGAGATGAACACCTTCAGTTTCAAAAGGCAAGGCTCAGAGGGTGAAATCCCCAGTGTTAGAAAGTACACAGTAAGTTGTTTAATTCTTGCAATATGCATAGATCTAATGGGATGATTTGCAGGAATGGTGATCCTAGCTAACTCTTCTGATAGATCTAACACTTGAGGGCTTGTTTGTTGAGGGGTTTTTTGGTTGTTTGTTGTTATTGGGTTTTTTTGTGTTGTTGTTTTATTATTATTATTATTATCATTTCCTTCTCCTTTTGGTTCTGCAGCTGCATCTGGAACAGTGAAGCAAATGCTGCCAGCACCATTAACGCTACAGGTGGAACCAGCAGCAAAAAATGCTGTTTGGTCATCAGGGCATTAACATTGTTAGAAAAAAAAAGTGTTCAGGAGGAAAAAGACAATCTCTGAAATGAGGTGTGTTCATCTGAAACTCTGTATTAATTTTTCTTCTTCATGAGAATCCCTCCTCATAGCAAGGTTTGCTTCAAATGTAGTACAAAGAAGAAGTACAGAGACACAGATTCAGTTCTGTCACACACCTGAAAGAATACCTGAAATACTAGGCAGCAGAGCTATGAGCCTTCAACTCATCTTATTTCCTATCTGCCTTTCCACATTGCTCAACCCTCCTTCTCTGATTGTCATGGCATAACCCAGCAGGCAGCTAAACGCCACACAGCCATTCATGGGTTGAGATAAAGACAGTTTAATAGAACAGAAAAGGAAGAGAAAATAATAATAATAATGATAAAAGAATTAGAATATACAAAACAAATGATACACAATGCAATTGCTCACCACCGGCCAACCAATACCCAGCTGGCTCCTGAGCAGTGGCCCTCAGTCAGCTTTCCCCCTAGTTTATAGACTAAGCATGATGTCATATGGTATGGACATATGTCATATTCTTTGGCTAGTTTGGGTCAGCTGTCCCAGCTTGCCTCCACTCAGCTTCTGGGTTGTGCCCCCCACCCAGCTTCCTCATTGGCAGAGCAGTATGGCAAGCTGGAGTCTTTGATTTAGTGTAAACACTGTTCAGCGACAACTGAAACATCAGTGTGTTATTAACATTATTCTCATTGTAAATCCAAAACACAGCATTCTACCAGCTACTAGGAACAAAATTAATTCTATCCCAGCCAAAATCAGAATACTGGCAGATTCCTATCCAGTTAGTTGCTTCAATGACAGAGCTTGTCTGTAGGTTCAGAATTGAACCTTAATAATAGAAGGACTAATAATAAATTTAAGCAGCCAATTTTCTCAAAGGAAGAGAAAGAAGTCTGAAAAATGACCAAAAAGAAATGTTCATGCTAATATTCTTAGCAACACACACACACACACAAAAAAAAAAAAAAAAAAAAAAAAAAAAAAAAAAAAAAAATCTGTTAAAATACAATGGCATCAGACTTGTTTCAATAATTGCTTTTGTAAATTGTTCTATAATGAAGCTGCAGCCATTATTGAAAAATGTTATCTTTGAGGTATTTTTGTTATTTTACATCCAAAGGAAAATCACTAAAATAAAAGGAGCAAAACAGCAGCAAATAAAACAAAACCAAAAGAAATCCCCAGCAACAACCACTCAAGTAAACAGAATGTTAAGAAAACAACGCAAGTTTTTAGACAGATGTTTAAATGGAATGGATAATCTTGATCTGGACTAGAGTAAATGCCAACAAGATTAAAAACTGTGATTATAATTTGGATGATGAGAAATTTTTCATATGACACTTTGAAGTCAAATACATTACATTTAATTAATTGTTTTGCTTATTTAGTGGTAAGCACAGATTCATAAATGTCAGAAATTTTTTATAAAGAAGCTGCCACTATTTCAATAAACAGAATAAAACACGGTACACTAATATTGGTCCAGTACAAATTTTCTTCCCTAATTTTCTGATTAATTCTATTTAGTTCACAATTACAGGGAGGTAAAGGCTGGAAGACAATGATGGTTGATATGTAGTTATCATGATTTCCAAATCTAGGTGTCAGATCAGGATTACAGAGGCTGCAGATTCCTAATCTAATTTAAACATGTTAATGCTGTTCTGCTCATACACCTGAAGTGGTCATTCTAGTATTTGAAAAATACGAATTTTCTAAATAAGATTTCTTTGATATTTCTTTCTGGTCTATCTGAGATTTAAAAGTATGTTGAAACAAACACAGGAATCACAGTATCTGTATGCCAGTTGAGGATTTTGTTCAAGGAACATGCTCTACTGGCTGACTACAATGCTAGTCCATAGAAAGCATGCAGAGTAGAACTAAAGACTTGACCCTGTACAAGCAAATTTTTTTTCCTTGGCTGGTTATTTGGCTCCACAGCACCGAGTACCATTGGAAATCAAGGTGTACATATGAATGTCAGTGAATGTGTGAAATCTATAAAATTTTGTCTGCTCAAAGCAAGGTATTTTTTTTTCTCAGTAGGAGAATTAAATGGCATACTTTAAATTTTGAGTAGGCAGTAAGCAAGTAGAAATTCCTTAGGTAAAATTCAACCTATTCCAAGTACTATATAAGCAAAAGCAATTTACTAGCTAATGCTTTGATTTAATATTATACTTATTTTTCATGTTTTCAGTGTCTAAGCTTCACATATGATGTCAGTCTAAGGGCATGATTATTTTACCTGTTTTTTTACTTAAGTCCCTAAAACCAAATTATTCATCCATACCTAGTCAAAGGAAATGCCTTTGAGAGTGAGTCATCTGATCAAATGTAGAGGTCAGATGTGATGTGATGTGATAGGATGATGTGATTGCCTCCTGGAGATGCCTATCTATCTTTCCCAGTCATAGTCCACTTATCTTAAGTGACTGTCTCTGACAATAGCCTGTTACAGAGCTAGGCCTGAAAAAAAAAACTTGTCAGATTCCAGCAATTAGGACTGATTGTATTTTCCCAGCAATTAGTAGAGACTGTATTTTTCAACAAACCTCTTACTTTTTTTATTTTTGAATTTTTTATGTATCTTTTAAAATGAGGAAAACAGTGATTTATTTTTATTTCTCCAGATAGATAAAAATTGCATTTTAAAAATATGCATTCATCTTTCTAAATTATAAAATCTCTTGAGTTTTATAACTTCCTCTAGTTTTCACTGTACTAATGTGACAAAGGAAAATTATTTATGACCTGTCATTTCATCTGAAAATCTATGCATTAGTGTCAAAACTGCCATTTCTGGTACAAAATATCTGTAGTATGGCATAAGGCTGCTTTAGATCTATGTGAGATAACACTTTTAAATAAGTTTAATGATCATATTTAAACCACTTAATTATTGAAACCGATTAAAGGGAAATTCAACTTCCATCTATATCTCCACAAAAAGTTTTGTGACCATGTGACACTTTTGTATTCCTCCATGTACCAGTATTTTTCTATCTGATCTATATTCATTACCTTTCTATGACCCCAAAATCCAGACATTAGGGTATTTTACTAAGAAAAAGATGGGATAGCCAATCTAACTTTGAGGAATTTCAGAGGTTTACCATAAAAAAAAAAAAAAAAAAAAAAAAAACCAAACCAAAAAAAACCCCAAAAACAAGCAAACAAACAAAAAATCACAGGCAAGTATTTATTATAAAATATTCTATCTTAAGTGACATTACTGTGCATTGTCTGAAAAGGGCTCAGACATGAAAATAGGCTGGAAGAAGGCAGTTGTGAAAGGAAATAGTTTAAAAGAGATTGTGGAGGGGAGTTCTGATTTACTGAGTGCATTAGCTAGTGAAAAGCAAACTTTGAATCCTATATTTATTGTTCTACTTTCTAGTTTCAAACTATTATACAAAATAACTTCCCAAAGTGCAATGGAAATCCCTTCTACATATAAGAAAAAAAAATATTTCATTTGTTACACTATTGGTTTTTCAACGTGACTACAGAAATTACACCCACAAACTTGGCCAAAATGAAAAATGAAACAAAAGAAAACAAAACAGTAATACAAGAAAATAAGGACTTTAAATTGTTTGCATTCCAGTCTCATCCTGAAGCAAAATACACTTGTCACTAGAATCTTTTACCTCTGAGAAAGTTCAGCATTTGGTACTGTTATACCAATTTAAGCATAGACTTACTAACATAACAAATGGATTTTAGATTAGAATTTTGTATTCAGAAGCACATAGCTGTGTAGTCTAGAGAGAAGTCATAACTGATATTCCACTTTTCTCAGAAAAGAAGTCCTATTTTCTACCTCACAGAGACTGGAATCGATTGTCCAATGAAGATGATTCATAAAATGCACCCAGAAAAGACATGCACACATACCACCACCCCCAAATTAAGCGACCAACAAACTAAATAAACAGAAAATGCATCCATGAAGGAAGATTAAACATGTTGATGTTTTTGTATTTCCATTCTGATTAATTGGTAGATTCTAACTATCATTCAAATTCTGAATTTGCACAAAATAAACCCCTACCACTAAAATGAAATTGTTCCTGTACAAATCAAAAGTGCAGCCAGCAGGGTTTGGAAAGGCAAGACCTGCTTAAAATAATTCATAACAAAGTAGCAATTGATCTTACTTTTTACATTCCACAATTCCACTTTATGAAAGAAGACTATTATCTGTGAAGATAGGTAGACCATCTATTAATGTATCTTTTTTATATTAAGGTTGAGAAGATTTTAATAATCATTAAGAGTATTTGAAAGGCAGCTCCTAGGAACATTTCTAAAATCAAAGGCCTATTGTGCTTGTTATTGTACTATTACACAGAAGAAAATACAATACAGAAGCTGGGCACTGCAAATTCTGCAAGAGATACGTCAAGTCCCCCGTGAAGAATCTGCTTTTTTTGCAATCGTGTTTGAAGTGTAGGTGATGGCATAGAAGTATCTTTGCTATTTTCTCTTGGGAGAAGAATGCTTTTGCTACCCCTCATTTATAGTAGAAATGTCTCTAATGTTTAAATACAATACCTTAACTAATTTTTGTAAATGGCTTTTAGATACATACAATATTAAAATTGTAATGGATTCTATATACATCTGTTTAATATATTATTATGATGTATGAATAATATTGAAGTAAAACGCACTGTACTAAAGTAATATACGGCCATGCAAAAGGGATATGTTTTGGTTAAGTAACCAAATATTTTTTAAAACTTTGTCTTAAAGTTGCCTCTGAATCATCTTCAGCAATAAGAGCTTATTAGCAAGATGCCTTTTGGTACCTTTGTCATTTTTATTCTTAAGTTAGAGGAACAATGGCTTTAGGCATAGCATGACAAGCAGACTTCCAAAATAAAACAGGGATGGTGAGGGCATAACTTACTCAGTATACTCTATTTAAGAAAAAAAAATAAAAAAAAGGAAAGAAAAAAAATTAACAAGGAATCAACATGAGAACTTTCATTTCTAACCTTTTTTTTTCCTTTTATTTAGAGGGTACCATGTATGTATTGGGGTAGCTGCCACATTTGGTTCTCTGCTTCACAAAGGAATTAATACATGATATTTGTAATAATATAAGATTTATTTCTGAAACTGATGATTAGACAGTAATAATCATCTATAAAAACTGTTTAAATTGAGGTAACTTCTCTTTGATATTAAAGGATTAAAGTGCAGGATACTGTACCCACACTGTACCTATATTCTACCTATACTGAACACTTATCTGTTGAGAGGACTATCCCTGATAGTTTTATTTTGTTGCTGACTTTTGTGACTCAGTGTCACTACAAATTATATTTCCAATAAGTGCTAAAGAGAGAACAGCGTTCTGGAACTGTTAGGCATGTAAACACAGCAGAACAGGTAGAGTATTTTGTACTACTAACTAAGGATGTACACAAAAATATTTGGACGGACATTTGAAAAGTATTTTCCTCTTATGCACTTTGAAAAGTAACCTTCTGATAAAAGTTATTTATTTTTCTGAAATTCCAGACTTTGCTGCCTCTTGTAGACTTATGTAACCTGTCTAGCTGCTTCCATCACCATTATTACCTCCGTACTAAGCAAAATAATTTATTTTCAAATGTGTAAATATTAGCAGGGTTTGGTACAGTCTGCGTCTACAGTAGGTATTACTTCAGATTTTGTTCTAACAATGAGGCTCTGTTTGCACAGTAATAATTATATCCGTGTCCCTAAAACATTGTACATGACTTCTCCATTTACTGGAAAGTTTTCTATAGATTAATGGTCATAATTTACTTAAGTTTATTTTACATATTCGTTATTTTGTTATTTGGAAAGTAAACATTCAAACCTCTTAAAAATTGAAGGGAAGGGAGAGGAAAGGGAAGGTGGGTAGGGTAAGGGAGGGAAAAGGGAAAGAGGAGGGGGAGGAAAAGCAGAAGGGAGAAGGCAAGGGGAGATGAAGGGCTGGGGAGGGAAGGGAAGGAAAACAAAAGAAAAAGGCAAAAAGAGAAAAACCCGAAGAAATTTGAGCTTGGATGGTGGATAAATTGAGTAAGAAGCTGTAAAAGACTTTTCCAGGAAAGTAAGATGCTTAATGTGCTAAGTGGAGTTCTTCAATCAGTAACAATGCCAGCTGCACTACTAAATATTCACTTAGAACAGAAGTGGGCAAGTCAGTTTGGAATGCTAAACAATCCTACAGCTGCTTTCTGCCTTCCTTTTGCATTAAAAATCATGCTTTTTTTGGGGACAAAATTTAAATTGCATATGCCAGTGTTTTTCTGTCATGAATGAAGGAGTTTTTTGTGGTGGTTTTTTTTTTTTTTTTTCCTGTGGACGACTAAAGTGCTAAAAGACTTTAGGTATGTTTCCCTTCTCCACTAACAGAATCAGTTGTGACTGGGAAATGTTGCACTCAAGGAATTTTATTTTTTTTCCTCAGATGCTGAGGGCTTAATTTTTATTTATATGATGTATTATTTTTCTCCCACTTCAAATGCTTCATCTGACTTCTAACACTATCTCCAAAAAAGACATCTGTCAATTTGGCAGATGGTAGAAAGAAGAGACTGGTCTTTATTATACTTGTTGCCTTTCTTGCACAGACCTCTTGTAAGGCCCACACAGTACCTTCCTACCTTGTGAAGATCTTCAGAAGCTTGACTACTACTTGACACTTGGGTATATTTTTATTATGTTCAAACTGTTAATGACTTACTGGTGTTTAGGAAATGAACTGTGCCCTGGAATTCCAAATAAAATGATCGTTGAGTCCTAGACAGCAAAGTCACTTACCAGCCACCTAGGGACCTGATTCAGTCATGTAAACATAATTTCCCAGCTCATTTGAGATGCCCTAAAGCTCACTTTCCATAAGACCACAGGTCTTCTGTAGGGGAAGGAAACTCCTACCTGTTGTGTCCTACCTGCCAGTCATGTGCAAGTGTCTTAGATTCTGCAGAGCATATTTCATAACACTGGCCATGTTACCCTAATGGAAATAATTACAAAAATATACTGCATGTCATTTAGTGGATCATCTTTGGTTGTGTAAAACTGACATCCTTCTTTCAATAAACTATCTTCCTGAAAAGAAAAGAACACATCCTAATGGTATACTTATATCAAAATACATACAAAGGAATATCAAAGTAGGGATAACAGGGCTTGTAGAAGAGATTCATTTGAGTAATACCACAAAAATAAAGACCCTGTGTGCATTTATGGTAAATCAAGTAGTGATGTCAGCAAGCCCCAAAAGTGCAACTATACCAGGACTAGCAGAACTAAAAGCATAGATGGTTGCAATTTGTAATAAATAAATAAATAAATGAATGAATGAATGAAAGTTAAATCTCAGCCTAAGTTTTACTTTTTAAGGAGAAGCCATCATGAAGATATGTTATAATATATTGGAACTGAAATCTGTCATTACTGTTTCTGATTTTTTTCAGTAATATTAATTAGACAGAAAATAGCAGTGTTGCTATTAATTTCTTTTAGAATGATTTGCTTTTTGAGTATCTTAAGTGTGCAGGAAGTTTCCCAGGGCCACCTCACTCAAACAGTACCATCTAGGGTCAGGGACATGTCAGCATTGCACTTAATCAGATGCATACATTCAAATGTGCTACATATCACAATAGTACTTGTGATTGTAGTAAAAATTTTATGGATTTGATACTTACCTTTTTAGGAGAACTTTGTATCTAGCACATTGTCACTGGTGGTAATAATGCTGATGTGCCTCATAAGATATAAAACATTTTAAATTGGACATGTCTATAAATCTCTATTTCTGGAACACAATTTTACTGCTAAAAGCACTAAATATTCTGCCTTGATGCATATAGTAATTTTAACACAGTTTCAGTGCTTAGAATTCCTCTGGGGCAGATTTTGCCTTTGAGGGAAATCTTACTTTCACAGTTGACAGAATTTGTTTTCCTTATATTTTGATTGCTGCTATTCCTATTTTAATAAGAATAAAAAAGAGAAGTAATAATAAAGCTACCTTTTGGCAAAATTGTCAGAGAAAAGATGTCTTTAGTGATGCACCTTCAGAGCTGACATACTGGCAAGGAGACAGGAGAAAGCCAACACCGCCACAGACTGTGCTGTACCTGCTTCTTAGCTAAGCAGAAGACTACAGCATACTGGAATATGTCTGACTCAATTACCTTTGAATGGACTTAAAACAATTACAGTAAATAATCATACAAATAGGTATTTAGACCGTTTTAGCCATATACATTGCCAGAATTTACATATTGTTTTATACTTACTGCTTCATTTCTATGAGTATGGATGCTAGAAAAGCTGTATGTCAAAATGGTCACATTGATTGCTGGTTGCGTTTGGACAGAAGGCAAGCACGATGTAAACAGCATACATGTAGCCTTAGTCATGTCTTTTGCAGAGACTAGTGGAGAAATTTGCTTGCATTTTCTTCTCCTAAAACCTTTTAGCTTTGTACATTTAAGAGGACAAGACTATGTATCAAGCCAAATAAGTTTTATTAGTTTTGGGAGGCTGCTGTACCTCAGTCATTGCTGCCCAACAGGGGCTGTCTTTGCAGGAAGAGGTAATGCAAACAAATAGAAGTTATTTTGTTAAGTAAAGCAGATGAAATTGAGGACTAAGCATCCCCACCACAGGTATTCCAGCATTTTTGTTTCTTTGGGCTGGCTGTAGGCTGGTTCTAAGCAGTGCAGCATTCAATGCATTCCCAAAGCACAACCATGACACCCCAAATCTTGTTCTGGATCCAAGGAACACACGGTATAGATGGAGCTATGAATCTACTGTGGTCCTGTTAATATTTTAACAGCCTAAAAGCCTGAATTATCTAACTGATACAGAAAATCCTCTTTAATGGCAGGGTCTAAAGGGTTCTACTAAGAATCCCAGAACTTCCCTTCGGTGTTGTGCTCATCAGGAGGAGTGGTATGTCTGCAGTGGCTGCAGTCCCTCAGCCTGGGGTCCTGTCTGTGGCTCTGCGCGTACATTTCTCTCCCATCACCACAGCTGGCTGCACCCTAGGACCACATAGGGGAGGTGGCAGGTGCCCCCTAAACACTGTGACACAAAAAGCTGTTGTTTCCCCCTTCCCAGGGTCTGTCAAGACATTTTCCCTGGCTGGCTGACAGCACTGCCCAAGCCAGTGGCAGCTCCTGACAGAGCTATGTGTGTACCTATGCCAAAAATCTTACTATCCTTGGTTTTGGTGTAATTCAGAGAACAGATCCCATTCAAGAAGTGAGTACTCTGTTTCCCATAACTTTTGTGGCCCATGGTTGAGCCATATATACTATATAACCCTGGAAAAGCAAAGAAAAAGGGAGGGGAAAAAAATGCACGCCCACCCCCACCCACCCCCTCCCCATTTTCAAACAATCCAAAGACAGGTGTTACACTAGAGAAATAAAGCCTTCAATGGGTTAAAAATCAAGGCTGCTTTCAGGTAAGAGATATACACAGAAAGGAATGCTACAGATCAGTAAACCTTTTAAGAGAAAAGCACAGGCCTTTTGTGTCTATTAGCAATGCAAGGAAGTGCAGGACTCTGACAACCAGATGCATCAGTTTGCTGTGCTTCTGGTGTATCCTTGTAGTTTGATACCTTTCGGCAGTTAGTGGTGCATCTTTGTAGACTGCACATCTGGCTGTGTTAACAAGATAGAAACCTGTTGGTGTTTCGTCCTGTTACTTATTAAGGTTATAAAGGTATCAGCTGATGTACGCTGTGGTTTCACGACCATCTGTTTGGGAGTAAACAAGTCACTTCAACACTGGAATAAAGATCGAGAAGTTTCTCTGTGTTATGGCTTCTGCAGTAATCTCTGATGCACAAAATACAGTCACCATTTCAGACATTTCAAGATAACAGGCTGGCAACAGCTCCAGATAGCCTGATTTACCTGCATAGAATCACATCCCAAAGCAATTGTTTTCTAAGAGAAATGCTGCTGATTTTGCTGCACAAACTCCTCCACAGATGGCACATGTTTAGCTACATTTATGCAGTTGATTGCCCCAGGATAGATTTTGTGCCAGCACTCTTGTTCCCTGAGGATGTATTTGTATTTTAGTGGTTTTATTTTGCTGGGTAGCTCTTGGAAACTGATCTTACTTATTCTCTGACCAAAGGCTTGGACAACTGACTAATCTCAACGGTGTTCCTTGAACAGTGGAAAGTCTAAGAGCTGTAAAAAATTGATCTGGGTTATTAAGACAGTATTTTTTATAAATTTGAAACAAACAGAAAACAACTTTCCTGTTTTTATAAAATTCTATGATGACTATTTTTTCCTAGGTAAATTATAAAATCCCCCAAAGTTTAGTGGAATTTCCCAGTTGTATATAAAATAATTATTGCTAATAAAAAAAGAACATGTTTAGGTAAAAGATGATCAATTATGTTTAATTCTGATCTTTTGTATAATGTGAGCTACATTTCACAAAAGAAAATGATTTCAAATTGAGCAATCAAAATGTTCTTTTCCATGTAAAAGGGAACACACTGACATTTAAATGCTCCACTTAATAAGTTATCAAAACAGTCATTTATCCTAAGTCATATTTGGAAGAAAACATTGTTTTCAAACTTGTTTGTAGCTTTCCTAGACTTTCATTATAGTCACAAACTACTTATTTTAAATATAAAACATATCTTTAATCTGAGTATGCTAAACACACAGTTTTTCCACTTAGATAAAGAGTATGTGTTTTCATAGACTATGGTTTGGCTCCGTACCATTTTTTTTTTTTCCTGACAGGCAAAAAGCTCTGCATGTAGTCTGGATTCAGATGGGATATGTATTATTCATGATAGTATAGCATTGCTGGGATTCATGATAGGGCAGAATTATGGTTTGACTGTCCATGTTGTATATTCCCAAATTTTCCTCTCCCTCTCCCTCCCAAACTCATTGTTAACTCTGAAATTCAGGAACACATGGGCCTGCAACTGTAAATGAAGACTTCTATAGCCATTGAGGACATAATGGGACAACTAGTAACTTGAGTATTCAGAAACTTCAACGATTTCTGCAATAACATTTTTTCATGTATAAATTTGTGTAACAAATATTCATTCTTAGTTTCCTATTGAAGTAGCTTTTCTTTGGAAGAGGAAGGATACTTTAAAAAAAATAAATAAATCAAAGTATTAAAATAGGCTTCTAAAAAGGAAATTATGACATATAAATAAGGTTCTTAAATTATTGCTGTAAAGAATTAACTTCATCATCGTCTTTCTACAAACCGATTGCTGTTTATGTTCTTCCCTTATTTTTTCCTTGCTTCTTTCCCATCTGAATACAGGGGCATTAGTTTATCAATTAGGCAGATGGTCCCACACTATATATAGGCCATCAGGATAATGCCTGTCATTTGCAATTACATTGAGATAAGGGGGAGAAGAGCAACCATGGTCTACATGTTCTGTTTGCTAATTGCTACAAGAAAATTAAAAATGAATGTTTGTTTGCAAAGAAAGAGGAATGCAATTTCTCTAATCACATAGTCACTGAGTCACACACCTTACTTTGAAAATCTCAGTCCTAAGTACCATATTCTAAGTAATGACACAGCATGTTGTTTTGATGCCTAGAACATGTTCCTTCTGTATTATTCCTTTCCTTTCCAACTCCCTGACCCAGCTTCACTTCACACTATGCCCTTGCTCATGCTATCCTCACAAATTCCTCCTGTTCTGTAAGGCTGCTGCTGCAGCTGGAAAGTCAGAAGGAAACTGCAGTTTGAACCAGCCAGTGGCAATAGTGGGCTCTTTTAACTAGGATGCTACCTACAAGCATTACAATCTCCTGTTTCACTATGTGGTGTCACTGTGTTGCCTAAACTACCGAATTACTGAACTCTTGATTTAGTTAAACGAGATCATGCATAAAGTTTAGGTCAAGCTGACACACCCTCTCAAGTCGTTAAATGACTCTTCCTCTCAAGTACCCCATCTCAAGTCGTCAAAACTGATGACTGAAAGGACTTCTAATCAAGGGGGTCAGCCTTGGAAAAAGAAGAACAGATCACATAAGAGCACCGTCATGTAAATCATGCAGAAAGAAGTCTCCAAGTGAGAAAGTTCTGGCTGCAAGAGGAGACAAGCTGGTAAGGTGTTGCAATGCACAGAAAATTAGTCAAAAGTAGGACAAAGGTAATTGTGGTAATGGGACATCCTGACCTCCAACTCAAATAGGCCCCCCGCCCCCCGAGAGAGGGCAAACCCCCCGCTTCGAGGGCATGTGGAGCTGGTAAAAAACTTCAGTAGCGCTCTCTGAGGATGCGCGCTCATTTGCGCTAGAAGCGAGAAACTTGTAACCGATCCTGTGAGTGAATGAAAATGAACATGTGCTGTGAATGTGCAAGTACTCTACTGTATATAATGTGTACCCTCAAGCAGCTTGGTGTGCCTTTTCAGAGGAAAGATATGCCATACACCCAGTGCTGCAACAAACCAAAGTCGGCTTTCCGAACTATCATTTGGTTTGGACAGTTTTCCTGGTTATGATTTTTGGTAACACCTGCTTACTTTGTCTCCTTCAACAACTCATTTTTTTCCTTTCACCAAGTCTTCTCACAGGTTTTGGTTTAATACCCTGGTATTAGTGGCAGCCCGTAGCTGCCAGAAGTGCAGGACAGGAGGGGAAAGAGGCTGCGTTAAATCAGATCTTTATTTTCACAGTAAAGATAGCAAAAGATAATGAGGTATACTCTTTATCTGTGATCTATTTCCATCTATGCTCTGTTTTAGATATCCCTTTGCTCCTTTTCTTGCCATATGTACATTGTTTTGAAAAAGTACTAATTGCTGAATCATCTGTCATCACAGGTAAAAACTGAAATATGACTGCTCCCTGCCTCCTTTTCCCACTTCTGAAATGGTCTGCAGAGTGATAAGGGAGAAAAGGCAAAGGTCTTTTACATCAGTTATGTTTTTCCTGCCTTATTTTCCTTTCTGCTTTCAAAAGCCTAGAGACTCCTGTTTGGAAGTTATGAGGATAAGAGAATAGGAAGATCTAAATTCTAATTCTAAAAGTAAATATTTAATGATGAAAAATAGGTTCGTTTTTTAACTATTTGCCCATCTTTTAAGAAAAGATAACTACTTTTTCATATTATTAGCTCCATTTGTGACTCCTTCTTTCTTAATATTTCCCTCCTATGCTCCCTGTAGCTGTGTTCATCTGCTTCAGTGGTAACAAATAGATAAAAGAAGCCAGGATGGGAATAGGATGACAACTCTCAGGTTCCTATTTGGTAACAGAAATAGTAAAGTTCATTTCTCCTGATGACGAAACACATATTGTCAAAGCACCTTTGTTCCCAAATAATCCTTCTACGGACTTAATGTATACTGAAGCAGGACAACTAGGCACACTAGGTTTAATGCATTGTAAAACACCATAGACTAACAAAATGCTGAATAATAGTCCATGATAACGTGATTCCAAGCATTTCTGAATGATGCAAGAGCTTCCATTAACTTAATGGCTGTTCTAAGCTTGTAGTAGCAGAAATATGATCAAAAGTGAGCAAAATCCTTACCATTGTAAATCTGTGTCATCCTACTGATATGGTTGTGATATTACATTTGCTACATTGTAGTGCTTGCCCAGTCTGAAGCATCAGAAGTCCATTGAAAATGAAGTCAAGCAGGGCATAAGCCATCGTGAAGCAAGTGCCTTATCTTGTTTGAGTTTTGTTTTTTTTTGTTTGTTTACTTGGTTGGGGTTTTTGCACCTCTTTAAAGACTAACATATGCTTTCAGAGATAGAGCCTTACTTCTAGTATTGAGCAAAACCCAAAAGGCAACATTAGCTACTGCAACTGGAAATTACAGGCTACAATGAAAAAATATTGCATTGCGGATAACATGAATTACAGGTGCTGCTAATTCTCTGTGACATTCACTCAGTACAATGATAAATAGTGAATAGCTCCACATCTGCCAAAATTGGTATCTTCTCAACCACTTAAGAACTTTTGATTTCGTATCCAGTTCCAAATGTTTTAGATCAGTTATGGCATTTAAAATGGTACTACCTGAGATGTATGTTATCAGGCAAATATACCGAGTCTTTCAATATAGTTGTTAGAATACAAGTTCAAAATGAATATTTAGACATTTTTGCTGCACAATAGTTATGACCTAGAAGTTGTTTTTGTATTTATAATGCCCCGCCATGGCTCTCCTGAGCTGAACACCATGGGCTTGCTGCTAAGGCTCTGCCATGGTACTGAACCCAAACCCCACCATGGGCTCCATCAGTGATACCCTGCACCCCCACCACAGCCACAGTTCCAGTTTTCTCAGTTGTAGTCTGAACCCCTCTGCTGGCTTTCGCTGGTGTTTAAGCTGTGATGACTGTAACACAGAGATCTCTGTTTCAAATTCCTTCACATAATTTTTACTCTTACAGTACAGTATGGCATAGACTACTTCTTTAAATACCTGCTCAAATCATTATTGAAACATGTATGTATTTCTGTTACTTTTTCTGTAGAAAGCTGAGGATATATTGAAACGGTTAACACCCAAGAACAAGGAAAATGTCTAAGCACCATAGATACTTGTTTGAACAAAAGAGGTCCAGGATGGTTCTGGGGTGGTTATGAGATAAGGAGGCCTTGAGAACAAGGACACTGTCATAAGTACTACATACTCAGCTGAACGGAAGAGGCTCCACATTGTGAGGTGAGGAGGTGCCTGGATAATCTCACCTTACAGAGATGTGCAAGACCATAAAGATAAGAAATATACAAGAGAATGGCAACAATAGAAGACCCTGCTGACCACCCAGAGACCACCGGGAAGATGACTGTGCATGTGGACCATACATTTGCATATGTTAATGAGTTCCAGGAAATCTTATGTATAACTTTATGGTATATAGCCTCTGAAAACTTGCCAGAATGCTGGAGCACTTATGGTGGAGCTATCCCCAGTGCTGTCCCAGCGCTGGAGTAAACAGTCTGCTGTTACTGAGTTTTATTGTATCAGACTCTTTACCCAGGTGCACCTAGCTTCCCACTTTGGTGAGGTTAGAAAGCAAGGGGGTTTGGAATCTACCAATCTTTGTATCAAAATGCTTTTGAATTCTCAGTCATATACTTAAATTATAAGACTATACTTGCCAACATGTTGAAATAAATGTGAAAAATAGATTGACTTGTCGTGCATTTTGCCTATCAGTTGGTCATGAGCCATTGGTGTGATTAAGGCAAGTATGTATTAGCTGTAAGTCGGAGAAATCCAAATATTCCCACTTAGCCTTTTATGAACTTGATTTACAGCAAGTGAAGATGGTTCAGCACATCAAACGAAAAACCATGAGATATATTTCTCAGGTGTTCTTATACCTTAATTCTGTTTTGAAACATGTACTGTCAGTATTTGCATATGGACAGTAATAATTTGTCTAATGATAGTTCACCCAAGAACAATAATATAGAATTAAAAAAATAAAGGAGCTATGGAGTAGAGTACTTAAGATACCATTAGGATGATTTTATTTTAGATAGCAAAAAATAAGAACTAAACCCACATTCTATCCACCCTCTTCTTTCCAGGATCAGCTTCACTCCTGAGTCATCTGCCTCCTTCCCCCGCCCTGAGCAGTGCAGAGGGGACTGGGAATGGGGGATACGGTTGGTTCATGACATGTTGTCTCTGCCACTCCTTCTTCCTCATGCTCTTCCCCTGCTCTAGTGTAGGGTCCCTCCAAAGGGATACATTCTTCCATGAATTTCTCCAACACATGTCCTTCACATGGGCTGCAGTTCTTCAAAAACTGCTCCAACATGGGTTCATTCCATGTGGTACTGTCCTTTAGGAACAGACTGCTCCAGTGTGGGTCCCCCATGAGTTCACACGTCTTAACAGAAAATTTGCTCCAGCGTGGGATCTCCATGGGGTCACAACCTCCTTTGGGCACATACATCTGCTCCAGTGTGGGGTCCTCTGCCAGCTGCAGGTGGATATTTGCTTTGTCATGGGCCTCTGGGTTGCAGGGGGATAACCTTCTTCTCTATGGTCTTTACCATGAGCTGCTGGGGAATCTCTGCTCCAACTCCTGGAACACCTCCTCCCCTTCCTTCTTCACTGACCTTGGTGTCTGCAGAGCTATTTCTACCAAATTTTCTCACTCCTCTCTCCTGGCTGCTGTTGCACAATGGTTTTTACTCTTTCTAAATATGTTAACACAGAGGCACTACCAACATTGTTGATCAGCTCAGCTCTCACTAGCAGTGGATCCAGCCTGAAGCTGTCTAGAATTGGTTCTGTCTGACACAGGGGCAGGTTCTAGTGTCTTCTCACAGAAGCCACCCCTGCAGCCTCTGCGCTACTAAAAACCTTGCCATCGAAATCCAATACAATCAGCAAAAAGAATTTCCTACACCAAAGTCAAAATAACATCTTAACAACACTGACAAAGGTGGGCAAGGGACACATACTCCACTCCTCATCCCTTCATCGCAATTACAAAATAAAACACCAAAGCCCAACCAAAACCCTCCTTGCAATTGTTCTGCTCTCTGGCAATGTTCAGTCCATGTTTTGCCTATTACCTCTCCCAGCTACTGTCCCAATTACTGCCACAATCCAAGGGACTGTGGGAGGTTGACCTTGACTGGCCACCAAGTGCATGCCAAGCCACTCTATTACTCCCCTCCTCAACAGGATAAAGGAAGAAAATATGGTGAAAAAGATGAAGGCAGTTTAAGCCTTTGCATGGAAGCAAAGGAGAATAAAAACATTTTTTCCCTACTTTCCAAAAGGAGGTGGTGTCCAGCCATTTCCTGGGAAGCAGGGCCTCAGTACATGTAGCAGTTGCTTCTGAAGACAAATACCTTTATAACACACAATTTCTTCCTCCTTTCTCTTAGCTTTTATTGTTGAGCATGACATCATATGATATGGAATATTCTTTTGGTCAGTTTTGGTCAGCAGTCCTGGCTATGTCTCCTCCCAGCCTCTTGCCACCCCAAGCCTGCTGGCTTTTGGAGCAGGAGTAGGGGGCAGCTGGAGAGTCAGCTTTGATGCTGTGTGAGCACTGCTCAGGAGAAACCAAAACATCGATGTGATAACAAATACAAAGCTCAGAACTATGAGGGCTGTTATGGGGAAAATTAATTCCATCCCAGCCATACCCTGTACACCACCATTCAGGTTATAATGAAGAGAATGTTTGATTTAAACCATTGTGTAGTCTTCATATTCAGACAAGACATGCTGAAAAGGAGTCAAAGTTGGGCTTAAAGAAGATAAACAAGAGAAAAAAAAAAAGCTATTTCATTTACTGTTGTGGCATTTGACAAGAAAAGAGGGATCCTTGTCTGTATTTCTAGGTATCCTTATGTAATATATTGTACAGGACATTGGATAAAATACACAGAAAATTTTAAGTAAACCCACCTGTTTTCTGCAGGTCTTGTGCCAAGAATTTATACATATCAAGGTAGATACACCTTTATCAAGTTGCCAAAAGACTAAGTGGACCTTGTATTAAGAAAATAGCGCAGTGATATTGAACTCTTTCTGATTAACATTCCTCAAAAAAATTAATATCTTTGAACACTTATTAAAATTACTTAAAATGTTTAAATCATGTATGAGAGGGAGTATATTTTCATGAACTCTACTTTTAACGTTAAAATATGCCCCCTCCATGTTTATATTTCTAGTATAAAAACGACTTGCAATTAAACCAAAAAGTTAATAATATGCATTTATGAAATCACAGGCTTTGATTTCTTCCTCTAGTAGACAAGACATTTCAGATTTTAGTTTGGTACATCTCAGTGGTAATTCTAATACTACAATCAAACTCTGTAATGAGCTTTCTTGAGTAAAGGGAATCAGTGACAGGTTCTTCCTCCGACTAATGTTTGAAATACTGATTAGGTATATGGTACTGGATTTTTAAAAGCACCTACAAGCATTATACAGATACCTAGCCATTTGTATGGCAATAATCTGATCGTTCACTCATTCTGTGTTCCTAACAATCTTCCATGTTTGTTCCCTGCATCCTGCTCTTGGAATTTTGAGCAGTTTGTACACAAATGCTCCAAATACATGCCACAGTTTTCTTTCTGAGTCTTTATCACCTCCAAAGACATCAACCAGTCACAAAAGATTTCAGCAGTCTTTTTTATATATATATCTATCTTTATTTCAAAAAAATGTTTCTTATCATACTAAGTGTCTTTAATCCCTGAGAGTTTCTGTTCTTCCGCTATCTATTCAGTGTCCCTGTCATAACTGAGCACCTTCTCTGGCAAGCTGTTTGATACTATAATCATGTCTTTATAGAGCAAAAATTAGTATTAGACTTCCATGGAATCATGTCAGAAGTATAAATCAGTAACCTTATTTATCACTTAATGGTTTATAAATATTGGGGTACTCATGTCAACTTTCTGTCTACCCTCAATTACCTCTCTACACTAATTCCTGAGCACTTTGTGATTTATTTCTTAGTTCATTTTCATATATCACTATTATTCTGTTTATAACATTCATAGGATTCACAGCAGTATTTTAGCTGTATTTACCATGATGCTGTATGCAAAAGAATTCTTCATTGCTAGTTTTATAGGAATGCTGCTGGTTATGTGGTGCAGGTTTGACTGCAAAAATCACAGTCAAATTTCCAGCAAATTGTCATCTCTTACTTGCCTTCTGCCTTTATGTTCTACAATTTCTCTCTTTAAATTGAATACCAGTGCTTCAAATAAAGATTCAATATAATTAAGGAGTTTTTCTTTCTAGTGTAATAAATAGTTCTATTTAAATTGTAGGTTTTAATTATTTTTCTATATAAGCTAATGTTTTCACTGTCTTTCAGTTTAGAATAAAAAAATAATTTGTTTTCATGATTTATTTTCTTAAATGATAAAGATGTTAAATAATCCTAGATAAAATATATTCTTACATTTTCTCACCAGATGTATCTTTTTTGAAATACATTTACATTTATTCTTTCTTTACAACCACGTAGAGTTTCTGTGCCAGCACAATATGCAAATCAATCAGCTTGTCTTTTAAGATTAATATTTCAAGGTAGCATCAAATAATTCACTGGAATAACATTTTTTTTCTAACCTACATTGCACATTTTTGTAATTATTTTCAAAATGCTGCATAGTATTTGAAATTATGCTTCATTTAAACAAGAGACACAAAACTTGAGGGCTTCACCATGTCCTTACAACATCCAGCAAAGCAAGCCATTTACATTCAGGTTGACTGGAATTGTACAGGGAATTCTTCCTTTTTGAAATCTGAAGTTTACCTTCCCTTTTTAAAAGAATGGTTCACAGTCTATATCACATGATCTGAATCTACAATGCTGATTTTGCTTTTCTCACTTTGAGAAATAATCAGCAACGAGCAACGATCTTTCAAGTCTAATTCAAAATGTGCAGGTCATATAAATTTAAGTCTAACTATTTTATTGTAGCTTTATATATACATAAACATGTTTTTTGATAAATATTTTCTTAGGATGAAATGACCTCAGTAAATTTTCCTGTATGTTTGGACACAGTTAAGGAAAAGTTTTACCATTCATTTTATCTTCCTACTATTTTTAAACCATATAAACTATTAATGCGTTCAACAGTAGGATTGGTTGTTAATTTCCAGAAAAAGTTTAGATGAAAAACTAGGCTTTACATTTTTTTTTTGTTAATATCTGCTGTAGTCATCACTTTTCAGTTCACAACCTATAATAAATTCAGTTGTTGTCATTTAACCCTGGCTGGCAATCAAGCACCAGGCAGCTGCTTGCTTACTGCCCCTCACCCTGAGGGATGGGGAGGAGAATTGGAAAAGCATGTAAAACTCAAAGGTTGAGATAAGAACAATTTAATAATTTAAACAGAATAAAGAAGTAAGAACGACAATAATAACAATAACAATAATAATAACAAAATGGAAAGGTGGGGAAAAAGGGTAAGACAAAAGCTGTGCACGCAAGCAAAGCAAACCAAGGAATTCATTCACTGCTTCCTATGAGCAGGCAGGTGTTCAGCCATCCCCAGGGAAGCTGGGCTTCAGCACGCGTAACGGTTACTCAGGAAGACAAACGCCATAATGCCAAATGTCCCACCCTTCCTTCATCTCCCCGCAGTTTATATACTCAGCATGACATCATATGGTATGGAGTACCTCTCTGGCTAATTTGGGTCACCTGTCCTGGCTATGTTGCCTTTCAAGTGCAAAAGAAAGGATATCAAAATAGTTACAATATTTATCACTTTTCATGACATACAGGCATTGTACTGCTCACTATCCGTAACATGAGAAATGCCTGAGGCAAATATTCCTTGAAGGCTGTCTAAGGCTCTACTCTACCTGAAAACCAATGTATGCCTGAGCAGCAAAGAATACTCTACTGCTTTTTTAGCATCAAAATACTTCACATTTTCATATCATGCAACACTGCGTGCCAGAAGGAAACATGTTTTTACTGTAAAATCCCTGCTTTGCAAATAATTTCAAAATATTGCACATTACTTCGTAGTTCCAAATCCTCTGTAGTGTTGTATAATGCTGAAATACAACAATTGAACTAGGATGAAACACAGCAATATAAATGTTACCTAGTTTCACATTTGCAAGACAGCCAAGGTCTTCAGGTGTTGAAATTACCAGTAAAGCACATTCAGCCAACTTCTGATGGCTCATTTAGTCAAAGTCACACTGTCTTCAAAATACCTGTTGCTTCTCCTTGAACAATAGGAGATGGGTATCAAAGCAAGACAAGTTAAAGAAGTGACCTGACTTTAATTCCCCCCTTTCCTTTAAGACAGTTTAAAACAAAGAGAGTTTAAATGTCACAATAGAACATGATCAACTCAAACTGTGGCTTCCCTGAAAATCATTCTAATTCTTAAGAGGGTGTCTGGCAGGCTATAAATGCTCGTTGGGAAACAAGATAACAAATCCACTACTGCTTGAATGAAGACCACCAGAAGGCCTGGCAGGAAGCATTTTACCTCAAAGAGCAGGGGATCTACATATTGGCTTAAGCTTTACACATGATGTGAAAATATGAAGGAACCTAGACCAGCTCACATATTTAATAATGATGAGGATAGTCTACAGAGCACCTATAAAGGATGGGAACAGACTGACTTTACCAGCAGATTCATTGCCTTGCACTGAAGATCCTATTTCTTCCTGCCAAAGTTCCCATCAAAACAAGCATGTAAGTCACAAGTAATGTGGATCATAAATTCCTCACTGTTATTTTAGCTGACATTGCGAAAAAAAAAAAAAAAAAAAAAATTGAATAATTACGGAATAACATTACCAAAGGCAGAAGGGATCTGAGTCCCAGCTCAGAGTCAACCCACTTCTAACAATAAGAGTATGTCACTACTGTGGGAGGGGCAGGAGGGAAAGGCATTGTCTTAATCACTGTCAGGTAGAGACTGGTTTATTTCTGAAGAAGCATTTTGTCCCTTGTACAATCCACCACTAATCCACAAGATTAGTAATTTCTTATTAAAAATCAGATTTCTTTCCAAGGTCATGAAAATATATATGATCAGTTCAGTTTTTAAAGGGATGAATTGAGAAATTACTGATTTAGTAGAGACCAACAGACTGCTGACCAGTGTAACTTAATCAAGTACATGACAGTAACAATATGCATCTCAAAGTAGTCACAGTACTGTGAAAAATTGTGCCTCTGCAGCTCCAAGCTTGTTCCATATTTCTAAACAGTAAAAGTAAAAAGGACAGATAGACTAGGTTGGTGATAACACCCATTTAGCCAGGATATTTCTGCATCATGTCTTTTCAGAGGAAAACATATGTCATTATTTAGACCCAGAGGAAGTTTTTTTCCCTTTTCTCCACCTCATGCCATAACTCCATAAAATTATCTTTCCACAGTCCTTCAAGAGAAAAAAAAGAAAGGCTGAACCCAGGGACCTTAGCTGCTCTGGGGCAGGGCATTTGTGTATCAAGCATGCAACCTCATCTCTTAAACAAGTAAAATAAAAACCTGGCTGTGGTAATGTAGACAAGTTACAGCAATAAACTATTCATTAAAACAATAAACTATTACAGAATAATTTTTTTTTTGGAAATTTACATGGATGGTCAACGGAATTTAGTCCAGGTTTCCTACTATTTGTTACTGTTGGGCTATTAGTTCAGTGGCTTGCTCTAAGTAGCATGATCTCTATATGCCTACAGAATTTTAAACTGGTGGAACTTTCCAGTTCCTCACAGTACTATCAACAATATTGCAACATTTTCAGCAGATTTTATCAGTATTCTAAGAAAAAACATCTGACTTGGCAATATATCTCTTCCATGCACATGGGTGTTGATATCAGCTATACCACCATCTGAAGATATTGTGAATAGTTTAGTTTTCCTTCTTCTAAACCATTTCCCTTTTGAAAAAGAAAAGAACAAGAATGAGAAACAAGGAAGATAATAACACTTTTTTCTATGCTTCATGGTTTTGAAACTGACGCACCAGAAGGGTTTTTAAAATTCACAGCAATTAGAACTTTTCATTCAAAGTACAGGCCAGTGAGAGCTGATTCAAACCCCAGTTTAACATCTGGAAAACAGAAAAAAAAAAAAAAAAAAAAACCAAAAAAAAAAACCCCAACAAACAAAAACCCCAACAAAGTATTAAAATAAAATCAGTCACCAATTGCAAATATCACACCAAAACAATGAAATCTGTTACTTAGAAGAAATTTTCAGTCTGTCAACTGAGAGCAAGGAGCTTGTATGAAGTGCTCTATTAAGGAAACAAGACATAAATAGAGAAAGTTCCAGTTCAGAAGGGAAAATCCTTGTCAAATATAAATAGATTACTTGTAGATTGAGTAAATTAATGACAAGATAAATTTTTAAGGGAGACTAGTTATCAAAACTTTTTAAAAAATTGACAATTTAAGTTAAGCCCTTTTTTTGGAAGTGTTTGTATTTTTCCATTTTGATAGATGGAATTTAAAGTTTTAGCTTAGGTATGCCACAGAAATGAAGATAGTCAGAGTAAGTCTGGACTTTCATATATATGACAATTAGAATCTAAATCAAATATATAGAGATAAGGTTATATTTATTTATATGTTTATATATGCATGTATATATGTAAAATGTTAAGGGCAGTAGTTGAATGATTCATAAACTAGAAAAAAATGTTAAAAATATTGTCAAAGATTAATAAATTTTTGACAGTACGGACTGGGACAGGAATAAGCAAAAAAGAAGTAATATTACAGAAATTAAAGCACTGGAATAAAAGCAAAGAAAATCCATCAGGCTAATGTTCTCAGATCTGCTAATGGAAATGTTGAAGGATATAGAAGGAATTGAGAGCAAGTGAAACATTTTTTGAACTCTACAAACTGAAAATATAAATCAATGAAGCCAAAAAAAATATTTTCCACTTTTCAGTATGTTTCAAAGAAAATAAAAAAAACTTGTTCTTAAAGATAATGAATTTACTGAGCTATTTTTTTTTTTTTGAGGATAAAGTACTAAGAGTAGCTATTGCATTATTAAGAGTTATAATAACTTTGGCTGTCTTAATAAGTATTATATTATAAATTACACCTTAGATTCACTGTGGCAAGTATGTTTTACCATTTCAATTCTGTTAAGTTCCCACATGATTTAAAAAAATACATAAAATGACCACATCTAATGTGACAAGATCTGCTAGCCTTGTTTTGGTAGGTCTGAGTGATAACTGGTTGCCTGTCTCATTCCTTCAGAAGTGAGATTTGGCTGCAGTTCAGTGCAGTCATAAATATAACGTCACCTACTCTAAGGTTGCTTCTATTTGTGGTAGTGCTCACAGCCCATAGGTTTATTCTGGCAGCAAAGGATCTTCGACTAACCCCATTTTATGAGGGAACCTTCTCTGGGCATAAACCCAAAATATACACTGTTACAGTAGCTCTATAGGGAATCCTTAGCAACTTATTGAATCAGCTTTATGACTTCTTTGCACTGAACCATTAAAAACTTTCTGTGGAGTGTCAGTGAATCTGATCCAAGAATTAATGTTATTGACTGGCTTTGTATGACTATTGCAGGGGTGAACTTTCATTTAGAATTAAAGGAAAAGGTTTTTTAATTAGAACCTGATCCAAATAGGCAATTTTAAATTAAAATTTATAAACATTTGTTCATACTGTAAGACAAAAGTATGCGGAACTTGCATTAAACTTCTGTGACTATAAATATAAAATTACTTAATCTATTTCTTTGGGTTTATGCTGCAAGATTTGTATTAGTAACGGAGTCTATAAATATTTTGTATGTCATTACCTCCTCCTGACTTCAGTGAGAAATTAGGTTACTCAGCATATCATGATTATGGGTCTTTTGTTATTTTGTAATGTTATTCATCTTGTTGACTTCATTTAAAATGTCTGTTAAAGTAATAAAACTGTTAACTAGTGTATTTGTTGAATTCAATTTTGAATGCAAGGAACCTTGTTATAGATTACTCTAGCATAAATATTTTTTTCTACTCTAATCTACATTGAGTAGATGATTATTTACTTAAATTTCCTGTTTTAGTGATGAGATAATTCTTTTACTTACTAAGCTGAAGTGTCCTTAATGTCTGTGCTCAAAGCCCATATTTCTGAAAGTGTACTGTATTAGCTGATTTATTAGTTTTCCTGACAGTTTGGAGAAAGGGCCTCCTAATGTGGTATCAGTACATAATGTGAGCTTTTTCTGCAGAAATTCATTCTTATTTGGAAGACACATCACATTATGATAAAAGGCACCCACAGTATTACAGATAAATATTTCTAAAAGGGTACATAATGTTCAAGTGTTGTTGAAAGATATGGGAAGAGCTAGCATTATTTTTTTCCAATGTAACAGCTTTTGTTGGAATACATTTTGTGCAGTTTGTACTCTATTGTGAGATTTCAGCACTTTAATTTTTAAAAACAATGTTTATTTGTTTTCATCTTGTTTTTGTGATAAACGCAGTCATGATTCATGTCAAAAATAGAATGCACTGTGATAAGTGTGGTTGTTGTACCCTGTGTAAATCTGGGACCTGTATCACAGTTGTGGTGAGTGGGCACGTGTGGTTCTCCTTTAAGACAATGGGATGGCTTCCCCTTCCCCTGAGGCAATCGCTGCCTGGAAAAGCGACCTTGAGATTAGAAAAAGTGCGCCAAAGGAGAGCCAATAGGAGGAGAAGGCGTACCCTAACGACCCAGTGGGGAAAGAGCGGGACGAACATCCGGCGAGAAGAGATTGGTCAAGATCCGGGGATAAAAGACGCTGCTTTTAGGACTCAGGTGTGCGAGTGGTGGAACTAATTGAGTTCTCCGCGCACCCAGTGCTGTTTTTGCTTATTGTTTCTCAAACTAAATTGATTGAACTCAAATTTGTTTTAATTGTTATCATTTATAACATTTTCAAACTTATTTCATATTAAATTCACACAAAAACAATGCTTGAATACACAAATATCATATTGACCTTTGACTTTAAAACACTAAAGAAAGCAATTGCTTTTTGAAGTAGAGCCTTCTGATTCTTCTTTTCAATATACTATAATATACTTAATACTGTTGCTCAAAAATTAAATACTGTATCCTTTGTAATTCTTTGACCTTGTAAGGGTCAAATTACTTTTTGTATCTGTGTTAAAGCCAGATTGTTAAACTAGTTCACAGTATTTTGAACAAAAGGAAGAAAGAACTTCATGCAAGAATTTATACTAACCACTCTGTTGAAATAATGAATATAGCCCTGAAAACTAAGGGAAATTAATCCACTCTGTAACTCTTGTTGCTAGCTTGGTTTATAATCATAGCACCAAAAAGTGCTCGCAGACACAGAGAACAAGTGGTCCCATTAGTATGTTGCCCTTTATGAGCATGACCATGCATACGGCCGCTGAATGGAGGGAAGTCAATATTCCCCTCCACTAGGTACTTCTGAGGCCACATCTGAATTACTGTAACCAGTTTTGGTTTCCCCCATACAAGAGACAGACAAAGGGACTAGGGAAGAGGGCTATTAAGATGGTTAAAGCAAGTACAAAAGAGGCTAAGATAAGTGCATTTGTTTAGTCTGGAGATAGGGGAAAGAAAGTAAAGAAAAAATAAAAGAGATAAAAAACCTCCAGTGGAGCATTTACAGTCTTACACTATCTAAAGGGAGGCTATATAGAAGACAGAGACATACTTTCCTACTCTTCTCACACACACAGAGCAGAAACCATAGTCAAAAGCTGCAGCACAGAAAATAAAACGAGGCAGTAAGGAAGCAATTCTTCACAATGAGTGGCTAAGTACTTAAACCAGTTGTCCAAAGAAGATGATGAATCTCCATCCTAAGAAATTTTTTGGATAAAATTCTGAAGAATCTGATGTCATCTTGAGGGTAGACCTACAACTGTGAAGAAGGCTGGAGTAGGGGACCTTCAGAGATCTCTTTCAGCCTATGTTTCTCTATGATTATATGAACTATTGTGTTACAGTGTTTTAAGAACATTTTAAAAATTCAGATTTACAAACTGCAACCTTCTGGTGCAGAAAAAGTATTAAACTAATTTGCATCATTCATTAAACCTGAATGTAGAGTTCTTAGATTAAAATACCCTTGTGGCTGGCATTCTGTGAACAATATAGAAAATTACTAATTTTTTTAATGAAAGAAGCTGCAAAGCAGCCCCTTCTTGTATATAATGTACCATTTTCATTGTCCTTCCCTTGCATCCCTTGTGTCAAATAATAATATTTGAAGATTTTGTTTGCCTGTCAACAAGCCCAGTAAGTGGACATTCAGAAGAAATGGAACTGTTCTGTCACGTCAAGCTAATAGGGTATCTTATGAAACATTAATTAGTTTGGTTTTTTTCATGAACATAGTAAAGCATCTCTTCTAATTCAATGACTGTTAGTCAATCCTATTTATATTGTCAAGTGGTAAGTTATTTGAGGGAAAGGTATTTGTGGAATAGGGAAATAATGGCTGAATTGGATAAAGAAAACTTACTACTAAGAGAGAAGTTTCTCAATAATTTTATCAAGTAGTAGTCTTAGCACTTGTTTATCCACTTTGCATCGCTACAGTATTTATCAAAATAGCCTTTGTTGTATTATATTTATTATAAATTTGATTTACCTGGAGGACGGAAAGGATTCAAATATTGAATGTGGTTTTTTGAACTTGTTTGAGCTTTTTTCCTACTTTAGAGTCATTTCAATCAGCTTTAAGAATGACTGGAGTTGGAGATTTTTATTTGTTTTGTTGTAGTTTTATGGAACATTTGTGTTTTGAATTTTATTTATTGTATGTCTCATAGTGAAAAATTTACCTATACATACAGGCCCATTTTAAACAGAAATACTTGCTAGCAGTATCTTTTCAGAATTCAAGGATGTCTAAGCAACTATCTTAGGTATAGCCATAAGACTCTTCTCCACTGGACATGCAATGACTTTGCCACAAAGTCGTAATTTGTACCTAGTGGTTGAACACCAACTACAGTCATAGCATGCTCTGCTGCATTTCTCTGAAACATATTTCATGTGGTTAAGAAAAACTAGTGAAAATAAAAGATCAAATACTTTTGTCTTGGAGGAGCTGGTAGCAATCATATACCACTTACCTTCTATTTCTGCTTAATATGCAAAGCACTCCATGCTGCTGCCTGTAGGAAGCAACTGCTGAGGCATATTCTCGAAGTATCATATACTGTTAATAGAATCATAGAATGGTTTGAGTTGGAAGGGACCTTAAAGATCATCTGGTCCAACACACTTGCAATAAGCAGGGAGATCTTCAACTAGATCAGTTTGCTCAGAGTGCTGTCCAACCTGACCTTTAATGTTTCCAAGAATGGCACATCTACCACCTCTCTAGGAAACCCATTCTAGTGTTTCACTATCCTCATAGTAAAAAAATTCTTCCTAATATCTAGTCTAAATCTATCCACTTTTAGCTTAAAACCATTACCCCTTGCCATACTGCAAAAGACCCTGCTAAAAATTTTGTTCCCATCTTTCTTATAAGCCCCCTTTAAGTACTGGATGGCCACAACAAGTTCTCCCTGGAGCCTTCTCTTCTCCAGGCTGAACAACCCTAACTCTCTCAGCCTTTCTTCATAAGAGAGGTGTTCCAGCCCCCAATCATTTTTGTGGCCCTCCTCTGGACCCGCTCCAACAGTTCATGTCTTCCCTGTGCTAAGGACTCCAGAGCTGGATGCAGTACTCCAGGTGGGGTCTCACCAGAGCAGAGTAGGGGAGCAGAATCACCTTCCTTGACCTGCTGGACACACTTCTTTTGATGGAGCCCAGGATACAGTTGACTTTCTGGGCTGCAAGTGCACATTTCTGGCGCACATGCAGCTTTTCATCAACCAATACCCCCAAGTCCTTCTTCAGGGCTTCTCTCAATCACTTCAGCTCCTGCCTGTATTGATATTGGGGGTTGCACTTCCCAGGTCCAGAACCTTGCACTTGGCCTTGTGAACCTCATGAGGTTCACATGGGCCCACTTCTCGAGCTTATCCAGGTCCCTCTGGATGGCATCCTATCCCTCAAGCATGTCAATGCACACTCAGCTTGATGTGATCTTCGAATTTGCACTCGATCCCATCATCTATGTCACTAATGAAGATGCTAAACAGTACTTGCCCCAATGTGGACCCCTGAGGGACACCACTTGTTACCAACCTTCACCTGGACATTGCCATTAACTACTACCCTCTGTATGTGACCAGCCAGCCCGCTCCTCATCCACCAGGCAGTCCATCTGTCAAACCCCTATCTCTCCAATTCAGCACATGCAGCTCTTCTAGCACATTGATAGCTACACTTTAGTGAAACCCATATTCTCTGGAAGAAATAGAGGCTGAATATGAAACAGGTGTTACTACTAGTTCTGGTAAGACTCATACATCAATTATGGATGTTTTTTCAGGTAATGGCAATATTGGTATAAATTTAGGTTTGGATATTTTTGTCAAGTTTCATCAATATGTGCCTAAGATCCTATGATTTATCCCTATCACCCCCACCCCCCCGTGTTGCAGGATGACTTTTGTGCTAGCTCTGAAGTAACAAGAGGTTAAGTTTAAAGGACATGAAGCAAAATACATAGATCACACCAATTTACTTCCACAGCGATGGAACCTGGTAGTGATATTGTTGGGAAAAAGGGAGGAATGTGGAGACAAGCAGGAAGTGTCAAAAAGAGGATATGTGGGATGAGCTGCTTTTTGTCTGTCACTAGGACTGGTCTCCTGCACATCTATTGCCACTCTGAATTGCACTATTGGTTTAAGAGGCAGCTAGAAACTGAACTGGGCATTTTAGACCAGCAATAGGGTGCCAACTGTATTTGTGGTAGGGATTTTTATGGAAGATTGCTCTCTAAACTGATACAAACTCTATGTTTGGGTTGCAATAACTTAGTGTTTGTAGTCTGCTGATACTGCTTTGGGATACTCTCAAGTTCTTCTTTCATGAAAAATTTGCCAATGTGACCTTCTCTTAACAATATCTACCAAATTGTGATACTGTTCTGGCTGGCCCAAGAGTTTTGGTGATCCATAGAGAGCTTTCTGGAGTGTATCACAGGGACAAACTCTTTGTGGCACATGGTTTAAATCAAATCAAGCGTTAAAGTAGTTTATTGATTTATTAATGACACTCAACTGCCAATCAATGAACCATACGCTCAGGATTGATATCAACAATAAAGTAGATACCAGACACTTAAAAAATGTCAGTAAACTCCTATACATTTCTAAACACCTTTTTATAGCTAACACCAAAACATTCTAATCCCCGCCCCGCCCCCCCCCCCCCCCAGGTTTGTGCACATACACACTCTCCAGAGGGCATGTGGATGCACATTCCTCTTTCCTGTGAGTGTGGGTTCCCCTGCTTACACCTTTTGTGGGGGACAGAGGTGCTCTTGCTCTATATCCATCCAGCTCCCTGCAACCTGCTAATGCATGTGTCTGCAAGAAAGTCCCCCATGAATTACCTGAAGTGACATCCCTACTTATTGCATCTTTCATTTTGAGGCTATAAGCTGGATGCAAACTACTTACAGTGTCTGACTAAGAGGCAGCTCTGACTCTTCTTGTTGGAGGTCCTGCTGCCATGGGGCAACTCATGACAGTGTCAAGCCAGCTGTGGACTACTGCTGTTAGCCTTTCCTCTATCCTCCATCACAAACTTCTGTGCTTTCTTTGTATTAATTTTCAGGCTGATTCCGCTGTTACAAAAAATCTCCATGTAATTCCCTGGTTACTGTTTAATTTCTCTCATGGTTACTTTCCTCCTTAGTATTAACAATTTTGGGAAAATGCCTTATCAGACAGGTCAGTGCATTGTTCCATTCAGAGTACTAAAACTGAGTGCTTGTTACGTCCTTTAGCAAGCTGTTGCACTATTCCACAAGCTCTTTTTTAGCTCAGCTGAAAGTGGTAGTATTAACAATTGAATTATTTCTCTACAGTTTTCTACTTTTTTTTACTTTAAAAGTTATTTACTTTCCATGAAATAAATTTAATGCACAGCTTTTATTGTGTATAAGAAAGTAGGATTTGACCATTTCTGCTCTCTTTTTACGCTGGTACAAAGGAAAATATTGGGAGCACAAACCTAATGGGGGAAAAACCCAAACCAACCAACCAAACAAAAAGAACCAAGACACACAAAAAAACCCCCAAACAACAACAACAACAAAAAAAAAAACCACCCCGCCACCCAAAATTCACCTTACAGTATAAATAATGTGGATCAAACCTAAATGATATGCGAATATCTTTTGTTTCACTTCTGTGTAGAGAGACAGCAATTAAACTGAATGAAAAAGACCTAGTTATGAATCTTTTGCAAAGCTCTGAAAAGTTAAGGCAGCTTTTCATAATGCTGGTGAAGATTATGGTCGCATCATAGTAATTAGACATTAGAAAATCCTATGAAATACTGTAAGGATAGGAACCAGCTTTGTCAGATGCCAGCTGTTAGAGGAAAACATATTCTTTAGGATCTGACAGCCCAAAAGATGTGAGGCTACTGCACCTCCATGCCCCCGGGTCCAGCCAGTAGCAAGGCTGAAGATGTAGTCCCTGTAGGCACAGGCACACAGAGAACACATACATCACATGTATACATATATACACAGACAGACACAGAGCACTTGCAAGAACAGACAGCACCAAGAGGCTCATCCTGCTCCCTTCTGGCTGAGCTGGGTAGGGGTGCATTGGCAAGAATATATGTTTATACACACACACATGCACACATCCAGAACTCTCTGGGACTTCCTTGGTCCTCAGTGACAAACCTCCCACGGTCCTGCTTTTAGAGACACTCCTGACTCCCAGACAACTTCACCTACTCACAGGCTAGTTTGTTTTAGCTTTTCCTAAGTCACACACTCTCTCCCTCACCTGCACCCTCTCCTGGTGCTGGCACTGCAGACACACCGACCTCTGACCCCTGGTCCCAGCCTAGTGGCTGGCACTTGGTTTCACTCTGGTCTCTCCAGTCTCAGGCACCCAGGCATATGGACGGTCCAGACCACAGCCCCAGCCCAGCTGCTGGCACCCAGACCCACGTTCATTTCAGTTGCTTACATCACAGATATGTGGGCCTTCTAATCCATGGTCTGACTCCAGCTGCTTGCACTCAGACCCCCATACACACAGGGTGAACAGAGTCCCTCACAGGGGAAAAATGTTAGGAATTTAGTAAGGTAGGACAGATCGGGCTGATCAGTCACAGAACATGGCCAAAAAAAGTGTGCTGATCAACAAATTGCTTACAAATGATGAACCCTTTTTATCCCCCTACCACTCCATTTTCCCACAGTTGTTCCTCCCTGGGTCAGATAAATCCATCCCTTTCCCTGCGTTTATTTCTTCCTTTGATGGTGTCCCTTCCTTTGAGTTCTTAATTTGCGTTCCTGCTTGCCGTTGTACCTGTGTGCTCCTCTGAGCTTGTGGAGATGCACCTTTTAATGGGTGACTGCTCTCCTGTGATGGGTATAGGAACAATCAGGAAGACTGCTATTTGGTTTCTTCCATCTGCCATGGTCTCTCTGTGCTCCTTTGTGGTTGTGGAGATGAGCTTTTATCATATAGCTTTAAAAGGTTTAGAATTTAAATCAAGACACTGGCAGGTAGGGTCCTCACACATTGATGCCTAAGTGAGAACAACTTTTCTCATTTGACATCATATTCAGTGAAGGCTCAATTCAGCTGTGTGAATACTGGCATCTAGTGCTGTTTGAGTAGTCCCCTGATCCTGCCAGGCATCCAGCTGCCACTCCAAGGGAATGGAATTCCTCCCTGCATCTTGTGTTGTGCCTGCCAGTACCACACACATATCTTGGACATCCTAACCCATTGCAGTATATTTAAGAAGCTGAGTCATACACCTAATGCTTATCACTGTAACTGTTC
The DNA here is from genome assembly GCF_017639655.2 of Falco naumanni. Classification (NCBI taxonomy): domain Eukaryota; kingdom Metazoa; phylum Chordata; class Aves; order Falconiformes; family Falconidae; genus Falco; species Falco naumanni. The sequence continues at coordinate 50,845,779 of NC_054055.1, forward strand.
CACAGGCTTTTTTACTGTATTGCATTTTGACTATAATTTGGCCTGGACTCCAGGGTCTGTGTGACTAATATGTAGCCACTTACAATTAGACAGCTTAATCTGAAACTGAATCCCTACCTAGATTTCACTAGCAGTCTTTAACTGTTCTATAGTCAACAAACAAGGAGAGGAGGAAAAAAAAATGCTGCTTTTGATAACAGAAGCAAAATAACTGGGTAGCAATACACGATGTTCATTATAGCAAAGAGGAGGAATAGCTGAAGTTGAAGGGTCTTGTAAAATCTCATGGGAAAATGGGCATATATACATTTTGGACTGGTTTGTGTTGTTCTGTATCTTGTATTTCACAAGGGTACAAAGCAGAAATGAAGCACTTTCACTCTGACTTTCAGTGTAGTGAAGACAGTGTTTGTTTTTTATTTTGCTGACACTGGAATTATACAAATAGATTATCAGCATAACAATTGTGTTTAGTTTAAAATCTGTACATATTAACTTTCAAACAAGCTGTAACAGTTCATGATGCACTGTGCACTGTTTCTCTCTGTTTAGTTGAAGCAATTAATCTTATGATGGAAAAGGCAAATTCAGCAAATGAGGTTTTAAGAAACCTGGCTTTTGCAGATCTGAGACCCTGAAACACCTGCTCCTGAAGCTTGTCTGAGTGTGAAGGGCTGATCAAGCACTATATTATTACTTTTAGCCGCTGCACTGCTCAGATTATAGAATCACTCTGCCCTCCCTTCAGATCTCTAGGAAGCTTTATGCCTCCAGGTTTCTCAGTGGCCCTCTGGGGACTTCAGGACAAAAGCCTGTTAGGACCCAAGGACCCTTCAGTCCTTGGGGACTGAATATTCCTCAGAGGAAACTAATGGAAATTTTGAGGATGAAGAAGGTTTCGACTGCAGCTAGTCCCTGAATGAGGATGGCTAGGAAAAAAAGAATCTGTGTGGTTTTATCCTACTTTACACCCACATAAAAAATCAACCTGAGGTACAGTATCTAATGAATCAAAAAAATTTTTTTAAGATCTATTACTATTTTCTCAGCTTTCTAAACCAGCGATCTCAACAGATTTTTAAAAGATAAACAATACTGTGCTGGAACAGCAGATTTATGAATACACAGAAGAAGCAGGTGCAAAGGACATAAGAGGAAAGAAAGATGCTGAGACAATACTATAAGAAACTATAGCATTGTATTTCATGATGCATTTTAGCTTAAGTCCTTGCTGAAGGTTAAACCAGATTTTTGTTTTATCTTTGTGGATCTTCAAGATAACTTTCAAGTAAAGCACATCACACTGTTTCCTATTTAATTAAATATGATACAGAAAATGTAAATAACATCTTGGATGTTGTGGAGAACTTCAAAAGACATGGAAAGTAAAAAAAAAAAGAAGCCTTGGGATTTCTCATGCAGGTTTCTTCTCTTTGTTGTTACTGTGGTGGTTTGTTTTTTTTTTCCTTCAAAAATTGTTCAATCATGGTGTTTAACACACAGATTCCCCCCTAGCCCTCATTCAGAACTGGTGTCTCAGTATCTACAGCATAACCATAGCGTGTGATCTGTATGACCCAGACTCTTCACTGTTGAACACTGCATTCTCAGTGCAGATAAGCATTCTCAGTTTGCTTTTAATCATTACAGAATATAGTTCTAAATTGATATTTAATGACTCCTTAGCTAGAAAAAATAATCCAGGCATTGGAATAGTATCTAAGTAATCTCTTTAGTATCAGTTGGAAAGGAAAGCTGCAGCCTACAGCACAGGCATTGTACTCCATGAACACAGTATGATCTGTACAAGAGCAGTGCAGATTCTATCCTCTCTTCACAAGCCTGCCTCATTCTGCTGGAAATAGATAAGCTCAGCTCTGCTTCACAGTAGCTGTAACAAAAAAACCCAAATTTATCTTCAAATCAGTCAGACAATAGTTATCATTAATTTCATACAGTATGAGAACTGTAGAGCTTAGAACAGATTTATATCCATGTCTGAGTCTGTAAATCCATGGTGGTATATTAAATATTCTATGGAGAGTTTTTATTTGTAGGTAAAGCTAAAAGAGTATTAACTTTTATCCAGAGTTGAACAGCTACTCAGCTCTGTCTTTCATTCCAGACTGACTCTTAGAGGGACAGCTAGAATGAATCTGCCACATGGAGTGCCTTTCAGATGATTGCCACAGCTCTTTCTGTCTGATCCCTGCCACTTATATGCTTTTCCAGGTCTCTGATTCTTCATGTATGTACTTATGCAGGGTCTACCTCTGCACCAACAGATATAAAATGATAGGGGATATATGCATTGAGATTGTCACTGAAACAGGTCATTTATATGGTTAAAATGTTAAAATAATTTCTCATATGAAAATGTCATATGCAAATTAACACTTTCTCAAACAAGTTCCAAGCTTGGTCCAAGACTTGGCACAACTTATTTCCAATAGACAATTTGAAAATATTCATCTTAATTGGGATGGGGTTGAGAAGTTAAAATCTTGAATATAGTAATTTCATACTAGTTTGACCAAGTGCATGACTAATTTTACTGAAAGTGGAGACATAGCCAGTGTTCTGACTAAAACACCTATGATCTCTGCACTACTACTTCTTTTGGTTGGACAATACAAAATCCAGAAGCATGTAAGTAGCACAGAGGATGTAGTGTATGGAGATGCTCCCTTTGCATTATTATTCAACATTGTGCTGTGTCACATGAGCTTGCCTTGATCAAGAGTTGAGTAACTGAAAGCAATGAGCTGTGGCTGACATGGCTATGCGAACAAGAACTGAGTGTGATGAGCCTTGGTGTGGGCTATGGATCAACAGGCAGCACTGTGCCCGCACCCAAGGTAGTGGTGGCAAGCCCTGCCCAGAGACTTGCACAGAAACTATCCAGGTTGAGTGCCCTGTTGCTGCAGGCTGGGCTGTACCAACTCCAATTGGTGATTGGGGAATGCCTCTGTTAACTGTACATCTGTTTGTGTAAGTTCAGTTTTTTCCTGTCCCAGTCTACACTTCTCTTGGTCATCTTCACATTCTGAGCTTAGCATTGTCACACAGTCAGGTGTTTCTTTTCCCTCCCTGACATAGCCAGGAAGATAATTCAGAATAAGTTATCATATTGTGTTCCTCTAAGTTCTGTGCCAAACTGCATATTACCCAAGTGTAAGTCTAACCTCTATGTCTTTGGTAAGTCACTATTTCACTTCAATAGTTTAAGAATTATATCTTATTTTACTGAAATATTAGGCCTAACTTCCTGCCCTAAGCTGTTACATGTTGTTACACGTTGAAAAAACTTAATATATATGTAGATGCATTTATGAAGTGGGTAAGATAATTTTTGTGATAAATGAAAAACCATTATTAAAATCAGAGTATTATAATATAATACAAATATTTCATTATATTCTGATTTTAATAAAAAGATTATTCTTTCCCCATCTCCCTGGTGTTGTAAAGATAGAATAGTCTGCTAAGCAAATCATTCCATATTTCTGGAGTAAAATTCTGCCTCAAGTTAATGAAAACTTGACTGTATCTCAGTCAGTGGAAACAGATCCACCTCCATTGTTCAGAAAGTGGGCTTTCATCTGTGTATCAGTGTTTCTCACTGTGGTTGTAATAGCAATTCAAAAGTACTTAAAACTTTTATTACAAACTTTGCTACTTTGGGACCTATACAAGCAGGGAATTTATGATGAAACATAGAACAGCTTTTCAAAACAAATCTGGTTTTATTACTCAACTGGAATGTAAAGTTTTATGGGTTGGAATTGAAAACAAAAAGATTTGATGTCCACATTGGCAGTATTGTGTTCTGATGAGTATGAGGCTTCATCTCTGTCTCATTCCTGAGCAGCAGAGTTTTTATCACTAATATCCTATTGAGACAATTCACTTTTCTAAATTCTGCTCATGCTGTTTTCATATGCTTCCTCAGTCAGGTGTTCATTAAAACTTGATATACAGTCATTCATCTTTCATTGTACTGTTAAAGCAACTCCAATCTATTGTTCAGATTTTTGTAGTTGTTTTGTACCAATACAGACTTGCTCATTTGAATAATGCCAACCTCTTATTTCTTGTTTTTAGGCATGGAATTATCTCCTCAGCCATGAAAAACAATAACAAAACAGAATAAAGAAAGAGATAGATATAGAAAAATAAGATCTACTTAGCTCTTAATGAAAATAATGCAGAAGCTCTTAAAGCCCTGCACACTACCTATATCTCACTGATTCATGTCATTATGTGCACAGCATGCTCAAGTAACAACTGAAAGCCCTGTTAATTGAATATCTGCCACTATATGTGGAAAGTAGGATGTTGCAGGATCTCTGAGGCTTTCAAATATGGGCTTATGCCTCAATACCTCCAAGGTCCAGGTAGATTGGGAACCCGCCCCAAAAAAAACCTTTCTCTGTTCATCTTCATTGTCTTCTCTAAACTACTTTCTCCTCCTGTGTTTGTTCCTGCTGATAGAAAACCTAAGTGCATCTCTCAATTAGTACCTTTGATGTGAAATGGTAAGGTGAATAGAACCTTGGGATGTAGTGTTGTATGAATTGGCAGTTAGACTGTATGATCAAACACCATTGGAATGACTTCAGTACAAGTGATTTCCTTTAGTGTCTTTTGGGGACCATCCTGTAGTGTGACATTCACAAAGCTTTAAAAACCTAAAAATACTATAGTGTATTTGGTTTGCAAGGCAAGGTTTTGTTAGCAGGAGAGCTACAGGGATGGCATCTGTGAGAAGCTGCTAGAAGCTTCCCCTATGTCCACTGGAGCCAACGGCAGCTGGCTCAAAGATGGACCTGCAGCTGGCCAAATATGAGTCCATCAGTGATGAGGGTAGTTCCTCTGGGATGACATGCTTAAGAATGGGGGAAAACAAAAGCCTGCATTACAGCAACTGCAGCCACAGATAGGAGTGAGAACATGTGAGAGAATTCTTCAGGCACCAAGGTCAGTGAAGAAGGAGGGGGAAGAGGTGCCTTTGGTCCTGGAGCAGAGATTCCCCTGTAGCCCATGGTGAAGACCATGGTGAGGCAGGCTGTTATCCTGCAGCCCACAGAGGACCCCACGCTGGATCAGGTGGATGCCTGAAGGAGTCTATGAACCTGTGGGAATTCTATGGTAGAGCAGGCTGTGGCACCATGGGAGACCCATGCTGGAGCAGTCTGTGCCTGAAGGGCTGTACTCCATAGAAAGGACCCACATTGGAGCAGTTTATGAAGAGCTGCAGCCCGTGGGAAGGACTTACATTAAGCAAGCATGTGGAGAACTATGTCCCATGGGAGGGACACCACACTGGATCAGGGGAAGAGTGTGAGGAGTCCTCCTGCTGAGGAGAAGGCAGGAGCAGCAGAGACAACATGTGATGAACTGACCACAACACCCATTTCCCTTTCCCCTGTTCGACTGCCTAGGGAATAGGTAGAGAATTCAGGAGTAAAGTTAAGCTCAGAAAGAAGGAAGGGGTGGGAGGAAAGTGTTTCAGTTTGTTCCCATTGCCTCTTGTCCCATCACTGGTCACCACTGAAAAAAACCTAGCTCCATCTTCTTTGCACCTTCCCTTCAGGTACTTATGTACAAGATAAGATCCCCCTGAAACTTTTCTTCTCCAGGCTAGACAGTCACAGCTTTCTCAGCGTTTCCTCATAGGGGAGGTGCTGCAGTCCCTTCACCATCTTTGTGGCCCTTTGTTGGACTCTCCCCAGTATGTCCATATTTCTCTGAGGAGCCCAGAACTGGACACAGCACTCCAGGTGTAGCCTCACTAGCACTATATATAGGTAGGATCACTGCCCTCAACCCGCCGGCAATTCTTTGCCTAATGTAGTTGAGGATGTCACTAGCTTGCTTTGCAACAAGCACACACTGCTGGTTTGTGCTGTACTTGGTGACCACTGGGACTTTCAGGTTCTTTTCTGACAAGCTGTTTTCCAGCTGGATGGCTTTTAGCATGTATTGGCGCTGGAGTTGTTCCTCCCTAGGTGCAGAACTTCTGTTTGTTGAACTTCATGAGATTCCTCTCAGCCCATTTCTCCTACCTGTCCAGGTCTCTGTGGATGACAGCACAGCCTGCTGGTTTATCAGCCACTCTTCTTAGTTTGGTCTCCAGATCATTAATGAATAGGTTAAACAGGAATTTAACAGTACTCAGTATTAACCCCTGGAGTTCAGCACTAGTCAATGGCCTCTGATCACAAAATCATAGAATGGTCAGGGTTGGAAGGGGCCTCTGGAGATCGTGTAGTCCAACCACTGCTAATAAAGCAGATTCACCTAGAGCAGGTTGCACAGAATCACATCCACCTAGGTTTTGAAAGTCCCCAGAGGATGTTCCACAACTTCTCTGGGCAGCCTGTTCCAGTGCTCTGTACACTAGGGTAACAGAGGGTACACTAGGTCCTCAATGTAAAGAAGTTTTTCCTCATATTCAGGTAGAACTTCCTCTGTTGCACTTTTTGTTGCCGTTTGTCCTGTCACTGGGTGCTACTGAAAAGACCCTGGCCCCACCCTCTTGAAGCTTGCCCTTAAGATATTTGTATAATTGGTAAGATCCCCTCTCGGTCTTCTCCAGGCTAAACAGGCCCAGCTCCCTCAGCCTTTCCTCATAAGGGAGATGTTCCAGTCCACTCATCATCTTCATAGCCCTCTGCTGGACCATGTCCAGTAGTTCTCTGTCTCACTTGTACTGGGGAGCCCAGAACTGGACACAACACTCCAGATGCGGCTTCACCAGGGCAGAGTAGAGGGGGAGGATCACCTCTCTCCACCTGCCGGCCATGGTCCTCCTACTGAAACCCAGGATTCCATTAGCCTTCTTGGCCACCAGGTCACACTACTGGCTCATGGGCAATTTGCTGTGCACCAGGACTCCCAGGTCCTTCTCTGCAGAGCTGTTTTCCAGCAAGTCGACCCCAGCCTGTGCTGGTGCATGGGGTTATTCCTCTCTAGTGCAGGACCTTACACTTGACATTACTGAGGTTCATTAGGTTCCTCTCATCCCATCTTTCCAGCCTGTCCAGGTCTTGCTGAATGGCAGCACAGCTTTCTGGTGTATCAGCTACTCCTTCCAGGTTTGTATCATCATCAAACTTGCTGCCTTCACCCAGGTCACTGATGAATAAACTGAGCAGGACTGAACCCAGTACTGACCCCTGGGGAACACCGCTAGCTACTGGCCTCCAGCCAGACTCTGCACCACTGATCACAACCCTCTGAACTCCACCATTCAGCCAGTTCTTAATCCACCTCACTGTCCTCTCATTTAACCCACGCTTCCTGAGCTTACCTATGAGGATGATACAGGAGACAGCGTCAAAAACCTTGCTAGGGTCAAGGTAGACAACATCCATCATTCTCCCCTTATCTACCCAGCCAGTCAGTCCATCATAGAAGCTATCAAGTTGGTCAGGCATGATTTCCTCTTGGTGAATCCATAGCTGATGGTCCCTGACCTCCAGCTGTTCCATCACCTTTCCATGGATGGGGATGAGGCTGACCAGCCTGTAGTTTCCAGGGTCCTCCTTGTCCTTTTTGAAGATTAGAGTGACATTGGCTTTCCTTCAGTCCTCAGGCACCTCTCCTGTTCTCCATGACCTTTCAAAGATGATGGAGAGTGGCTCAATAATAACATCTGCCAGATCCCTCAGCACTCATGAGTGCATGCCACTGGGGCCCATGGATTTGTGGGTGCCAAGTTTAAGCGAACTCTGATGTGACCCTTCATGACCAAGGGGAAGTCTTCCTTTCTCCAGACTTCCTTTCTTGCCCCCAGCATCTGAGAAACCTGAGGGCTGGCCTTAGCAGTAAGGCTGAAGCTAAGAAGGCATTCAGTAATTCAGCCTTCCCTGTATCACACCATGACGACCCTCTGTTCCCAATCATTCAGCTAGTTTTCTATCTGCCTCACACTTCTGTTTGTTCACTGGTTTCATCTTTACGATGAATTTGTAGTGCAGACAGGTGCTTTAAATCAAAAATAGTTTTTGCAAGTTCAGCTGTATAGAGTAACATTTTAACTTTTTTGTAATGTGCTGATTGAACTGTGTACTTTGATATTCCAATAAAGAGCAGCTGCTGAGGCTTCAAATACATCATTGTTAATACTAGCTTGCTTATAGGCCTTCCTGGTTCATAACTTCATGAATCAGACTAATACTGTGGACCTGATGTATGCACTGTTTGCATGACTTTTAGCGTATTGATTCTAATGAATTGCCTTCTAATTATTCACATTCATGCAAAAGGTAAAGACTTGAAACTTTACTTCTTAATACTTATTAAGAAAATAATTTATCAGCTTCACTTCAGTGCATGAATAATAACATTTTGGTTTACAGCTGATACTTGGAATCCATATAGAAGGAGAAGTTGTAAACCTCTCCTGTGGTCATACATACAGTCCATATATTCCAAGTGTTTTTATAGCTACAGAATGTTGACATTCAAGTGAATGCTCTGTTCAGGGAAGGAAAAATCTTACGTGGAAACTTGTCCTCAAAGAATGAGAGTGGATCAGAAAGATTACTCACCTTATCTTCCATTTAGTTTGTTTTAAATTATGATACGTAAAACATAGGGAGTAGTTTTATAGACTAAATGCACTCTTACTAAATTACTGAAGTAGTCTTAAACAAATGCTCAGTAACACTACCTTCTTGGCTAAATGTAACATGTAGGTACTTACACTTAAGACCATTTTTGTTTCAGGGTTGACAACTTTGTATACAAGTCCACTGAGGCTATGCCTCTTCTACGAAATAAAAATCAGGGCCATGGGCTTCTTGTGGGAGTGATAACATCATAGCCCAGCATGTAGGTTTTAGTTCTGGAGAATCCTTAACTATAAGGGATTCAGATTCTCACCTCCCCAGAAGCTACACTCCCTTGTGCCCTAGGACTACTCAGCACACTATATATCCAAAGATGCAAGACTATCTTTTCTGACCCATTTGCATTATCCCGTAGGTATAAATACAGAAAAGCAAGAAAGTAACTCTAATTTGAGTATTTATGCTCAATAACTTACTTTCCTATAAAGGTATGAATAAGATCAAAAGCATGTACATGTTCATACACACACTGGAGAACATAAAGGGTGGAAGTGAAAACAGAAATTAATTCAAAGTTATCAAGAACAAGAAATAACTTTGCATTCCAAACAGCGACCTGTTTTCATAGTCTTCACTGTGAAATCAGTAATGAACATCAAAGTATAGATTTCTAACAAAGGAATGTGATACTTGCTTTACATAACAGCCAAAACCACATTCCTGTCACATCCACATTACTGTCTTTAGTCTCCCCAAATTGTAGAGAATATGATTCCCAGCAGTGTAGATCTTGTGTCTGCTTGTCTGTAGATGTTTGACAGGTTTTCACAAATATCACCCTTCTTTCATCATAGTAGGGAATTTATTTGTTTACTTTTAAAAGAACTATTCATTTCTGCATTTTCCTAAAAGGTTTAAATTTTGGAATTAACTACACTGTATCTGAATCCTTACAAATGAAAGAACAAGCTTTAATCACACGTGCATCAGGGAGGCAGACAGACCATACATCATAGAAAGCCGTTGAAGTAACACTTCTTACATTTTCTCCTTTCATCAAAAAATGCAAGTGCACAAGGTAATCAGTGTATATGTAAATCTGTTACTGAAATATTCAGTTTAATCAGTAAAATAGTCACAAACTGAACAGAGCTGAGAACAACAGAGTTAGAGTGTGCAGCTGAATCTGTGATAAATATCAAGGCATGAAGCATGAGTCATAAAGGAAGAAAATGCATTGTATCAAAATATTTCTGGCTAGTATGTATTAGCTTCAGCCAATTATGTAAATAGCCACATGACCTGAAAAGTGAATAGTCATTTGAATGAGTTTGAGTTGACAATAAAAACACAGTTTGATCACATTTTGAAACTTAATTTCTAGGGTGGCTATGTGTTGCTGTCCTTCAGAATGACATTGATTAAAGCCTGTATTTTGAGATTCTTCCCCAGCAGAGAAAATTAGGCTCAGGGCTCAGGCTTCTTGTTATATATTCAGAGGTCTCTGCTAACTGGTTATTGAGGTTCTTCTGTCTCATCTTCTATTTCCTTCACTTGTGCCTCTGCACTCAAAACCCCATCACCTTTCTTAATCAGTGACATGTTTCTTTGAGTTGTTCTGTGGAATTAAAGAGTATTTTATTTTAATTTATGAAGAGGTTATTTTCTGAATATATCACAGAATCGTTCATTTTATTCCTGCACAACTACATATTCTGCCTGGTTTTAATCTTAAGGAAATTTCTTTGATCTAAGTAAAATGAATACCTGCCAGCTTCTTAGTCTTAACTGAAACTTCTTATGAAATGTTTATGTAGACTTTTCAGTGACAGATTTAATGAAGAGGAGGACTAACAACCTCATACATGACATTTCTAACCATACTACCACATATTATGGTCACCTTGATAACCCAAATATTGTACAACTACAATCTTCTGCTAGGTGAATTCCATCTTAGAGGCAAAACATTTCAAACTGTCTAGCACTTGAATCTGGCAAACAGGCATGTGCCTCTTTCTGGAAACTGTATAAGCCTTTGAAAGACATGAGATCATTTTCTTGAGATTCTTCAAAAAGTTGAGACATTAAAGGACAGTAAATCAGTTTTAACTAACTTGGTTTCTTGGGCATATATTTATCAAAATTTTTATTTGACATGACCTCTTAACATTAAAATACAGGGAAATCTGGGCATTAAACCTAGTAAGAATTGGAAAGCACTTTTAGGAAATAATTTGCAAATATATATAACTTCCTATGGAATCAGGTAAGTAATATCTAGTGCTTTAAAATAATACTAATAATAAAAAAAAAGCAAAACAAGAATAAAAAAAAAAACTTGTTTAATTTTTGCTTGAATCACTATCAAATAGAATCCTTATATTCTAGAATGCTAAGAAAATGTATTTTTATATGTTATTAGAAATATATACAGGCAGATAAAGTAGCCTCAGAAACTTTGCTAAGTTCCTGAAATTAAAATAATATTGTTTTTAAAGGTCAGATTAATTTTTGTTCATTTGTTTGGTGGTTTGTTTTTTTTTTTTTCAGAAAGTGTAAATGAAAATTTTGAGAAGACTTAGCTAAGAAAGTGATAATAAATAATCATTATCAGGAATATCTTTTAAACAAATTTTTGGGAATACCTAAGTGTCATGGAGTTTAGTCCCTTTTACTCTGTTTCACCACTTACTTTCCTTGCCATGTTCAGTTTTGATTTATGGGATGACATAAAGATACTTAAGTTACATGAAGAGAGGGAAGAATCCAACCTTTCCATTCATTGGCTTTTGCTGGAAGCTTAAAAGAACTTCAAAGAACATAATGTCTTTTAACACCACAATTTGAACTTGCTCCCACAGACATTTAAGCTGTCTCCTGACTTATTAAGGTCAATAGAAGATAGTACCCATACTGAGAGGGTTAATTTTATAACCTTCTTAATTTTGATATTATTGTTTAAGTCCTTCTTACTTTCAATGTTTTTGCTAGTAAACAAATATCTCTTTGTTAAAAATAGTTGAAATATTATCCTTAGTGATAGTACAATAAAGTTACCAGTTACCAGACTTAATTTTTTTAATTAAAAAAAAAGAACTCAGGATACCAGTCTGACACAAACATACAAGTTTAATACAAAAAGAAATTTAAATACTGATCAATTGCAATTAGTTAACACAAGCACAACAGAAGCAAAATAAAATAACACAAAAATTTAAAAGAAATAAACCCCTAATATTTCGGTTTTACACTAAAAAGCATGAATATAATGAAAGATCAGAAACATATGCCTTATTTCATTAAAATTTTAAACCGAATTTTAAAAGTAAACCTTTTTATTATTATAACAGTACTGAAAAAAAATGACTCATACTATCATTAGTGATTTGATTTAAAAATAAAAATCTAAAAATAGATTTCATAGTAATTAATAAGGTCACTACAGATCAAAGTTACAAACTGGTCACTATTTTGTGTGTGATTTTTTTGGTTTAAGAATTCACGTTATCTAGACCAAGGGAAAATTTAAAAAATTGAGATACACAGACTTCCATTTTACCAGTTATTCCTTCCTCATGAATTCCTGAAAAGTATTGCATTTTAGCAAATAGAATTAGAATTTGGATACAGAGGAAAAAAAATAACTCAGACATAGCACCAAGGCAAGAGAGCTGAGAAGAGAATCCTAGAACAGGAAAGAAAGGAAAAGAGCACGTAACTATTGTAACAAAGCAGTACATGTCCTGAATGCATTCTCATCTCTTTATATACAAGTTGTAGAAAGAAAGGAAGACATCTGACACCTTGTAGTTTTACTACAGAGTTTTACTTTATTGTATTTTCACCACTTTATATATTTTGATTACAACTATTTCTAATTTGTCTACACTTTAAAAGTGTTTTTATTGAGGAAAGGTAAATAGAGAATTAGTCAAAATTTAATATATTAAATAGGTCAATGAAGGAATGTTGACTGGTAAATTCAGCTTAGAATTATAATTCAGACATTTTACTCCTACATACCAGAATGAACAGAAAAGGTTACACTAATACTGTTTTGTGCCTTTGAATATTGCTTTATCTAATTTTTGACACAGCAATTATGACATTGAGTGGCATCAGATAAGGTTTTCCCTTCCTTATTTGTACCAACGAATACAATTTTTCCATTGTACATCCATGTCCACATTTTTTTGCTGCTTAATCCTGCAATTACTAACTTCTTTACTAATTATGAATTCTTAGCTCATAATTTGATTAGACAACAGAAAAGAGAACCTAACAATTGCATAGACTGTGCAGTTTTGTTTCATTTTCCATGTGCCAACATATACATAGCTAGAGAAGACAGAGTATATATGAAAATTATATCTACATTTACATACATACAGATGATGATTGGTATGTAAGATATATTCAAGTAGTTAAGAATTTATATAACAAGTAGAAAGAGCCTGGGGTATTAGAGAATAAAAGATACTGTCTTTGCATGTCATAGCAGTGACAGGCTGAGACAGTCCATAGACCCTTTGCCCTTAGGTTTATACAAATGAAACAAAGGACAAACATAAAGCCACAGGCTTTGAGAAGGAGAAAAAAAAAATCACACCTAAAAAACAATCAAAGAAAAAGCTTGAAAATACTGCAGCTAGGGGTTGGGGGGTTTGGGAGTGATTTTTTGAACCTTGACTTGAGCTCCTGGATACCTTGCAATCAAAATTAAATCCTTAATTGAGTAAAGAATATTCTTATTAACTCTACATACCTGGGTGTTACTATCATAGAACCCAAAACAGAAAGGCAAGATCTTGTATAAGGGTAATTTTCTCTTGATGTGATTTCAAACTGTGGCTGGGATAGTTGTCTTGACCAAGTAACTTTGAAGCTTTTCTGAGACAAGTGGTTCCAAGAAAACCTCAGTTTCAGTTTAACTACATGTTAGAAAAATTATACCACTATTTACTTTGTTGAATAGGAAATAAAGGAGAGCACTTTGAGCTCAATAGGAAGTATCATAGACCTCCCTTCACTCATACCACCACAATCAAGAAAAACAATACTATAGGAATGAAGGACATGTTACCAAAACTTCACTAAAATGAACTCTTCATATTAATTCCATTTATTATAAGATATATAAGCTTTGAAATTCCATATTTTACACTTTTTAGGAATTTAATATCTCTAACATTCAAGACCAACTAACATCAAGAAAAATATACTATTTAAACCAACTCTAAATCTAAGTCTTCATACAATTTGTCTATTGAAGGTGTTTATAGAATGGATATACCTAATTAAGCTATTTGATTTGCAATATTTTTTCATTGTCTACTTTGTGTTTATTCATGAAAAAATAAAATTATACTAACAATTGTTAAGGTTATTACTAAAATCTATCTACCTTCTCTAATTTGTAAAACATTTATTGCAAAGTTGTAAGAGCAAATTGCACCTAACAGGAAGGGGTGGGGAGTGGGTGTGTGGAGGAACAAAAGAACAGCTTCCAGGGATTTAAAATCTTAAAGAATTTTTTTAAAAAAATAATATGAGCATAAGCATGAAGATTCAGAATTAGTCAATATGTCTGGTATCTGATAGAATTGTTGAGCAGACAAAGCAAAGGAATCCCTGAGGATTACAGAGTGAAGAGGGAAATTTTGGATTCTTATTTACTCATTCTAACTGATAATATTCCCTTCACTGAACTATTTTTAGAAGAAAATATTATATCTAGGTAGATTTTAAAATCTATTTTTTAAAATTTTGCTACACCTGTAGTACCATTGTGATGTCTAATAAGGTTGAATCTATGGAACAGGTGTTTAAGAAATTTGTAATTCAGTTTCAATTTAGATATATGAGGTGAAGTTAAGGCACAAGTGTAATGATATTACTCATTTACAAGTTGATTAATCATCTTTTTATTTGGAGATAAATAAGCATTTCCTGAGAAAGATTGATCTTATTCCTATATAAGCATCTATAATAAATCAGATTAAACACATTCTAGTCTCAAATGCCTACTCACAGAGGTGTAAACTGAGGTGCTCCTGATTTCTGGTCCCATTACCACAATCCAAAGCATCTACACCACCTGAGAAATTAGAGTGGAAGTGTTATAACAGCTTCTGAAAAAGACTGTGGAGGCATTGTCTGATTCATACCGAGTTACTAAATTTCAGAATGTCACCAATGAAGTAGCCTGCTTGTAATTACAAACAGAAAGGTTTAAAGAATGTGTGATAGCATAAAGCATAACAAGGTAGATATAAACTAGCTGGTGAAACTAATGAATAAGTGCTGCCAAAAAGTCACGAGAACTTCATTCTATATGCCAGTGGTCACAACCAATGGTTGTATACAGCACAGCACTGACATCAAATGAGATTGCCTACCTGTCACATAAAGTTGTCCTTTTCCCAGTCTCCCCTCCTCTCCAATGAACATAAAATTCAGATCAGAAGAGAATTCCTTTGCTTGTAAAACAGAGAGAGATTGGGGAAAATACTTTGCCACTTTGCCTGAGAATGTGCCATGTAACAATTATAAGTTGCTGCTGAAATGAATGAACTTGCAACAACAGTACTGTATTTTGGTGAATGTCTGTAGGTCTAAGAGAAAAGGGGTTTGAACTTGGTTCAGCAGTGCACATTCAGTAAAGTTTGTAAGTTGGTTTTAAGCTTTGGAATTTTGCCACACACAGAGAACCACATGCATACATATATACCAATATGTGTATAGACTGTCTGTTAAAAAATGTGTTTGGGCTGTGAAAATATGTGGTATTGTGACTCATATATTTGAGGGGATGTTTTCTGAAGGCAGACATAAGCTAACCATATGTACCAATCTCTGTAGCAACCACTTAGGAGTAACTGCTACAGTACTTAGCTGATGCTAGCAAATCCTTCTCTGTGGTGTTTAAACACTGTACCATAGAAAAATAGCAACACATTTTCCAGTTATCTCAGAGTGAAGGCTGGATAGGCTTTTATTGCCTGTGGGATATTACACAGACCTTGCAGTGTGCACTCCCACACAGAAAGGCTGAGAAAAGGGCTGAGCTGAGCAACGTGCCTTTATGTCAAAGACTTTGGGAAACTGTGTCACTGAACAGACTAGATAATTGTCGTGCATCTTATTCCCAAAGCAGTTATCAAAGGCTAAAGTCTGCATTATTAGGCATTTACTCACTCTTAAACATCTAGACAATTTACATCGGGTAACAGAGAGAACCCATAGCACAGCAAAGAATTAAACCAAGATTATCTGACTAGCAAGTTATAGACTAAGCCACTGGACACTTTTTTTGCTGGTTTAAAATGAATGAAGAAATTTTCTTTTGTTAGTACTGGATGTTCTTAAAGAAAAGAAGCAGAAGAAATACGTGCAATTGTAATGGTCACTTAGTTTTGGAGTAGAATTTTCTTATGCTACAAACAAGTGTCTTTCATTTCTACTTACTTGTTAGGCACACAATTACTTTTCCCACAGGCAACACAGTCACAATAAGATATGTTTTGTCCCATACATCATATTAGAGAACTAACAGAAAGAAAATGTGAAAGGCTAGTCATCCCAGGCATGCAAAGGCCATTAATTAGATAAAAGTAACTCTGCAATATTTTTAGATGTAATTTCTGTTCATTATACCCTAGTGTCCCAGAGTTGTCTAAGCTAACCAAGAGCTACTTAAAGGCAAGAACTAGAACATCAATATGATTAACTTTCTTTTCATTCAAGTATACAAGTTCAAGCACCTAGAAGATGCTATAGAACCAACTACCAAGAATTCAAGATCTGCTTTAAAATTCAAAGAACATTTTTGATGAACTGAGACCTGAAGTAATCAATTGTAGAAATAATTTAAAAATAACCTGAAGTTTTATAAAATGTTAAAGCATAAGGAAAGAAATACTGAGCCTGAAGCAAAAATGAAATATAATTCAGTTCAGATAAATAAATGTTTTCCACTGTGACTCACTGAGTGGCTGAATCATTCATTAATTGAATGAGTGGTAAGTCATGCAATAATGAGTTTATTAGTTGCTACATATTTTAAATCTTTTTCCATGAAAATCATCACCAATTTAGTCCCTTGTCAGTTTAATGTTGTCTAAGCCACATCTGCCCTTGCATTGTTATTATTTGAGAAAATACTCTTACTGTTTTGCAACTCATCCTAATTAACTGTTATAGTGATATAGGTTTGTGAATTAAAGAGACAACACCAAATTTTTACTTCTTTGAGGGACAACCTGAGTGACCTCATGACAATTTACCATTATTGTACATTTTGGCGTTTGATTGCTTCCCTAGGCATAATATAAAATATATATATATATATAACAAGAATAATAAGTAGTAAAATTCCCAGCCTAACATGACTGTGACATGACTATATACCACTGATGTCACCAATTAGCTAAGTATAATTTTCCTGTTTGACAATAAACTCAGAAAGACAAAATGCATGGGCATATGACTGAAAACCCTAAAGAAGGCTCATCAAAATATCTCTGTGGAGAACAGTGAAGGATTATAAAATTTCAGTACTACATCATCTCAATAACTGATGAAGTTATTCAAAAGAAAATTAGAACAACTTGTTTCATCCCTCCTTTGATTTTTTTGAAACTGAGACTATTACAAAATCTATATAAACTTACGAAACTTGGTAGACCTATAAGAGGACTGAACAAAGCAGTAAAATAAATGCATAATTTTCATAGCAATTACAAATACCAAATAAAATTATGCCTATCCAATATTTAGAGGAGAGACTGTTTCTCAGCGATCACAAATACTGTTTAACATCATATAAAACAATTTGTTTATAGAAGAGTCAAGGACAAAAGAATTTCTGTAGTTCATTTTTTTTCTTGTGAGGCACAGACACATTTTGTCATCATGAATGTCATAATCCTTACCAGGATACCTTACCTTAGTGACAGTGTAATTTTTACAGATGCCAGAATAGATGTCTTCCTAGTAAGGTATCTCAGATGCAATATAATTTCATTTCTCATTTGCCCAGATCATGTCCATAAAACAGAGACACAGAAAAAGGATTGTTATTTGGTTTAACCCTTCAAAAATTGAGTCAGACCTTTTTGATTGAAATTATCTCCTTTTGTAAGATAAAAGCTTTCACTCTTGTCTTATCCAACAGTAGAAAAAACAATGAATACACAATTTTCCCTTAAGAAAATTGCCTGTAAAAAATCTTCCTATTTTATGTGAAAAAAAGTAATTTCCTCATCAGCATTAATAAGAGGAGGTGATATTTATCTTTCTGCTTTTTAAGGCAATTTTAAAGACAGAAAACAGAAAAAAACAAAATGAGAATTCTTCACAATGAATCCATTCTTTACTGTTCTCTCTCTTAATGATTGGAATAACTTTTTATTCTTGTGTTGATAACTACCTATATTATTTACATTGCCGAGTACAAATTAATTTTAGACTCAAGATCAGAAAACCTGGATAATGACTATGACTAGAGAACTATAGCTGGGTGAGAGAGCGAGCTTCAACTCTGGTAAGAAAACACCATACAACACAGCATCAGCACTTCTATATGGCAGAATTTACTACTTAGTTTAGTTTTACCTAGGGCCTCCCTGGAAGCAGTAGGGTTAATGCATTTCCCACAAATTCAAGGTAAGTCTGTGCTCTGAAAATATATTTTTCCTGGAAAAGAATAGCTTGAAATAAGCTTCTGTTGATAAAATAACATAGGATACTCTAGGCTGGTTGCTTTTTTCTCCTCTTTCGAAGAGTGAGAGAAAGTAAGCTGCAGACCACATTAATCATTTTGGTACTAGAAATCAGCCTTTAGGTTTTTCCTAATTTTTCTTTTCTCCCCCAATATGTCACTGGGTGTATGCTTACCATATGACAAGAGAACCTCCTCCTGGTAGTTGTCACTACACTAGAAGTGAACCCCTCAAACAGTTATCTCTCAGGGAACACCTGGGAAAAAGGGTAGCAAGAGTAGTTCTCAGTGAACTGTTTTGCCTAGCCCCTGAGCAGTAAGGTGAGACCTCCTTCACAGCTGTGACATTCACTCTAATGACTAATGAATGACTTGCCTCATGAGAAAAATCCTGATAGTGTAGTCATTTGCCTCTGAATGTAGCATAAGTTTCCCTTTGTCTTTAAAAGAAGCATCATAGAATTAGCTAGTGGAGATCAGGATACACACCCAGAGGTAACTCAGAAAACTAAGTTCCCAATTCCCTTCTGCTAAACAGCTCCCAGTACTCAGACTAACTCTTTAACAGGCTATTTGTACTTTTCTACACAACAGCACAACATGCAATGTAGGTAAATACTTGGATGTGACTTCTTTTAAGCCCTACACATAAGAGGTTGCATAAGAGTACCAGGTGCTCAGGGCTGGGCCCTGACATTGACTTCAGGGGCAGCTGAGGGTGCTTAGCAACTCTTAGGAAGAGCTCAGCAATTTACCGGAGAATAGAACCATGCTTTTTAAATAATCCTCTTTTCCCCTTTTCTTTCTTAGTATGGCATGTCATTCGTAAGATATTTATCACCTTAATTTGATACCTACAAACAGCTTTAAATAGTAACGTACTGAGCAAAACTATTCTGCAAAGTAAACAAATAAAAGTTAGATATTTAGTAAGTAACAGAAGGCCAACCGTATATTAGAATTTAATTATAAGGAAAAAGTTATACTTAGCAAAAGGCATCTGTAATTTGTGATTCCATCATTTTATAAAGCCCCTTTTAATGGATTAAAATCACTTCTGGCAGCTTTTTCACTTATGCTGCCATAAATCCCAACTAAACCTAAATTTCTACTTTAGGGAAGATAGCTGTTAGAAATGCAAGCAGAGAGCTCTAAATAGGAATAAGTAATACCATGATTGCTTCATTTTTTAATAGCCAAATTGTTTCATAAGATGCTTTACATTGCTGTAAGACAAGCTTTTCATATCTTTGCACTATTTCATGTGCACCTCAAGGAATATGAATATCTTTTATTCAGATAGTTATACAAAGTATTTATCACTATCATACCTCCATAATGAATAGAAGAATATGTATTTTGCTTTGGGTTTTTAAAATTAATTAAATATAATACAGTTTTTCACCAAGCCTGGGAATCTGTAAATCAGACAGTTATATGTACTTTTCTGAGACATATAATGCAGCACTATAGAAACCAGCCACTGGAAGATAAAAATAAAAAACAAACACAAAACCAAAAAGAAAGGTTCTCTGGTGTAAGTATTCTGCTCTTTGTAAATTGTTTTTTTTCTGTTAGTATGTTTAACTTAGAGTCAATATTAATAATCCATAAAAAATGTGCACCATAGAGAGCTTTTACCACACATGCTTGTGTCTTGAAATGCCAAACCAGCACTGAAATCTGTATTCAAAATATGAGAGAACAGCATCACATTCTTGTTAATCACTAGCAGAAATATACATCATTCACAGGGGTGTGTGTGGGAAAGTAAGAATCTAATCTTTCCAGAAATATAATTGGTATAATGCCAAAGCATGCCTCTTTTCTATAGATTAGGACAGTAGCTCCAAAACATTGGACATTTATAGCTGTATGGTGTGAACTCAAAGAGATATTTTTGGACAGCATAATTTGTATAAAAATGCAGTGAAGTATCAGAAAGTTTTTAAAAAAATTATATATAGAGAGTAAATATAAACAATGTCTATGAATATCTCTAAATAGACAAAACATAATTCCATATGTTTTTGTTTTGTTTTCTAGGGCTATAATAGGCCATGGAATACATAAAATGCATAGTAGTTCAGCTACTTCAGTAATGGAAAGACCTCAGGGAAATATTGTGCCAGATTCTTAAATATAGTTATGATCCCACTGTGCCACTCAGCTGCTACGAATGAACCATATCCTAGCTGCAAATCACTGGCAGAAGATTTCCTGTCTTCGGCAAATTCTCTTCTGACATATATATATATATATATCATTCCCAGGTGCTACCATTTAACGTCTTCACTGGGAAAAGACGTATCTTAAAGAGGAAAAAAGTTCATGGTACACTCTTGCTATACTCTCTCCATTGCTATAAAAACCCTACCAAAGTTCAGAAGCACCAGTAGAACCGGATCAAGGGGCTCAAAATAATTAAGACCAGCTCAGATTCTTGGTATCTTTTATCCCTGTGTTGAATATATCACAGGTAAAGGAGTAGTTCTCCAAGGAATTTTCCTTCATATACTTCCCTTTTTATATTATTTTAAAATTAAAAATATTTCTCTAAGTAATTGTAAAAATTTATTTATATAAAAGTATTTCATTTACTATGCTAGTTACAGAGCAAATATACATATTCTGCTTTCATTTTGAGCACTTCAATACTTGGGACTGGTTTTGGTGTTTTTGTTTGTTTTTTTTTTTTAAACTGGAGATTTTCTCTGAAAAGTTATCTACTTTATCTGTCATTAAAAAAAAAAACAAAACAAAACCACCAAAACCACAAATGGGGTTTGCGTTATGAAAACGGGTATTGTTTGTTTAATTTTGTATCTTTTTTTTGTCAGACGGTTTGCCCTAATGGACTTTGTCATACATCTTGCTTTACCTTTTCTACCTGTTTTGAGATCTCTCTTTTGTTTCCTTAATGTACATTACAAAAAGAAATAAAAGACCCAAGGTCATGCTTTTTTGAGTAGTATAGGTTCTAAAGGGTGCAACAAAACTGTCATTCTCAGTGTCAGTGTCAGAAGAGCTGCTGTTTAATTAAAAAGAAAATGGGATTGTTGTGTGTTGTCCCCCTGCCCCACCCTCTGCTCCACCAATAAATTAAGGAAACAAAATTCTGAATAATGCAATTCTCCATGACATTCAATTTCAGCATGAATGTATTGAGCTGTTACCCACCCATTAGGAAATAATAATGTACAAAACATAGCATTTGCAGTAAATGTAAAGTCTGTAAGCATACGGAATCTAGAATTGTCCATAGTTACATCTCTATATTACCTGTAAAAGATTGTAAAAATTACAAAGCTCAAACACAAGACAGTACAGTAGAACATATTTTCATTTATTAAATTCAAGGAAGTTGTAAATGGCCATAACACTTAACACTGCTGACCAATAATAGGTAGGCCAGGATGAAGGTAATTCCATAACTATGTGGCATAGTTTGGTAAAGGAAACAAGGAAATAACTGTGTAGGCTTGAAGTCTATTTATAATGCTCATATGTGACTGTGTGACCACTGAAGGGCAATGAGCAATTTCTAGATAAAGTCTGTGTCATTATTCTCATATTGCAAGAAGAGAACACAGGGCACAAAGAAAGACATCAAACACTGTCAGTGCTGAGTGTCAGAGCTAAAACCAGAACCTGAAACACTTCCAAGTCAGAGATGGTGAGAGTACTGAAACCTAATTCATAATTTTAACTCCATAAAAAGTGGGGAGCACTAGAGCCTTTTCAAGTGTGTTTGAAATCATAAAATTCAAGAAATTTACTTTGCATAGAACTGTACATGATACTTAACTACGTAAGAAAATACTTTATAGTACTCTCTGGAAGAATTAAAGAATTTAAATAGGTCAGGACCCCAAAGAAGAGAAGAAGGAATAAAAATGGAAAAGAAAAGGGAGGGTGCAAAATACTAGATTTAAAATTAAAGGTTACAGCACTTTATGAACAAACAAGTGAACCCAAAGCACAAGATATGTTGTGTTAGAGAATTACAAGCATCATGGTGCACTGATGGTTGCACATGACTCAGCTCAGCATTGTACCCACAGAAGTACAAGCAATTTTGTCACACCTCAGAAGATCTGTAAGGCTTGGTGCCTTTTCAGCTGTCATAAGCTGTTGGGTCAAACGTAAACCCCCCAAGGAGTGAAAAAAATCAAATAAATCCAATGGCCTGTAAAATCAGTTTGGTTGTATTACTATTTCATATAACTACTGTGAAATGTCTTAATCTCCAGAGAGAAATGAGAAATCTACCTTCAAAAAGTAGATGCTACTGAAAATAGTGAAGTTACATCTGCCTGGAGAGAAAAAAAGAAAAAAACCTGCCCAAAACAAACCAAAAGAACTCTAGATATTGTATGAGTTAAAAAGCACTGCATGCAAACACAGGATTTGCAAAATTCAGTGTGAAAGAATCTGTATTTTTGAATACACAAAATCAACTGTTTCCTTTCCACATACCCTTTCACCAGACCACTTTGATTTCAATATTCAAAATAAAGACTTGAGTGAAAGTGTAAGGGATCCAAGGCAAAAAGAAAATCAGTCACAACAGAATAGACCATAAGTATGAAGATAATTAAAAATGCCTATGGTACAAGTATTTTTAAACAGAAGATCTTCAAAGGGAAAACAAAAAAACGAACAACCCCCTTCCACTGTATTCTAGTATACAATTGCATGAAAAAAAGTGTCTGGTTTTAGCCAGAAAAAAAAAAAAAATAAAAAAAAATAAAAGGAAACTAGGTTATACCTTCAGTGGAGATGATATGTAAGATTTCAGTTATAGCACCTTTGTTTTCAATATTCAGGATTATCTAAAGAAAAAAAACAAAACCATGTCCAGATGACAGTTTGAAGAATACGGATGAAAAATATACTTTGCTTGAAAGTTATTTGAACAAGATGAACTATCTCTACCACATGCCCAGGTTATTTAAACCAAGGTCACTGTGTTACTTTCATCTCTTCACCTGTCCTGTGTATTTATTGACTCAAGAGTGTCAAGCATAGGAGTTTAACAAGTAACAGTTTGGTAGCTATTCAGCTGATAATGAGTCCCAGTTGCATCTAGACTCTATGTATGTCCCCTGGTTATTTACAAAATATAGGTGTGAAGGAGAAGCATAATTAGCTAGAAATGTTTTCT
This sequence comes from Falco naumanni, assembly GCF_017639655.2. NCBI lineage: Eukaryota > Metazoa > Chordata > Aves > Falconiformes > Falconidae > Falco > Falco naumanni. The sequence continues at coordinate 50,869,249 of NC_054055.1, forward strand.
ATCTACATGCATAATGGGGAATGGGAACTGAGCTAGTAAATCAGTCAGACCAGAGGAAAACTTTAATATTGCCAGAGAGTGCCCAGAAGAGAGTCTTATGAACTACCATCTAATCCTCTCAGGTTTATTTAAAAGTTTCATTACAATCTTTAAAGCACCAGGAAAAAAGTTAATTTGCTCAAAGCAAAATGTTTCACCAAAATTTGTCAGTTTTGGTGAAACCTTCAAAGCGTTGTTCTACAGCTTATCTGGAAGCTTAGCTCATTTTCATGACAGTTTCTTCAAAGAATAGCTCATCCCCATGCTTAATAGAACACCAAGCAGTGAAGGACCTCACTGCTTTCTATAGAGCGATGCACTTTGCAAACTGTTTGAGAGATGGAAAGCTATGCTCCTTCTAAATTAGACATCCTGAATTACCCTGCTGCATCAGAACTAAAGATAATAAGCATAAAGAAACTCATTTAGCAAATTTTCAAAATAGAGCAATTAGATTGCACCTAATTATTGTTTTGCAAAAAATCCCATGAACAATTGATGTTAGAATTATCAGGTTTAAGACTTTTACAGAGATACACTTTTGTTTGTCTTCTTGAGAGAGGAATGGTTTTATTTCTTATTACTGTGCTATTGAAGATTATACTTTAATGTCTAAAATCAGCATGACATTATGTGTTGGTAAATTATATACTTGAAAGAAGAAGATATGTCCTAGTATTTATTTATTTGTTAGTCTATTTGTCTTCTTTAAGCCAACATTTTGCAGTTGTTGTTAGGAACAATCAAACTTGACAAGACCAATTGTAAATGATCACACAGATGTTGTAGCCTCAGAGTCCTCATCTGCATGGTAAGAATGAAAAATATTGGCAGTCACACTTGAACTATATCCACTCTGATTTGTTGGGACATGTAGAAATAATATGAGGGGGATGTTTGTTATTAATTCCTCTGAAAATACACAACAATCATTTCTGTTACATAACATGGGTATTATGCTTGGATGTAATAAAAATATTTACAAGAATTTCACCATGAACAGAAAAACAGGCCTGAGGATGTAGAGGATGGGAGCAAAAGATTGTCTGTATAATTCCTTAATGGGGTGTAGAGCATCTCCAGAGAATATAGCTACATCAAAATTCATACATTAAAATTGTGATCTTTAGTATTGCGTTTACAGTACTTTTGAATTTAATCAAGCTTTGAGATCAATTCTGTGAGATAAAGAGTAGTATATATGCCTTAGGAGAAAGAATTCCAGCTGTTTACAAAGGATAGTCATAGAGTGACAACTGACTGATTGGACTTTCTGTAGCGGCAAATTTTACAGTTGCATTCTCAACTACATGTCAGGATAAGAATTACAGTGCTTTACCACAGTATTTGTAATGTTGCGAATTAAAACCCTGCAAGTCTTACGCAGGGCAGTGAAAAACTCTTCACCCAACTGGTTCCTGGAAGATAAATCAGAGTTGTGTCATTGGTGGAAACCTGGAGAAGGCTGAACCAATTTTTCCTTTCCTCCAGTTGACTTACTTGGTTAGGTCACTTCTCCCTGTCTTTCTCTCCGTTTTCCCAGATTCTAGATAACCAAGTATCCTCAGATCATTTATCTCTGAAATACTACCTCCTACAACATGAAAGAAAAATAATTTTCTTCACCTAAAGGAATTGTAAAGCTGGGCAAAGAAATGCTGTTTTCCACTCTACTATTCCCACTCACCATGGGCAAGTTTCTAAATAGATTTCATATGAGCTGCTTTAATGTATAAAATTCATAAAGACTGTCATAGAAAATTCTGGTTTCTCTATCAGGCTTAAAAAAAATTAAATAAAGCACCTTTAGAAAATGTTGGGGGGGGGGGGGGGGGTGTTAATATTTTTTATGTGATATTTCAAATAGTTTAGTAACTGAAAAAAAGTTATCAGGAATCCAAAACATCTTAATTCCATCTACTCAATATTATTAATATCATTAAAACTTGGAGAGAAAATAGAGTTTTTTTCCCTTAGAATTGTTTACCTATATAATTTCTCTCAGAGGAAATATGCTTTAAAAACAATAGAAACCACACACACACACAAAACCAAACCAACTTTCCATTTTGTTTCAGAATTAAGACTGAACAACTGAAGCGCCTTTTCTGTATCTTAGAATTATACATGACACACAGGGTCTCAAAGCCTGATTACCATGTTGACTATTCTTATCAATAGGCAAATAAGGATTAATGCAGTTTTAAGAACATAAACCTGATGCAAGTAAGCATTTTGTCTTTGCTTGAAGAATAATTTCTGTTGAAAGCAGCAACAAATACTCAAATCATTTAAGAGAGATTTTCAAATATGTGGATTTGAAATGAAACCAAGTGGTTCATTTTTTATGATTTTATATAAGCATTCATGTACATACATGTTCTTTCTATACTCAATAATAGGACTCATTCCTCTCATGGATACAATAAATTCAGCTAATTAACAGAATAGAGGTCAGAAATTACATCAAAAAGGTTTATATTTAAAAATGGAGAGTACATATAGATTTGCTAGACAGAAGGCACAGGAAATCTAAGGGCGTTTTAGTTTCTGTCTTTGATGGTCCTTTCCCATTTGCATTTCTTTTGTCTTTTCCAGTCCCAGCTGTCTGTCCTTGACTTTCTTGTCTCTTCATCTTCATGTGTTACATACAGAGGAACTGTGGTCCTATGTGGAGGCCTGTCCTTGGTAGCAGTCTTATACCATGGTACCTTCCTTACTGACTGCTGTGATGGCAAAAAAGAGGCTCTTCTGTCCTTCCTACTACCCACTATTTTCATTGAGACTATATCCTCTCTTCTAGTAAATGCTCAGGTGCCATTAACTATAGTCTTGCATACAGTTATGGCCTAAATCAGAAAAAAGAAAAAAGATAATAACAACATCAATAATAATAATAGCAATAACAATAATGATGATAACAAATAATAATAATGATAAATAATGATATGATAATATAAAGTATTTCACCTAAATCATGATTTTGTAAGAAAAGAAGAGTTTGAATTACTCTTTCAATTAAAACAAAAGAAACTTTAAGATATATAACTTTTTGTGTTGTAAAAACATGAAAATAATTTTTCTCAGCTGAAGAAAGTTTTTGTTTGAAAATATTAAGGTATCCTTTAAAAGGTTAGTACTTAAGAAATCTAAATGCAAATCTGAACTAAAAATTTTAAAATTTGATTTTTTTAAACCAAAATATGAAAACTCAATTATTGGAATATTTATCTGTGTTATAGAGTACAATTTCTGCATTCACATAATGAAGATCAAGACGCACAGAAGAAAAATATTTTACCTGGAAATTTTCCCCAGCCTTTTCATCCTTCTTCATTAGAAATTGCTATTCTTTGAAAAGAGTAAAAAAGCATCAAGAAGGGTGCTTTCCATGTTTCCAGTGAAAAAGTATGTTTACTATATGTCCTATGATTCCTTAATCTCCTCTTTATTTGAGTAAACTGAGTATATTCTCAGTTCATATGTTATGAATAACATACCATAAAACCCCCAGAATCTCACCTAGTCCAAAGAGAATGAAGTACAAAGGGATGGTTGCCCACCTGGCTGAATGTGTAAATGTCTGCAGTGTAGACACCTCTGTCACAGCTAGTTATGTATATTGCTTTTACAGTCAATGCAGAGAAACAGGTGTGTCTAAGACACGATTCATGTCATCTTACGTAGAAGTTTAAAATGCATATAATATTACAGTCTGAAGTATTTATTTCTCGCCACAGGTTTTAGAGAGTCCATGTACTGAGATTAGAGGGAAATATCTGGAATGCACATGTCTAAAGTAATGTGATATTAATTCAAATAATCTTAACCAAACTTCTGCAAGATATTCTAAAAGTTTTCAGGTGCAGTTTAATACTAAACAAGACTAAAATCAATATATTAAAATTAAACATTGAGATCTGTCAGTATTTAAATATCTCAATAAGGAATGTAGGAAAAAAACAGGGATATTTTCTGTGAGGTAGAGCAACACTGAAGTTAAATATTGGAACTCCTGTGCTGCAGACATTGTGATTTCATCTAGCTCTAACTGAAAACAGAACCTTATATAACCTCAGTCCAGTTTACAGGAATATATGTAACATATATATGTAACTGTACTTTGAGAGTTGAATAACATATAATTTGTTACAGTAAATACACTTAAGGGCTATAAAATCAGATATGGATTTATCAGAATCTTTTTTTGGAGTGTTCATAATTTTTTCATTAAAAAATACAATCTGTGGGTGAGGTATTTAGGACAGAAAATAAACACTATAAAATAATCAAACATTATTTGGGCATGTAGCAGGAACATTAGTCTTAAATCTGTTCTTAATCCATTATTGTGTTTAAATGTTACAATTGGTCAGATTCCAAGTAAAGCAATCAAAAATACTATGGGTGTGATCAATGTCCACTAACAATGAATGCAGGATCAAAAGTTGGAAGTATTTATTTGTCATGTTGGCATTATTAATGATTTAATGAAACTTCACAGAATCGTTCAAATTTGTATTGCTCTGTAACTGAATAGACTTGATGAGAATTTCATCAAACAGAAATTTCCTTTTAAACACACTTGTTCAAGGTTCAACTTCAGGAAAAAAATAGCAAATGCATTGCTAAATCTTTGAACAAAAATCAGCATTTTCAGACTTTACTGTGCTGACTGATACCAATGTTTATCTGTTTGATGGTTATTTCTGATGTCTTTGACATTTTAACTTATTTTGTATATAATTATAGAAAGCCAGACTTTTTAAAACACAAATTCTCTTATGAGCCACTCCCCAGTTAAGTTTGCTCACAGTATTCCTATGATGAGAATGCATATGTCTAGCCTTAATGTTGAATTTAAAAGGAAACCACATTCTGAAGGCAAACTTATCATGGTACTAATGTGTATAATACAGTATTATTTGTTTCATGTAGTTTTATACAGCAGCTTCATTCAGCAGCTGGTCTGAAAACAAGGTCTTTTTATTTATTCTGTTACCTAACATAGTTTTAGAAACATATAGTGTCTAAAACTGGTGTGATACCTGATTTTTGCTATTCTTATTCAGAGGATGAGGAATTATGTTTGCTTAGTATTATCACCTTTGAGAATCCTTGTACCAATTGTACATGTATTATAAAAAAAACCAGAAGAATGCCAATGGGACTCCTGTTATTGAAGTAAAGATTTTCATAAATGAAATACAGAAGACCAAACTGATTTGTTCCAAATAAACAATGTATTTGGGTTATGTTAACTCACTTTTTGCTGGCTTGGTAAAAAGACATAAATCCATTTGGCATTATATAAATGTTCTCATCTCTGATTGGAAAGGGAGGTAATCAGAGGCTTGTGTTTGCAGCATTGTTTTTAAACTATTTTCTCAAGAGAAGCTCTAAGCTTTCAATTTGGGTACATGCTTTGATTTGCCATTATTTCTAAAAAAATATATTTTAAACTAGTATCATGCACTACTGAAAGCTTAATTTAAAAGAAAAAATGTTTCTTCTTTCTCTTATGTGAATCTGAAATTTGATAGTTGTTACTGGAAACCTACACACTTCTGAGAAACAACTTAGAATTATTGCTCTGTAAAACTGGCCAATAATTGAAAGATTATTGGTATATTAAAAGCTCTAACAGGAAAAAAAATATGGAATTACCATTTACTATCTCTGTCATCGTTTCCAAATTTACTCCAAAATAGAAAAGTATGGTGGTTTTGGTGGTTTGTTTTTTTTTTTTTTTTCCCTAGAAGATATGCAAGAAATAGCTGCTTTATTGAGACATCTTCATAGAAACTGAAATATTCCATTGTTCTATTGGGTGGACAGAAGCAAAATCATTTGAAACTACAAGATATGTAATTAACATTAGAGATCCGTTATATATCCTTAGACACCATCTTTCAACAAGCTAGTCTTCCTAATTTAATTTCAGATTTAAAAGGGAGAAATGGACACATATCAAGCAAAACTCATCTGAACTATTTTAGATGTCTACATTAATACAAGATTAATTAAATACTGGCAGCATACCCTCTCATTTTCTCTGTTAACTATCAAGGCAGCACAAGGAAATTAGCTCAGACATATTTGATTGATTATTTCTCCTGTGTATCAATCTATTATGTTGCCATATCTGTGACTGGTTTAGCAACCATTAAGCAAAAATGCTTAATAAACCAGGATGCTAATATGCTGCTAAGTTTTCTGAACTCATTTCCCAAGTGTGCACATTCTGAGTTCACTAACACTGAGGTAGCTTATTTTGCTTCCAAAGTAGTGAAAGGTATCGTGAACGCCTACCCATGTACATCTTTTGAAATTGTCCACAGTTCAGCCCACTAGCTGAAACTACATGTTACTTTCCTGTGTCATAAAGTCCTCACTGAAACAGCATTTGTCATGCAGAAAAAACCACTTAATTTAGTCACAGGGAACTCTAGGTTCATTCTGATGGCATTGTCTTTAACTTCACAGTGTCTTGCAAAAATCACTGAGATGCAGCAGAAATACATGTTCATCTCTGACAGTCATAATAAGCATCCTTACACTGGTTGGTTGGCCATAATGATTTAAGAACAGAGATGGTGTCTTGCTGAGGTTGCCATTTCCAATGATATTATAACGTACTACTACCTCCTTGTTGATGGATTTCTTTGTCAACTCAAGCCTAATATTTTTGCTTAATGCTCATTCACATGAATTCACTGGGAATCTAAGTACTGGTTTCTCTCTGGAATGGGATATCACTGCCATAAACCCTCTAGAGGGATTTTGTTCTGATGAGTTTATATCTTAATTATAAACATTGTGAAATAAGTCATGATACACAAAAATTACTTTCATTTGTGCTTTTTAAAATTTAACTAGAAGCAAATCCCGAGTTTTATGACTTCTTTCTAAGCTGGTCCTCAGAGAAAGATACGATGCCCAGGATACTATGAGAAAGGGCAGAGGGCAGGGAGTGGGGGGAAGAACTTAGATTGATTGCTCTCAAAGGAGTGACACTATGTTTTCCATTTTTTCATTTTTAAATAATGAAAAACCTACCTGTTTAAAGTTAATTGATAGTCATATAAAAAGAGTAGTCAAGGGGGCAGTTAAAGCAGCAAGCACATCAGCAGAGGAAGGTCTTAGCATACATCATCATCTTCTGTCTTCCTTCTGTTTATCAGTTTGTCAGGGAGCCAGAATAGCTGGACAAGAACCAGTGTACTACCCTCCAGTGTTGTCTTTGGAGCTGTCAGACCAAAAAAATGTATTCTATTGGGAGAGGTGGGTAAAGCGATCTTAGGCTGCAGGATTAGTAAGAAACAGTTAGAAAGCTAAGACCTTAATATAAAAATCACTGTGGCAATGTATGTTTAACATTGAAGTTCTTTGCATTCTTGACCAGATGCGGGTTTTTGTTTTGTTTCTGTAATAGATAACCAGATGATTATGTGCTATTAATTTCATTTTAATTTTAGATATTAATAATGCAAATTTTATTTATTACCGTGTGATTAGATCATATGCACTATGGGCAGAAGTAAGTACTTTTCGTTTATCTGAAATTTAAGACATTTTACATCTTACTGAAGCTAATGGTGTTCTAGAGATGCCTGTTTCTTCAGTTGATTATATGGGGAAACTGTTATCTACCTTATATGCAAATCTTTATATTTCATCAGTTCAATCTAATATTTAAACAATACATCATAATATTTTTACAATGTAAATTCAAGCAATGCATATTGCTGCATTGTTAGTTTATATTTTTATAATACATAGGTTATTTATTTTTAAATAAATGTAGATTACATTGATATAGATCCTAGCGAAATTTTGAAAAGTAACTTTCATTGACTTAATTATTTTTATTTTTCTTAATCTCCTCAATTTAATCTCTAAACAATGTCTTATCAAGCTTTACAAATAAACAACTGCAGAGTGGAATATCAAATACAGGCAGATAAAAATTCTAATCAAAAGGATAAGTAAGGCTTTTCAGAAACACTGACAAAATATGTAATACCAACAATCCAGAAGTTCAGATCAATATTCAGAAAAAGAGACATTAATCAGTAGATCTAGAAATTAAACTTAAATATAGAAGTAGATTAGGCTAACCAGTAAGAAAATAAAGTGCTTTCATCAAGAATTATTCTATTTTATAATTACTTTATAGTAATTAAGGTAAAATACAAAAGTAAATTTAATAAAAACATTTAGGTTGTGATTTTGTAAGGAGTTTTCTACACGCAATCTTATATCTCACAGTAAAATATCCTCTTCAATATATGATGTGAGTACTGCATGCTGAGTATCAATGGCTATCATATATTGACCAGGAAGGACTAAAACTGAACCTTTGAAATTTACTTATAGTAAAATCTTTTATGAATGCAGGCTTTTGGTTTTATATATAGACCATGGGTTAAACCATGGTTCTTACTTTTGAATGTTTACTGGTATTGCAATTTATTATTAAAAAGAAATAAAACTATAAGTTGTTTTATTAGACATGGAATTACCTTTTCTCAGAGATCTGTGTTCTGTGTTCATTACAGGAGTGCTCCAATTTCTTTAGAAGTCATTAGCAAAACCTTCACTGACTACAAATGGAAATGAAAGTAGGCTTAACAAGTGGATGTAATCTGTTGCACTCTTGTGAACATAGTAATTACACTTTATTTTAATAGTACCATTTCTGAGCATTCAGTATTGTATAGCTTCCTTGCCTTGGTTTAGTTATTGAATTATATTTAGTATTTGAAAACCTCACAGAATAAATCTAAGTGCAAACATATTTGCTGCAAAAAAGTAAAATTCTTTAGGCTTCATAAACTGTCATGTGGAAAAAACCTGTTCAACTAACAATTTCATATAGGATTGTACAAACTGTAGGCAACTATAATTAATTTCATTAAAATAATATGTAGAACAGAGAAAGAGAGTAACACCAAGGACAGTGATGCAATAGACCAGGGGTCCTCAAACTTTTTAAACAGGGGGCCAGTGCACGGATGAAGTGGCAGGCGGTCATCTGCAGCTGCTTGGTTTCCTCCCCCAACCCCCGGCAGGGGGGTTCTGTAAATACCGTGGGCCGGATTGAGGACCCTGGGGGGCCGTATCTGGCCCGTGGGCCGTAGTTTGAGGACCCCTGCAATAGACTGTTCAGCTACTGGTTATCCTGAGTTTCTCCTCCAAAACTGTTTGTTACTGGACTATATCTTATTTTGATACATAATCTTCTTAAGAATTTACTCTCTTTTTGTAAATGTAGCTCATTTTGAAATGTAAGCAAATTGGTTTGTAAGGATTGATTGATCGATAAAGAAGAGTATGCATTCATCATGCACAGTGTACAACATAGTTACCTGTAATAAGAATGTGAAAAGCTGACAATTTTCCTCTGTCTGTCACTTCCTAGAGATGGTCAAATATTGGTTTAGTTTAGCAAGTGTAAATGGTATTACTGTAGCACCAAAAAAACCCAAACAAAACAAACAAACAAGGCAGCATAAAATTAAATTTAAATAAAAATAAATTAACTGAACAGGTCATTATAGGACTTGGCCCAAAATAAGCACTGTGTATTGCTAACAGAATACTGCTTAAGTAAGCTTTAAACATCAGCTGATTTATCTTCTTATTCCTAAACAACACAGTAAAGCTCGCTTTTCAGACTAAATACTGCATTTTCTAATGAGCACTCTCTGGAAGTTTCCACTTCATGAGAGAAAGTAAAGACTGAATTAAGCTTCAGGTTAACTATGATGGTTGCAATTTATAATATACATTATAATACCCTGATACAATATGGCACTTTTGTTCTCTTTCCTGGTCATATGCTGCAAGAATATGAAATAATTCAGCCAGAAGAAAAATGTAAATCAAAATAATAAACATCTTCTATTATAATATTTAATTCCATAAGGCATATTGCTTCACATTCCTCCCAGACCTGATTGTCTATAGAGTAAGCTGGACAAGCACAGCATGGCTGTGCACCCTCCGTGTCCAAGTGGGGGCAAAAGGCAGGATGCAGATCTAAGCTCAACAGGACATCAGCTGCTACAGAGCTCAGTGTGATCTGGGAGCTAGTGACAGCTCCTTTCCTGCAGACAATAATCTGCTTTATGAGAGACAAGGATCCTTATAGAAGTAGTAAAGGAAGGATTTATGACAGCTTTTCGTATGTGTAAGAGTCTTTGTGTGGCAGAAGCTCATACAGAATGCTGAGTTCATAGGAACAGGAAATTAAAAACATAATTTACACAAGGAAGATTTTCTTACACTACAAAGTAGGGGCTTTGGGTTGCCATTAAGCTGCAAAATCAGTGTGAAAGAGAGGGTATCAGTCATGGCCCTCTCAGAAAGTTAAGGGTCAGAGATCCCAGTAAATTCTGGTGTCAAAGAAGGCTGAGGAGTCCTGTGGACCCTGGAGGACTCCTAAGATTTCATGCCTCTGGGCTCTAACACCCTCTTTTTAAGATTAAGACCCAAGCACATATCAATACTCCCTCATTTCTGCTTCATAGTGTCTTGGAAAGGAGTTGTGTTGCAGATTCCATTAAAAAAAAAAAAAAAAAAAAAATATCTGGCTGAACAGTTAGAAGACCCAGACCCTGTAGTTGTTGAGCTCAGTTTAGACACAGCTTTTGCTGCTTACAGAAAACAGATCTTGCCAGAGCAAGTAAAAGTATTTCACACATGCAAGATGCCATTAATCAGATGATTGGCAGGTCTTTTCAGCCCTGAAGACTGATGAGTCCTACTTCTGTTGACTCTTGCAGGTTTGTTTGAACAAAATAAACGTTTGCATTAGTAAGTCTGGATAAAACCCTTTCCTTAAGAAAGCAGTTGTGTGGTCTTTTTAACCAGGAAAACAAACAAACAAACAAACAAAAAAAACCAAAAAACCAAAACCCACCACAATAAGAATTCTCTCTATATAATGGATTGTAACAGGGTTCTGGTGATTCTATCCATGTGCTGGTTTTGGGTGGGTAGAGTAAATTTTTTTCATAGCAGCTAATATGGGGCTATGGTTTGTATTTGTGCTGGAAACAGTGTTGATAATTCAGGATTGCTTTAGTTACTGCTGAGCAAAGCTTACACACGTTAAGGTCTTTTCTGCTTCTCATACCACTCCACCAGTGAGCATGCTGGGGGGGGGGGGGGGGGGGGGGAGGGGCACTAGAATTTGGGAGGAGACACAGCTGAGGCAGGTGACCCCAACTGACCAAAGGAATATACAATATCATATCATGCTCAGCATACAAAGCTGGGGGAGGAAGAAGGAATGGGGGGACAGTCGGAGTGATGGTATTTGTCTTCCCAAGTAACTTTTATGTGTGCTGGAGCCCTGCTTTTCTAGGGACGGCTGAACACCTGCCTGCCCATGGGAAGTGGTGAATGAATTCCTTGGTCTGCTTTGCTTGCACGTGCAGATTGTGCTTTAGCTATTAAACTGTCTTTACCTCAACCCACAAGTTTTTTCACTTTTACCCTTCTGATTTTTTCCCCATCCAACCAGGGAAAGCAGCTGTATGTTGCTTACCTTGCTGACTGGGGTTAAACCTCAACAATCCATCACATATGTGGTCTACAAAAAGAAAGAAAAAAGTACTGAAAATGTATACTTTACGTTTGACCTTATCACGTGTTCAAACATGACATTCAAGTTCCTTATTCAAATATATCTTAACAACTGCTAGCAGAATCATGCCTTGGAGAGTCTCTAGAAAAGTAATACATAAACCCATGATCTATAGAAATACAGCAATTTATACAGATGTTTTTTAAAAATATGGGGGATTACAGAGGTTACTGGTTAAAATCACATGCTGAAATACTAGCCATATTAAAGTCAAGGATTTGATCACTACCAAGTTCACTAAGTACTGCATTTTTTAATGCAGGGAAAATGGGAGATAACAGCACCTCATATCACCTCTTCTTCACTGAAATATCTCTTTGACTATATGAATCACTGTCCTTTGCATTTTTTATGTTTGCTTTGACTAAATATGTGGGATGCAATATGAGGGTAGTTAGAATGAAAGCAATTGCCTGTTTATAAATACATACCTTGAAATAACCTAAATCAGAGACATATTATATGCTGTATCTGGGTAACTGACTGTCTCTTGCATGGTACATTGGGTACCGAGTTCTTTTTAAAGCACTGAGTCACAACAGCCTTGACCTATTGTATAATTTATATCTGTCTATCCAGACTACATGTAAAAGGAGTATCGAAATCCATCAGCTTTGCACAGACATAAATGACAGACCTGGAGAATCACTCGCTTTCTGAAAAGTTCTTTAGTCAAAGGTAGGCTGAGAAGAATGGCAAAGTTCATGCACTGCCTTCGGTGTCTATAGGTGAAGCATAGGTGTTTATGTGAAAGAGAAATTATTTTTTAATATTTTCTTCTTCTTTTTTTTTTTTTTCCTCCTAACAACAAATCTTTTCCTAATATCAGATCCTCCCAAAATAAAATGTCTCCCATTTCCCTTTTTATATAATCCAGCTGTACTGAGAAAAGCTTGTTTCTATCATCTTTGGAACTAACTTTCAAGCAATCACATCTCCTGGTAAAGCATCCCTTAGCCTTCCCTTCCCCGGAACAAACAAGTCCACTGTCCTCAGTTGCTCATCCTAGACCATATGGTTTAGGCCTGATCATCCTGATGGCTCTCAGCTGGATCCTCTCCAATTTTTCCACCTCTCCCTTGAACAGCTCCAAACAGGACACTGTATTCTAGGCCTCACCTTCCAGGCCTTCTGAGCAGAGGAGCCCTCCATCTGTTTGCTGGCCATACTCCTACTGAAGCACAATAGGATTTACTTGCACTTATTGTAGTAAGCAATTAATCCCATTTGCAATGACTGAACTGTTGTCTTATACTTAGCTTGGTGTCCACTGTGTCCCCCAGGTCCTATGCAGCCACTAGTTCCATAGTCTGTATCACAGTTGTGTTTCTTCTCACTGAAATTCGTGAGTTTTCTCAAAATATTTATGAATCACTCTTAATGACTGCCAAGGTCTGCCATTTATTCTGTCAGTCACTCTGTCTGATATAATGTTATTTCTGAATTTGCTGAGGGTATACTCTGTCATCATCCAGGTCACTGAAGAAGATTGGGAGCAATATGAACCTCAATATTGATGACTGAGGAACTCTCACTCAGCTGCAAGCTATATTTCTAGCCACTGTTCAACATGTTTTCAGCTCAGATGTCCAAACAATATAAAATTCACCTTCGTCAACCTGTCCATTTTGCAAAAGAGGATACTATGGAAAGCAGGGTCAGAAACCTTTCTGATGTCAAGAAACACCACCATCTTGTTCACATAGCCAGTTATTGCACTGAGGATGTCAGCCATTTGATCAAGCATGATTTGCCTTTGGTACACTGAACCAATATTCTGATTATCCTTTTTATCCACTTGGGAATGGATTCCAGGAGACAACTGTTTTTAATATCTCTCGGAACTGAGATAAAACTGGTCAGCCTACAATTCCAGGTCCTCCTGCCCACTTTTAAAAGATGGGCATAATTTCAGATTCTTCCTGTCATCAGGGACCTTCCTAGTCACCACAGGTTTTTGTAAAAGACAGATGTTGGTCTGAGTCACATCAGCCAACTCTTTCAGTACCATAGGGTGACTACTACTCAGTCCCATGGATATGAGTATACCCAGCTTCTCTAAGTAAACCTAAGTATAATAATGTTGTTCCCCCACTGCTGGCTGCCCTATCCTTCCTAAACCATAATGGTACACACAGAGGCCTAGAAACAGAATTCCAAATTACTCAAATAATTCTTTTAGTATATTCTTTTCTTACCTACCCTAGATTCCATCTCTGTTATACTCTGTGTTTTAGTTCATCAACAATGTCCCGGCTTAGTCAAGTGGGTTTCCTGCTGAAAGTCCTTAACTTTGTGCACAACAGGATGATTCATTGTTGAGGGTTTTTTTATTAAACATATAAATCTATATTTAAATATATAAATAAATAAATTAGCCAGTTTTCCCGGGCAACCTTGCCCTTCATTATTGCTTCTCAAGGAGTTCTGCCTAGCAATTCCCTAAATAAGCCAGATTCTTCTCTTGTGAGGCCCAGAGTCCTAACTCTGGTGCTTTCTTTCCCAGACTCCCTTTAGATGCTGAGATCAATCATCTAATGGTTTCTGAAGCCCAGACCAGTGTTATCTGCTTTCATTCATCACCAGTTTAGAAGCAGCAGGTCAAGCACAGCATTATGATCAAAAGGTCCTTCTATTATTTGTAGCAGTATTACTAGTGCTGTCTAGGAACTTCTGGAGGCAGGTAAGTCTGTGATGATGATGCTTTCACCAAGGCTTCCTGAAACCCTTGTACATAACCTCTTCTTACAAAATCATAGAATATCCTGCATTGTAAAGGACTCCTGAGGATCATTAACTCCTGACTTCACACAGGGCAACCTGAAAGTTAAACCATCTGTCTAAAAGCACTGTCCAAATGCTTCTTGAACACCAACAGGCTCAGGGCCATGACTACTTCCCCTGGGGAGCTTGTTTCAGTGCTTGAGTACCATCTCAGTGAGAACCTTTTCCTAATATTCAGTATGAGCTTTCCTTGATGCAGCTTTAAGCCATTCCCTCATGTTATATCACCAGACACCAGAGAGAAAAAAAAGACTGGAATCAGGCTTTTCCAAAAGAAAATGAAAACTAAACAAGAGCCCAATTGTCTTTCATATTCTCAGTATCAGTTACTGAAGAGATCTCTGGTTTGAAATATATCTACCACCTATAAGTAAAGTAAGACACTAGTTTGCAGTTAAATTTTGTAAGAGAAGATGATCCTGAAGAACTGTAAAGTGCAAATATTATCTAGCACTTTCTGATGGTGGCAATTATTTGTACCATGTGTGTTTTGATTATTTACTTTGCAAGCTTATTGTGCTTGCAAAGTGCTTAAAAAATATATGCAATTTTGTAAAATCTGATCCTTACAAGCATAATACATAGGAATAGTGGGTGGGATTTATTGGC
The DNA here is from genome assembly GCF_017639655.2 of Falco naumanni. Taxonomy (NCBI): domain Eukaryota; kingdom Metazoa; phylum Chordata; class Aves; order Falconiformes; family Falconidae; genus Falco; species Falco naumanni. The sequence goes on from NC_054055.1 coordinate 50,884,337, forward strand.
TAAGAGTAAGCCTATACATATGTGGTATATCTTGCATTTACAATAAAATATATCTAATAAACAATATTTGTTTATAGGCAGCATTCGGTACTTTTGCAGTTAAGAACATCAAACAACAGCGCAGCTTCTTTAATGCAAGGTAAAGAATAGCACTATCTTCTTTTTACAGATAGTGAACTGAGCAAGAAACCAGAGAAGATTTATAGCTAACAAAGACTAATGTTCACCTGTCATATCTTCATTTAAAAAAATAAAAATTTTAAAAAAGTCATCATTTTTTAAAGTGCCACTTTAAAGCTTATGTCAGAGACATTTTATTTGTAAAACCTGGAAAAGTCCCCCCCCAAAAGAGATATTCATCTTCATACTCAAGCAAGCACCTATGCTGTCTGATTCTTCAGATGAATTCTACTTAGCACAGCTTTATACCCAAATTAATAGAACATCTGAAACTCATCACAGAACCTGAACATGTCCTCATGTCATGTTATGTTACTGAAAAAAATTTCTTTTCTATTTATATTCATGGTTTTGACATAGATAGGTGGTTCTGCTTCATTATTTTTCATTCCTCTGTTTTCATTGTAACTACTTTAAAAAATCAGAACTATAAAAAAGAGCAGAAAACAAGTATGAGATAACAATACTGATTATTAAATATGGTTTTCATATTAACTATACACCTTTTTCCTTCAATTGTATACAAGTATATAAAATTTATAAAAAAAGTAGGATACATTGCCTGGTTTTATTTTAAAATGTATTAAAAATGCCAAAAAATCCTATTTTTTTTTTTTTTAGGAAAAAAGAAGGCAGACAAGACAGCTTTAAGCCATTGTCGGTATTGTTAATTGCAATCCAATTTTTCAAAAGAAAAAAGAAGATAAAAAGAAAACATAAGCAGAAAGATTAAACTGTAGTACTTCTTGCTAGTGATGACATTTAACTTGCAAATTTTTCTTAGAGAACTACACACACACTTATCAGCCTAGCAAAGACCAAGCAAACTCATAGAAGCATCAAGCTGTGTAAAACATTGCTTTTAGCTGTTTCCTCAGCAGTTCTCAGCAGTGTGTTAGAGAATACTCATGTTAGCTAAGCTGGAGGGCTATTAAACCTGAATTAAAAAGAAAGAAGAGAAAGAAGACAACAGAGAAACAAAACACGCACAAAAAAGGGAACTCAGCTTCCTTCCCTTATCCTTCAGAAATTTACCTGAATGCACAGTGGGTGACCAGGTAATTTGTATTTTAAATGCTGTGTTATATATTTGGTTAGGTACTGTGAATATGGGGTAGGGTAGGGTGCACAGGCTTGTAAAACTAAAAAATCTAAAAACTAACAATCCTTGTGAAACTAAAAATTTAGCCAGTATTTCTGGATGTCATCTGGATTTGCATTTCTGCTTTGTTTTGGTCAGGTTATTGCTCAGATTTTTCTCATGGACTTAATGGTGGTATGTTGGATCTATGTACATTTTAGGAGCTTTTAGTGTATAGAAGGTATTAAGTTAAAGTAGCCCCATTCAGATCTTATCTTCAAAGCTAAATTACAGTTTCTAGACAATGCTATTAGAATATATTATTTAATCATATAGTTAGACTTAATTTTCTGTGTATCAGTTTGCCCTAAATATCAGTTTCACTATCTTTTTTTTTTTTTTTTTTTTTTAATCAAATATGATGTCTCCTTGGATTAAAAATATACAGTGGCCATGATGCCTAGCATTGACATTAAGGCTTGGCATCACAAAATTAGCAATGCTTACTTAGTTGATAATTTCATAGCAAGTACAACTGGTGACAGTGAATGTCTAATTTGTGATGTTCCCCAACTTTAAGTAATGGCAAGCTGTACTGTTTCTTTCTGTCACAAGAACAGAGGGATCAAGATGTGATGAGAACAGAAGCTGAATTACAGTAACTGACAATATGCCTTCTAGGTAGGCTTGAATTATCAATATTATTAACCTTGGTGTGTGAAAAAAATCCTTCCTTCAGGAGATTTGCCTATCCAACAGTCAGAAAAAAGTGACTCGTCACACGATAGATTACTGGAAGAAAAATAGGAATAAGACTAATTTTGTTCAGAATTAAACATCGGGATTAGCTGCTGTTCATTCTGTGATTGCAGCAGAGATAAAAAGCATTACCTTTTATTTTCAGAAAAAGGGCTGACAGGATTTACCGATGAATACTTTCTTTGCATAAAACTGTGAGTCATCTTCAATGACAACACTACGGCTAGAGTCAGGGCACCTCTGACTGTGCATTTGTCGAAATTTCACAAAGTAAAAGGTTTAAGGATGAGGTGCCTTTGAAGGAAATCCCTAAAGATGCAGTTATAGGCTTTGGTGATAAAGAAAAATACAATTACTCTAATTTCTTATTATAGAAATATGCTTCCATAAGGGAAGAGGGAGAGAAAGAAATGAAAACAGCCTGGTACTTCAATGCAGAATAAAGAACTTCCCAAATAGCCAAAATATTTAAAGATTTAGTGAGTTTTGACAATATAAAAGCTTACCTCAGTTATTTTCGTATTTCATTCCATCTTTTAAACTATAGACTGATTGTGTTATTTTCCATCTCTTGTTCAGTGCTATGTACCAACAGCATCATTGTCCTGTTCAGAAATGATTGATTCTATGACAGGAAAGTAATTTCTTTGTGTAATGCACATAAAATAAGTTAGGTGTTTTTTCAAAAATTTAAGGTACTTCTGAATCTTGCAAATAAAAAGTGCCATAGAGCCATCACATCTTAAAGGAATGCCTAATGGATATGCACCATACAGTATGAGGAATGATTGCTATGTGAACGATTTGCAAAATGCTATTTGAGGAACAAGTAAGACTTCAACTTCACAAAAATCAACTTAAAATTGAAACTTTTCTATTTGCAGAAATTTTATACTTCTCATTCTTCCAATTAATGTAATCTAGTCTTAATTCAGGGTTTTTTTTATCAGAACCAAAACCTACAGATTGCAATTTTACACGGGACCTTCTTCAATTTAAACATGTGTCAATCTTTTTTGTCTAGGTAATATTCTGTCTTCCTCTTTGGGCTTCAGCAGACTTTCACTCACTTTGGCAAACCAGAAGTTTGAGGTCACCTTTATGATGAGAAAAAGAGTTTTAAATAATAAATAAATAATAAGATTATTTATTTTATTGTATTTTGAACAACTGTGTGTGTAAAATTTACAGAACACAATTGTACAGTTTACTTTTAAAAAAAATTGGTTGCTGCATAGTGAATAGTGATTTTGTGTACTACAGCCTTTCACAGCCTTTGTAAATGATGGCTTTTTGTACTGGGGTATTATGAAAAACAAATTTTTTGAATGCTATTGTTGATTTATTTACATGATAAATTAGATGATGTAGGAAACAAAAAGAACATTGTATTTCTATTGTACTGTATTTTAAAGACCTCAGTTTGGTTTTAAAAAGTCATCCACAACAAGTAACTATTATGTGTACATTGTTATTATTTAAAGTATCATCCCTCTTTTAAATTATAATTTTTTTATTTGTTGTAATTGATAAAAATAATGGTCCTTAAAATTTATCAAATATTTTCCAATACTCCAAGTATTAAACAATGTTAACTACGGGATTAGTTAAAAGCTGTTAAAAATATTTGCTTAATTTACTTCACAGTGGTTTTACTGTGCTTGTTTTTCTTTCTCTTCTTGAATTCTTTTCTTAATTGATTAGAAATTAAATAGGATAGGTATTGCCTAGAGTATTTTCAGAGCCAGGTACACCTTAGAAATATATGTGTAATTTGTGTTAACTTCATTATTTTGATATTTTAATGATTTCCATAAATTATTTAGCATTACATCACATATTAAAAATCCATTATGAATAATTATTACCAAGTGTAAATACATTGGCTTTGCAGAGATAACAAAAATGAGAAGAAATGTATATAAAAAATTTCAATAGTTTAATATAGTACAAAATACAATATTAAAAGAACTAGCTTATTAAAAAATTAAGAGAAAAGTCAGGCTTAATACAAAATCAAATCTTTTTGGTTACATTAGCTCAGTGTTTTGGAAAAGATGTACTTTCTTACAAAAGTATTTCGACATTTTATATTTATGTAAATAAATAGATGTCTCAGACACAAAAATTGTAAAGGTGAACAGAAACATTAAAAAAAAATATGAAAAATCTCCTGTCCTTTATAACTTCTGTATAGAAAGGATAAATTATTTCTATCATCACAAAATATTTTAAATTTTGGCTTTAATTCAATCATATTAGAGAATAGCTGGAACTAGAATATCAACACCAGCTAATTTAATTGGTTTCCACTGTGTGTATTTCATCTACTATATTTCTAGTTAATAGTCCATTTAATTTGTGAATGATCTGGGGTTTATTAGTTAGGGAACTCAATAAAAAGTAACCTCATAAAAGAGAACTTCAGCTTGATATCACTCTAAAATCTAACAAAGATTGACAGCATATACATAAATAGAATTTATTCTGAAGGATAAGCCACAATTTAGACTTCTGGTTGTGGCTGAGATTTGCTTGATTTTACCATACCTTTTCTAAGTTTTCAAGTTTTACTGAGAAGAGGGAAAGGGTGTAAAATAGTTGCATGGTTTAGTGATCTATTTCTCACCAGTATCACCCATTAAACCCCAAAAGAGGATAACTGGTTCAATAGGCCATACTTTGGCCTATGTAGACTATAGAATTTGCTTTTCATTCTTGCCCTGTTAGTCCCATCACAATGACATGGATCCAGTTCTTAGAAGTAGCACAATAAAATCTCTGTTGGAATGATTAATATAAAGCATTTAGTAAAAAAGGAGGTCTGAGCTAATTTTAAACAACTTTTCCTAGTATTTCAGGTAAGTCTGAAGTTTTTAACCACATCAGAACATATTTGTGTCAAGCTGAGACATTGTTGTCTGGGTGGGTGGAGAATTAGAAGAGTATAAGTAGTTTCGTGGTTGGGCTTAATGGCCACTGATTATTACACGGCATCACAGTCTGTGTTGGGCTGGAGCACTTGTCTTCTGAGAAATGGCTGAGGGACCAGGGGTTGTCCAGCCTGCAGAAGAAAGGGCTGCGGGGCGGAACCTAACAGCAGCCCCCAGTGCCTCTGGGGAGGTCAGCGTGGAGATGGACCCAGATCCTTCAGAGCTGTGTGTGGTAGGACGGTGAGAGACAATGGACATATGTTGGAAAAGGAGACATTTAGGCTGAGTACGATGAAAAGGAAATTCCCAATAGGACGCTGAAGAAGTGGATTGAGTTGACCCAAAAGATTGTAAAACAATGGTGATTTTCAGGACCTGACTGGATGTAACATGATCAGACCTGAGCAGATCTGATCAGGTCTGACTTCAGAGCTGCCTTTGCAGCAAGTCTGACTAGACACTTCACAAGATCTTTTCCCACCTGAAATATCCTACGGCGATATGAATGTGTATCCAAAACACAGGTCAGGGCATAATGATAACATCAAAGAAAACAAGGAAATCTAAAGATGAGAAGGTGTATTTAGATGAAACTATCTCTTACACCATAAACTATTTGTTTAAGAATGTCTTCGTAAGATTTTCTAACACTTCCTTGCAGTTACATAGCTAGAAGTACTGACGGAAAGAGTGAAAAAAACTTATATATCAACTTGTGAACCAAAAAATATGTCTTTGCAGGACTGACATTTGTGCAAATGCAGTAACAAAAGACTAAATTAAGCATATGACTACCAACGTTCAGACAATTTTTGTGTTTCACATGGTCCTTGTTTATTCATTTTCCCTTAAAATACCCACAAATTCAACTGTTTCATCTTTGTTTATTTTTTTTTTTCCCAGGTGACTGGTAGACTTTGTCTGTTTAATGATAATTCTGATCTCTCACAGCTTCCTGGAAAAAAGCCTGGTTTGGGGAGTTTTGCTTGTTTGTGCTGTTTTTTGGGGGGGTTGATTTGTTTTTTTGGTTGGTTGTGGGGGTTTTTTTGGGTTTTTTTTTGGTTTTGGTTTTGGTTTTGTTAATGAAAGCAAATTAAAGTACATGCATCAAGTTTGAAATGATGTATTAATTGTATTCTAACCACAACTGACATGCTGTAGCTAAGGAAACACAGAATTATCTTGTTCAATGTTTTGTAAATGGTACTGTGAATCTGCAAAGAATCATTGTTTAAAATTTGCATAAACATCCTACATTTACAAAATTACTGAGAGATGTTATTGTAACAAAATTGTGCTATTTCCTCTTTTCCATTACCACACTAATGTACATAATCTATTCATCACAGACTTTTCTTTCAATAACATTATATTCAGAGCCAGAAACTGACTTCCGTATATAATTTGTTTTTATTGAATGGCTCTGTAAAAAGAGACAGTCTTTGTTTTCCCCTCAGCTAGAGGCATGCATAAACTACAACAGTGAATACTCCTTTCTATCTAAAACACTTTTGTCTTTTGCATTGAACAAGCCATTAGAATTCTTACCTTCAATCTGTTATATTTATTTTGAAATGCTAAGAAATAATGAAATGTCTAGCTAGAATTTATTTGTTTATTTTTAATTAGACAAGCCAAGTGTGATGCTGTATTTCTGATGGTTGGTGACAAATATTTGTTTTAAAGCAGTTGACATTTTTTCAGAATCAAGGACATTTTTTGTTTTATTTAACACTATATATTTTGTTTCTAAATGAAACTCAGGCATATTAAAATCTTTTCTATTGTCAGTAACTACTTCATGACAGTTGTGATTGTAATGAGCTTACTGTACACCAGTTTCTTCTGTTACAGTGTGACAATTCCCAATTTTTTTTTCTTTTATCTATGCCTACCTAAATATCACATCTGGATATGGGGAGAGAGCATTCTCTTTGTTACCTTCTTTATTGTTCAGTGCACCTGAGCTGAATGAATTGTGCAGGAATCTTCTGATTTCTTAGTTTCATAAAGACTGAGGTACGCAAAAAATGTGTTCATAATTGGAAATAATTGTTTGCACTTTTAGATTTATCATCACACACCTCCACCCACCCCCAATGATATCTGACCTTTTAAATAACTGGTTTAGATAAGAACTGCTAAAATATCTCTTCTGAATATCCTGGGAGAGTAAAGCATGGCTGTTTTTCAGCTTACTGTTTGTAAACATTATGACAGCTCATGATAGCTGTAAGCATGGGAATTTCACTTCTGAAGAGAGACAGTGACGTGAAGATGTATCTAGACTGGTCCAGCCAAGCAAACCTTAGCTCATTGCCATAGGAATAAATAAGATTCTGGCTCTGATTGTGGCATGGACATTGAATATTTGTTATTGGATTCTTCTGTGACATGTGGGATATACTTTGTGTCAGACAACATAATCCTGGTATATCAGACTGGACAACCAGGTTTGGTCTTCTCCTTATGCTATTGTGTCTTTGAAGAAACAATGGGGGAGCAAAGACATCTGACCACTATATAGTTTTTGGAGCTATGTGTTGATTATCTGTGCTGTTTCTAACTTCTGACTGTTCCTAGCACTCTTACTTATGTATTTCTGTTATCTAGATATATCTATGTTATATGTTATCTAGATTGCCAGAGGAGGAACAGTGGCTAATGCTGTAAATATTTCCCCAAGATTATTTCAGTCTTGTCTTTCAGCATGCACCATGGTCACAATGATGTGGACAGAAAACAAACTTGGCTTTAACCCCACTAAATAATATAACAGCTGTCAATATTTAATGTGTATACCTGTATGTTTTGTTAGGGGGAAAAAAAAGTGTTTTTTAAAGATTGAAATATTGCAATTTATTTTTTGCAGTCTGACAGAGAGAGGATACTGAGATCCACCTTCATCTTAGCTACTTTTCTTTGCCAATGTACTTTCTGGTTTTATTAATCTTCATTATAAAACCGAGTGCAGAAGTTTCCATAAATACCTCCAGAAGTACACTATCTATTCATCTTAACATCAGTTCTTGCCACGTCTCTCATCTGACAATTAAAATATTTTGAGAATTGTGATCTGCAATTTTTTAGTGAAGAGTCATGGAAACCCACAGTTTATTCCCTGGCAGAAAAAGTTCCGGTCACATGAATTAGCTGCTTCCTCCCAGACAAAATTAGAATTTTTTCTCTAAACAAGATAAGCTGAAGGAACCATTTTGTCATGCTCAAAGTGCACTCTTTCTCTTTGTGTACCTACTACCCAACATATGTTTAGGTAAAGGTATATTTTGTAGATACAATAAGGATTTATCTTCTGGATATAAAGGAGAAATGTTTCACAAAATATGTTAAGAACAGTTAATGAAAAGGAAGGTTAGAGTGTTTGATAACTGATGGCATATAACCACACTAGTGGTGAAAAGTTACTTCTGAGGAATTTTGAAAACCAAAGATAGAGCTGTATGGGGAGAGAGAAGGATTAAGAAGGAGAGAAAAAAAGAAAAGGAAAACACTTTCCCCATCAGCCAGCTGGGAACAGAAATGATGGGGTTCTCAGATAATCATCCACTCCTAAGCATCTTATCCACTGCAGCAGGTCATCCTCCTTGAACATTTTTTCACATAGTAACTACATAATTTTCATCAGGATATATTTAAACTCTTTATGGTTGTTTCTGCTCATGATATGCTAGTACTGGCTGGAACATGTGTTGAACAAGGCATAAGCTACTTACTGTTGGTTGTTAAGCTTCCTTCATACATATTACTTGATGCCTTAACGTTAACTAAAAGCTGCTACCAGAAGTTAGGAAAAGGACAGAAATGCTGGAAAGCTACATTAAGAATAATTATCAACGCACTATACATGCTAGTGATTTTCCTCAAGGAAATTCTTCTGCAGTATACAATTTACTAAGATGATTTCAACCTTTCTTTTTTACCTTTTTTTAAAAAATAGAAAACAATATTTCCTGTAAGATATGCTGAATGCAAGCACTTGGTGAAAAATGCAAGTGTTGTTGACTTAATGTTGATTTTAGATTTAAACTGCAAAATATAAATTTGAAGAACAGGTCTCCCTTTCTTGAAAGTGCTTTTTAATGCTGTGTTCAGCACCAAATAGGCAGGAAAGAAAACATGAGTTTGTGGCTGCAAAAACAGTGTGAAAGAGAATATACAGCTGCAGTTGTGTGAGACAACCACTCTTAGTAACAGCAAAACCCAAATCTTCTACTTCAAGGGAAAAAAAAAAAAGATCCCAACATGTATATCTTAAACATGTGCATACATTTAGGACAGGTGAAGTTACTCTGTTGTTTGCAAAGAAAACAGTTACACCAAGAAAAGTTATTATTATTATTATTTATTAATTTTTATTATTATTATTATTATTATTATTATTATTATTATTATTATTATTATTATTATTATTATTATTATTATTATTATTATTATTATTATTATTATTATTATTTTATTATTATTATTATTATTATTATTATTATTATTATTAATTTGCTTCTTTTCTGTAAAGTATTTTTGTAAGAAAATGTCAGGTCAACAAAACTGGACATTATTTATGGGTTACTATGTGGCAAAATAAATAAACAAGTTCAGATACCAGCATTTAGTGCAGAAATTAGTGACTCCCTGATACTCAACTAAATTCATTGATGTGTGTCCACTGTGCAAATTATGTAGAAAAGCTTCTGAAGGAAGGAATGCTTTGTCTTCTTATAATTTATATTTATGCAAATTCTTCAGGCCTGGTTGCAAATATATATTTTTTATCTATTCCAAAAGTGAATTCTTCATACTAAATATGGAAGTCTTTTATTTAGCAATATGAACTGGAAGTCCTAAATCCCCAGAGATGAATTATATCCAGGTGCTAAATCTGTGGAACCTTTCATCAGCTCTTTCAACTCATTTACTGTGGGTAACTGCCTATGTAAAGACCTCCCATAAAGCATGTAAAAACAATTTTATGAATTCCAGAGCCAGTGTGTGTGTGTGTGTCTCACTATGTAAAAGGACAAGTTATTTGGACTCCATCCAAAACCTGCTCTAAGATTAGGCTATTCTTATACTGGGAGTCTTGTAGTCATCAATGGATATCACAAGAAAAACAAATGCTCCTTTGTGCCCCTTCAGATTGCCTTTTTGACAGTATCTTTTAAAAGTCCTTCTAAAGTAGTATTTATCAATATATGTAGCTTAAACAATAAAACTGTTTTCTATCTTTTGACTTTCTTTTTCCTTGACAGAAGAAAATCTAAATCATATTCAAACTGATTCTATGTCAAAGAATTCATTATTTTCAGATAAATTCCATTGTAACAGGTAACCTGTTTCTCCATGGAAAAGAGGCTTTTCCTTTAAGTTTCTACATCAGAAATTTTCACAAGCTCTCCACATTCAGTCAAGTTTAACAACAAGTAGATATAAAAAAAAAAAATTACTAAGTTTATGCAAGTTCCTTGAAACTGGCAGCTAGGCGGATGTAAGAGATTCAAGTCAAAAGTCCCACTGAGGCAAAGCTTTGGTTTGAAATCAGCAGTTTTTCTCTTGGCCATTCAGTACACATGGATCCAGCCTTACTATTTTTGACCTTTTGTCCAGCCATTGGTAGACTGTGTGTGTGGTGATAGGTGGAGAAAGGCTGTGGGGAGGAATGCAGTACTGTAAGAGAGAGGAAATTATGAGAATGATGAAGAAAGAAGGTGACTGAAGTGGAGATGATTTAACATAAAAACTCCATTGAGAACAAGATTTTGTTATCTCATGTTACAACTAGCATTATTTTTATTGGGGGCAATAACATAAGTAAATTTGAATAGGAAAACCAGTCCTAATGCTAAACCCTAAAATGTCTGACACAGTAACTGTTCCTGCACATTGGCTGAGCTTCAGCATCTATAATACTCATACACTTAGCGTGCAAAACATAAGGCACCTTCATGTAACACGTTTAGACTAGATAGATATGTTTAATATTTTATCCATTTAATCATACCTATGATGAAAATTCTATCTATGTTACCTTTCAGTGTATGTTATGCTATCATCATGATAATTGTAACGAAATAGTTGTGTTTATATGTAATTAGGGAAATCAAAACATTTAAGCTCACCTTGTGACAGAGGAAGAGTATACTTTGGTCTCCTGTAATACTATCTGACACAGCAATGATGTATGGAATGTAAATCATCTGATTACAAAACATAAAATAATAATTAAGAGGTGGGCAGGTTTATATGTTCTTATAGATGGAAAATAATTTCTACAAAACATATTTATTTGAAAACTTACTGTATTTGATATAGTTAATATAATTGAAGTTTTTTCAAACCTGTCTTCTTTCCTCTCAAGTGAAATAAAATAAGCACATTACAGTTTCCTCTTAATTCATTGTGTTTTAGTAGTTAAATGCATTTGCATGTGAAAATTTTCGAAAATCTTTCAAAAATAGCAGTTTCTTCAAAAATTTGTTAAGACGTTAAGTCAAGCTGTATTATTAAAAAAGAATTATTACATTCAAAGTTCATTGTAAAATGTTGATAGGATAGTAAGTGTGTAATGTAAGAGAAATTGACTGACATGGAAAATTTTAATTGGTATTTAGACAGAAATATTTCATATTTCCCAGTTTTGTTATAGATAGATTTATGAAATATTATGGTGATTTACACATTTATTTACCTTCATTTGTTTACAGCTGACATCTACAAATAATATTTCCTACACTTTTCCTCATGAAGTATCAATTCATGCATATCTTTGTCTTATGAAAGATACAATCTTTATTCAATTCTTTATAGAAAAGCATTGACAGCTTTCTAAATTTTATGTAAATTTTTGTCTCTCATTTATTTTATCCTATTAAAAGTACTGGTAATTTAGCATTTTGTTGTGTCCTGGAGGTTTTGAACCTGTGCCATATAATATGGAGTACATACCCAGAACAATAAAATTTACAGAAACATGGAAGAAATGCTTTCAAAATAAAACTTTTTTCACTTGAGGATTTGGAGCTTTCTGCTATTGAAACTGCAGAAAACAGTGAAACATTAAATGGTATGAGCTATGGTGTATTTCAGAAATGTTCTAAAAGCTATCCTGCATTAGCAGGTTTACCACAACATAAGGAATGTGTGACAAAAGGTTGGTAAAGTTGGTTGAATACACTCTAGATCATTTCTGCTGCAAATCTAAATGACCAGTGAATATTTCTTCTGAAGATAAAGTATGAAGAACTTTCTTCTGTTCTTTTTTTCTACAGATTCATGGAACAGAATTAAATCTTTTAAATATGTAGAAAGTAGTATGAACTTACCTGAATTTTCAGATAATTTTGCTAAAATAAAACACAAATTGGAAAAAAGAGTTGTCTTATGTATGGCTGACTGGGAAAATATAGCTATTGAGCTATTTATCTGAAGGATGGAGCACTAGTTATACATGGTAAGTATGCACAGGCCTGATATGTAAGAGAATGATAAAGAGTCTGATAATTAAATTGTTTTAAAATGCAAAATATTATCTTAGCTTTAAAAACTTCTTCATCACATCTCACCTACTGAAGAAAAAAAAGCAATATGGTAATTTCAAAATCCTAGCATACCCTCTTTATCCTGTTTCTTGTCCATAAAAATAGTAACACATGCACTTGACACATTTGTATAAAAACATACACTAGACTTATCCAGATACTGTATTTTGTATGAATCCTTACAGTAAAGGTTTGAACCAACATCACTTCGTACAATTAGAAATTATACAGAAGTTCATTTATTCTATATTTAAAGCATTATCGATGATCTATGAATGATCATAAACCAACCAGCAAGAAGTAGAACTTTAGGATGACTTACTACCTTCAATGCCCCAATCTAGAGATTAGCATCTTGTCTGTTCAAATTAAAAACAGCATATATGACAATATGTTTTAATTTACTACTCTTTTTTTAGTAGTAAACTATGAACAAGAGTATATTTCAATAATAATGAAAAAAACACAGTAATGCATACATCTGCAGTTCTGCTGACATGATCAATGTGGAGCCATGTAACACGGTCAAAGATGCTATTTGAAGGTGATAATACAAATACCTAATAAATCATGTTATAAATAACAGAAAGAATGTCAGGTTAAAGTGCATTCAGAAAATTGCATTAAAAGATTTGTCCCTTTTAATTTTAAGCAGCTGAAAATTTTAAGACTATACAAAAAGAGCAAGAATACAGTCCACTATTTGGAGCACCATTCAGGTGACACATTTTAGAAAATTTCAGACAAAATATTGGCAGAACAATAGTTTCAGTTTCCTCACTATCAGTATGGCCAGTTGTCACATTAAGAAGGGGGGGGTTCCTCAAACACTTTACATTTGATCAGCCTGTCAGTTTCCCAAGAAAGATGAGACCCTTGTGCCTGACCAGTCTGTCTGCTACCTGTGTTTTGACAGCCCACTGTATTGGGGGTGATTCCACTGACCTGTTCAGAGACCCCCGCTGGCAACACCACAGGGTCAGATCCCTTACAACAACTATTCAAATCTCCAGAGACATAAAAATGAACTTCAGCTGAAGATTTTTATTATAAAAAATACAAGTTCGTGACAAAGTAAGGTTCAAAGATTGCCAGTGATAATACTCTGACAGCAAATCAAGCTTAAACCAATACAATAATGGCTACCATGAGTTAGTCATAGGATAAAGTTCTTACCCAACAGGTGTCCCTATGTGGGAGAAGGCAGGTTCAGCCCGTCAACTGATCCTAGAAGTTATGATGGAGTCTTGCCTAATTTCTCCCCTCATTAGTCCACTTTTTCTACTTCATAGTACACTTCATATTCATTTATTACACACAGGACCCGTTACAAGTTTCTCATTTCTAATGCAGGTTAGTGTACATCCGCAGATAGCACTACTGAAGTTTTTTACCTACTAGGCCCGCTCCCGAAGAGGGGGTTTGCCCTCTTTCAGGGGGTCTATTTGAGTTGGAGGTTGCAATCTCCCACTGCCACAATTACCTTTGTCCTACTTTTGACTAAATTTTTGTTAATGTATGGGGGTTGCAACACCCGTGCAGCTTGTCTTCTCTTGTGGCTAGAACTTCCTCATTTGAATGCTCCTTTCTTAGGTAACGGTGTGCTTTTCACCATCTGTTCTTTGTCACTCATCCTTCCCAAGGTTGACTCCCTTGATTAGAAGTCCCTCCATTCATAGAGAGTGAGTCAGCTTGACCTAACTTTGTGCACAGATGTGTTTAACATGTGGTAGTTCAGGAATTTAGACAACTATTCCCCCCTCCTCTGGACTTATTTCAGTCCAGGACCAGTTCATTTTCTTTACATTTAGGTGGAGCTTGAGTGCCTTTAGTCATACATATGTCTGTTACTGATTGGTATCATGTGCCTAGTGAGGCGTAGTAGTACCTTGGAGGTGAGTAACTGTGGGATAGAGGTGTGTGTTAGTGTTACAGTGAGATTGTTTCATCTGAGGATAGCAATTTTGTTGCAATGGCTTGCTCAGAAGTGGACATCTCATATATTCTTCATGTGACAACCGCTATGCAGCTTATCAGCTGTGTGGTACCATCAAGTTCCCATCTCTGCAGGGAGCACAACAGAGCCTGGCTGAGGTGTCTCCACTCCGCTCCACCCTCCATTACTCCTTTCAGCATGTGCTGAGCTGGCAGGGTGTGCTGCTTAGGGAGCCGTGGTAAAGTAGACTCCCTGCATGCCAACCATCCTGAAAGTGAGAGATGTATTTTACCCTAAAAAGCTTTCTACAATACTACACTTCTATTAGGTCTCAGTTTTCTCTAATTGATGTCCAAAGTAATTTTCCCACACCAGTATTCATAGCAGGCTTAGATGATCAATCCTCAAGAAAATAAACTGAATTTTAAATAAAATTACGTATTGTTTCAACAACTAACTGGCTTTGAATATTCCTGAACACTGAGACTTGTATTACAGTAATACCCAGAATACTCCTTCCAGAATAAGGAATATTAGTGGTTTAGAAGGTATAGTTGATCCTTTATGAAGTTGTTGCTGCTTAACTCACAACCCCCAAATTGGATCCATCCTGTGATATAGGGATCCTCTAGTATTCCGAGTGAACCGAGGCAGGGTATGGACAAACACTTATGTACTGATATTTGAATCAATATCTGCTCCCTTATTAGATGACAGTAAATTAAAGTTTTCTTATCCAAGGGAAATTACTGTCTGTTGAACTTTAAGAAAAGCAGTGTAAAAACACTTCAGACCAAGCAGTTTAAATATGTGTTGTTCTTGGGCTAAGGGAAAAAGGACAAAGACATTTATATGCTTTTTTAAGTAGCACTCCAGGAGAAATTAGTCTTCATGCACATAAGAAATGATGATCATTAAGTAGCTCCAGACAACATTTCATAAATTTTCTTCAATGACAGCTAAATAAAGTTGAGTAATAATTTCTATGACAGTTAATTAATCTGTTTTATGTCAGTGCAGTTTCAGAATGTGTATAAATTTTTAAATTTGATCTGATAATGAGCTGATAAAAAATAATTTTTTTTAAAAAATGATATTTCTTCAGTTAAAAAGTTTTTCAAGATCAAAACATGGGAACGGGAAAACCAGGAATGATGCATTACTCTCTCTGTGTAATAGTTTCTGTATCCATACAGGTGGCTTATCCTGACCTGTGGTGCCATCGACAAGGTGGCAAATTCAAGATTCTACAAACCCACTGACTGTGACACCACTACCAAGACAGCAACATGAAAAGAGCACAACACCACAGAAAACATAAGGGGCTTTCTAATTAACAGTTGCTAGTAACTGGTTAACCAATGACTGAGCAAGAAATAATCAGAACAATAATACTTCAAATAGCAAATAGGGATATAAAGTCAACAGAAGAAGGGCGAATAGGGAAGGGACAAACAGGGGCATATTATTCTTTTGGGAAGAGGCATGAAGTTATTAAGATGAAAGAACTGTGGGGTTAAAAATGAAGGAAAATACAATACAAAGTCACACAAATCATATGATCAGGGCTGCTTAGGGTCCTTCTCAAGCAATCTTGCACATGATCACTGCTATTTGGGGCAGAACATTAAATCTGTTGTTGGTCAAACAATATGTATGTCTTACTTTTTCGTTCAGTCGGGGGGACTTGGAATGCTAGAATTAGTGAGGGAAAACCCAGATGGAACAGACTGGACATCCTGACATTCCAACCATGTACAGAACCAGCACAGCTCTAGAGGACAATATTTAAGTCAACCTGCCAATGTTTGCAGTGGCTTTACGGCAGTTAAGACAAAATCACTGCAATAATTTTAAATTATGAATAAAGGCAAAATTCAGAATCCCAAAATTAATCCAACTATTTCACTATTTGAAGAACATTTGCCATCTACAGAGGCAAAGTCCCTGTCCAAATATCTAGTCTGTACTCAACCAAATACCAGCCATCACCAAACTCCATGCCTGACCTGAGTCTGTGAAATATAACACAATATAAATAGAACTGAGCTCCTGTAAATGCTGGCCACACTTTTCATGAATGCATCTGAGCGTATGAGGTAGTAGTTTTAATATGTACTTCTCCATCTGAATTAAAGGAGTGATAGTATGTCTGATAGTATTACTATGTTCTTGTCCTACAGACAGGTCAATCAATATAGAAAAACATGATCGCACATCTCTCAGAACACAATCAGGTCCTTACTTAAAAAAAAGTAAAACAAAAGCTGTTCTGCACAAACACAGGGAAGGATACAAAACAAAATGAAAATATAGCTGGAGGGATACTGGCTTTAATCAGGTAAGGAAGATTGGCTGTTAGAACAAGGGGAGACAAACAGAGGAAAATTATGACAGCTGACAAATTAATCCAATTCATCTTCTCCCTTAGTTTTTAATGCAGCAGGGAAAAACAAAAGCAAAAACAAACAACAAAAAACGACAACAAAAAAAAAACCCATACCACATTAATTAATTAATCTGAGAAAACTCTTCTCTCTCCTTTTTTGGTAAATATATATGATTATTTTCATAACAACTGAAGATTAAATACTTACATCACTTATATTGAAAAAAAGGTTTTCTCATTCCAGTGAATGTTATTCTCTGCCTTGACAGAGCAAAATTTTCTATAAACCAGAATGGTTACAGCTTAAGTTTTCTCCTAAGCATTCTTTCTGTGTTTCACCCATCTATTACACCATGGTTCTGTTGTGGATTGGAAAACTGCAATTTGCTTGTTTGTCTTTTTTCATTTTAAATTAATCTACCCTACATCACTGCACTTGAGCACAAATGAGAGCAGTGCTGCCAAAGAAGACATTCTAGCTAGGACTGCATGATTAATTTTTTAACTGAAACAACTGAAAAGAAGGAGAAAATCAAAACATTAAATGAAGTGCCTCAAATAAACATTCAATTTAGGTGACAGAAGTGTATCCAGAGTCTCAAAGCTAGCACCGGGAAAATTCACATGAAAGAGTCTTGAGAAACCCATTTATAGAACAAATAATACAAACCCCCAAATCCTGCAAATAATTAACAGATAAATTTAGGGTGTCATGCAATTAGGACATAATTACAGTAATTGAAAAAAATTATATTTTTTTCCAGACTTAAGAGGCCTTGAAGTGTCACTGCTAGATGGTATTGGAGTCAGCTTTTAAAATAAGAGTATGAGAGAATATGGAAGAAAATAATGGTATTTGTAGATCATTTCTACAGTGTCACATGGTTTGGGCTATACAGTATGCTTATAAGTTTTATGTTAGCATTGCAGAGTCCTAGTCTTTAATCAGGATTCTATTGGCTTAGCCTGTACATTAGTTTATAAAGAAATAGAATTATCTGCCAAAGGTTAAATAACATGGAGTTTTGAAGAAAAAATTTCTTACTATATAAGCTTATGTATACGTTTCCTAAGAGACATTCACAAAAATCAAAGGATATATGTTGGAGGGTATGCACCTTTTGTGAAATGGAGCACTCATGAGATGATAAATCTGGCTTTAGAAATGCTAGTAGTGAACTTGTCACGTTGCAGTTTAATGGAACAAAACACTTATAAGGTGTAGCACTACATTCAACTGCAGGAGCAGGCTGGAAACTAGGACCATGCATGGCTATCAGTTAGCTGAGGGGAATGTGCTCGAGCTTGTCTAGACAACAATTAACATGATGAGTCATGCTGACAGAGCATAGGGGAGTGGGGGACGGATGGTGCCAAGGATGGCACCAAGGAAAGATAACACCTTGCTGTTGGTTGATGGTAGTTAACCACCAATCGGGGATTGCCTAGTATGCAATGCTTAGCTCAAAATAACCAATCTGTTTAAAACGCACAACTTCTGAAAGTATATATACCCGTGTTTCTATACAATAAATCAACATTTGCTTGCATCAAGCTGCGTCCCGTCTCTCCATTGCAGCAAATTGGTGACCCCGACGTGATCCATTTAAGGATCTGAGGTGATGGTTTATGAACCGCCAGGCTGAGCGGCAGGCTGCGAGTCCCCCAGAACTTTGAATGAGCTGCTGAAAGGAAGCAGGAATTGAAAAAAAAAAAAAAAAAAAAAAAAAGTCCCTCTGGAATTGAGAGGTGAGCTGTGGGAAACTTGGGAATCAGGTGTCTTCCCCTATGAGAGACGTATATGGACTCATGAAGGGTCTTCTAGCCAGATCCGGGAGCCCGTGCCTCAGTCTCCTCAAATGGTGACCCCTATGGTGGTGTTCCGAAGCCTTGGAAGAATAAGGACGGAAAAAAAGACAGCTCGTGGAAGAGGGCTGTGTTCCAGAGGAGATGTCTTGGCTGAACAATCGTCTTGCTGGCTGGACCAGGCGGACAACCTGCATCAAGACAGGTGAGCAGCCAAGAAACTTTAGAGACTTTGAAGCTGTAAATTCCACCGACAGCGTGAGTATTCTCAAGACACCGTCAACGATGGCGATTCTGTCCACACCTCCTCTGCCCCCAAAGCTTCTGTCACTGATTGCAGCGACCCTCACAACACAGGACCAAACACAGGAACAGGACAACTCAGACAAGGATTTCATTGACACTGATAAACCTTTTGATCCAGGTCCTATAGATCTGGAAAAGGAGCTAGACCTTCCCCCCCCCCCCGCCCCCCCTCCCGATGTATTGATTGTATTTTTGGGGAGTGTGAAAGGGAGTCTGAGGGATTGGTGGCAGGAATGCAAGTGGGAAACGCTTAAGTGAGGGGTTTTGGGAGTCACTATGATAAACATGGTTATCTAGTGTTTAATAGGTGTCTGCATATGAATGATTTTTGCCCTGAGCCTGGTGGTGCATACAAATGCGGTTTGTGTCCAGGCTCAGAGATGTAAATATGGGCTTCTCTGTTATGGTAAAGTGTCTCTGGTTGCATAAAAAAAGAGGGAATGAAGGGAATGACCCCAGAGGTATGTTCAGGGAAAGCATTAAAGAGTTAAATGACCTTATTTGGTAGGCAGTTCAGAATGTGGGTCAAAATTGCCACTGCTTTTTGTTGTTGGTTCAAAGACATGGCTGTGAGGATTTTGATGGTATGTGCTGCGTGGATTTTAGGCGCCCCATTGCAGCAACATGTTATCAAAATCTGAGAAAATGTCAGCCTTTTTGGCATCCATTCACTCAATTGGCAGTATTGTTTGTTTGCTATTACCTTGGTTGCTGTCATGTTTGCAAGGGCCCTGCAGAACATGGCAAACCTGGTACTAGCTGTTCAAAAACAAAAAGGAGAAATTGTAAAAATGTACAGAACAGAGACAGTGCGTTATTTTGACATTGCTAATATGTCTTAGTTGCCTTTTTATTTGTTCTATTACTTATATCTTGTTTTTACTCATTCAGCTTCAAAGGTTCTTTTTGTGCAACAGGAAGGGGGAGATGCAGGAGGGGGCTGGAAACTAGGACCATGAATGGCAATCAGTTAGCTGAGGGGAATGTGCTAGAGTGTGTATAGACACAACCATTAACATGATGAGTCATGCTGAGAGAGCATAGGGGAGTGGGGGACGGATGGCGCCAAGGATGGCACCAAGGAAAGAGAACACCTTGCTGTTGGTTGATGGTAGTTAACCACCAATCGGGGATTGCCTAGTATGCAATGCTTAGCTCAAAATAACCAATCTGTTTAAAACACACAACTTCTGAAAGTATATATACCCGTGTTTCTATACAATAAATTGACATTTGCTTGCATCAAGCTGTGTCCCGTCTCTCCATCGCAGCACAACTCCTGAAAAAAGCAGTTATATACAGAAAGTTTTTATTACCTATCTGTTACTTTCAACTACTATAAAGCAACTTTTCATTAATGACTGGCCATGAAGTCAGTCTGGTTTATTCTCTCATACTTTATTACTATTGCCTTTCAGTTATTACATATCAGATCTCTTCATTATTTCCCATGCTGTCATTATCTTTACAATCTTCAACTTTTTCACCACTTCTGATGCCTTCATCATTCTGAATATCTTCTTCTAATACATGCAAATGATCATCAGTTCCACCTGTGGGTATTGAAAAATAGCATTTCTTATACTCCTTTGGTACAACTTTAGGCCTTGTCTAATCTCTTCCTTTTTAATCCAAGGACAAAACCATGTGGCACAAGGCTCCTTCATTTTCCTTGCAGGGGTTAAAGCAGGATCCTATGCCAGCATCCATTTTCATTATAAAGACTGAATGGTGTACTGTACAGAGGACATGTAGTTGTAGCATCTTTCCTTCTAATATGACAAAGTTAGTATTACCTTCTCTAATAGTATTCTTCATTGCTGATGACACATATTCTTTGAATGCTTTCTTCTTTTTCTTAGCAGCATACAACTCCAACCCCAAATGACATTCAGACAATCTTGCACTAAATTTGTAGATGTTCATGCTGGCTGTGACACTTGAAAACTATTCCAGTAGGCAGCTGTTCCTTTGGCATTGTTTTATGTATCAAGAACACATACAGTTGCAATTTTAGACCATCTGTTGACACTGCCAACATTACTGTAATGTGTATTTTTAAAATTTATTTTCTAAAGTTTTATTATGGTGGATTTTATGCCTCCTTCTTCAACAACATAATTTGATATTTCAACTGCATTACCCATTTGACTAAGCAGATAGTCATGATAGTTACATAATCCAGTCACATACTGCTGAAATACAATGAGCTTTTTGGTGAAGTCAGAAGGTAGATGTTAGTAAAGAAAAGCTCTCTCCCAAAGACAAAAACTATGAAAACACACCATTCCTATTCAGCTCTACTGTCACTTGCCTTCTTGCTCTGGAATATTTTCTGCTTATAGTATTTCTTGATCTTTCAGTTTAATGATTTCCCATGTAAATGGTCTTCATCTCTTGTTTGAATATGTAAAATTCCACAACTTAGAGTGATAGAATTGCAGACTCGTTCAGATTAGAAAGTACCATCTAGTCCACGCTTCTACTTAAAATATGGCCACCATTACATTCAGACCAGATTTTTCTTTTGTCTCCTATAGGAGCGTGTTTTTTGGTCCACTGAATGGTTTCTGAATCTTTAGCAGATGGAATCTCCTGGTTTGACTGTTTCTATCTTCACACTTAAATCCCCATCTTGTTACATTTCTTCTCATCCTCACCATTATTAGATTTTTTCTTTTTGCATACAGTACCACCATGAATATAAAATTTATACTATAACTTCTCCTTATGTCTTTTAATAGTTGGATGTGTCACCTCCAAACCTACTGCCATTTTATAATTATTAGTACAATTAAAGAAGAGTCATGAAATTACCAAAATCACAATGGAATTCTCTGAGCCACAATATAACACACACTTTTGTAAGAAGATATGGTATTAATCAATTACTCTGTGTCATTATTCAATCGCAGGCTGCTTTGGAGTATTTCTTCTCCTTTAGGAATGGGAGAGCTTCTACACTTCTACACTACACTATGCAAAGTCATATTACCATAATGACCTTAAAAAACATGACCTCAAATTCAAGAATGCCTCCAGATTTTTAAGTTAAATTACCTGCAAAAAACACCTTCATCATCCTTTTAAGAAAATAGAGTTATTATGAGTTTATATTGGCATTTTTATATTGGTTTCACTTTTTGTGGCTATGCTAAAAGTTTACTGGCCTCCTCAGAGCTAGTCTTTTTCACACATGCTTCCTACTCACACTACTCATTCTTCAAATTCACTGCTGTGGAATGTTTCTGGGGGTGATTGATAGCTTCTTTAGATGCAGATTTGGGACACAGTGTTTTCTTGCAACAAATTATGGTATTGGACCTTTAAGCATTGACTCAGCAGCTAGTACCTAGAATGAAAACACATGAGTTAGTGCTGTCTGGACTCTAGTCCTGAACCAGATCCAGACCTGCTGTAGGTCTATGCCATCCTGAGTCAGATTTATGGAGATGCCTGTTATGAATCCAACTGGAACAATATAAATGAAACTGCCTTATTAGGGAAAGTCACTGTTCCTTATGGGCTACACATATTGTTGTTACAAACTACCACAGTATCTCTGAAAGTATGTTTCAGCACGGGCAACAAAGGGACCTGCAAGTTATCATGATTCTGACAAAAGCTAGAGCCAGAAGGATATCCTGTCCATGCAGCAAGGAAGTTTAACAGTTCTTTAATCTGTCATGGATATAGTTCCAGGATTCTACAGGGTTTCCATGGCAAAAGAGATGAGACTTTCAGATTTGTAAAATGCAAATTCACCTTCTCCATGACAGGGACTTCAGGAACAATGGCTAGATTCTTGTGAGAAAAGGAAAGTGGAACCTTTTCTAGTTACCCACTTTGAAAGAATCCAAAGATGAGTGGAGTAAATAGTGTGCCATAAACGAACAAGGAAGCTGTTTTGAGACCCCATTGCTGTCTTGTGCATTTTCTCTCTTTCTCTGAGAATGTAGCTAGATCCTACACTTTGAAAATGTGTCCATGTAACACAGAACATGATAGTTATATCATCCCCCTGTCCTGACAGATATCATCTGTCTGGATGTAAGTCTCTTTTAGGCCTATACCAGGAAGTCTGAGATAATGGCTTTGGATACACTGCACCCAAACAATCCACCTGTTAGTGAACCCTTCTAACCTGGGATCATTTCTGGGCTGTATTATACACCCTACTTGGATTTTGTCAGGAGTCAAGAATACAGTTCATCCCAATATCCCCACTCTGAGGCCATGGCTGAATCCCATACCTTGCACAAGTCTTTCTGAGTTTAGGAATACTTCCTTCTGAAATAGCTTATCATAGGGACTTTGGATAATTTTACTACATGCAGATTCTTATTTGATATCTCTCCAGAAACACAAAAAAAAAAACCCACAGAAAATACAAACAGACATGAACCTGTAACAAATTCTTGAATGAGAATCAAAAATGCATTTGGTGAATTTCAGCTAAATTAAACATGTACTCAAAATAGCTGATTAGCATTCCAGGCAGACCGGGAGATGACTCTGCAAAAGTTGCTTTTTCTTCTAAAAATTCAATTACTCCTCAAGTACTTTAAGTATCAAGACAGATTCATTGGTACCTTCTGGATTTAAATGAATAGATTATTTAACTGATTTGGAGTGACACTGACAAGTATATTGTCATCCAATAGTAAGGCTGCTTGCAATGAGTCAAAAGTGTCACTGATTTTCTTTGATCCACCTCTTTCTGCCCAAAGTTGGAGCTACAGGACTGCATAAATGTAGCCACAATCAGAAACAACATTTTGTCACTGAATTGAAAAAAATCTTCAGCCACAACTGACTGCCACTGCCTCTGCCTAGGGCAGTAGGTCTGACCCATATCCCTGTTTCTTTTCTTTACTTAAGAATCTATATCACTCAACTCAGTATGCAATAAAACCTCTGATCATCAACATCATCCAACACATTGAAGAAGAACTAGAGATTGGGATATTCAAGTTTTACGAAGAAAAAAAAAAAAAAAAAGGCTATTTAACTATAATAACAAAAGATGAGAGGAAAATAATGACATTCTTTTTTTTTTTTCTTTTTTTTTTCTTTTTTTTTAAAAAAAAAGTCTCAGCTCCTGTAGTCAAAATTAGGCAGCCAAGGACAAATACAGCTCAGAGCATGTCAAGAGAAAAACAGCATGAACAAATAGGCTGCTGTAATAAAAGAGCATAAAGCAAAGTGATTATGTGCTTTCCCACAGAGAAGAGAACATTCCTTAGCAACCATGGATTGTCAGCTAGCAACAGCATGAGTGGACTGTAAGGTCCAGTGGAAAACTGTAAACCAGGTGGAAATCTCACTGGAGTGCTTGGGCTCAAAAGGTAGTGGTCAATGGTTTGAAGTGTAGCTGTTGGTCAGTCACTTGCAGTGACCACAAGGTTAATGGAATAAACTTATGCTATATTACAGCCAGCTGCAAAGGAAGCCATTCGGCAAAAAACAACATTGGGGTTTGTGCTGGTTTTGGGTAGGGTAGAGTTAATTTTCTTTGTAGCAGCAGTATGGGGCTATGGTTTGGATTTGTGCTGGAAACAGTGTTGATAATTCAGGATTGCTTTAGTTACTGCTGAGCAGTGCTTGCACAGCATCAAGGTCGTTTCTGCTTCCGATGCCACCCCACCAACAAGTAGGCTGGAGGCACACTAGAACCTGGGAGGAGACACAGCTGGGACAGCTGACCCCAGCTGACCAAAAGGGATATTCCATACCATGTGATGTCATGCTCAGCATACAAACCTGGGGGAAGAAGAATGAAGGGGGGAATGTTCAGACTAATGGTGTTTGTCTTCCCAAGTAACCATTAAGCATGATGAAGCTCTGCTTTCCTGGAGATTGCTGAACACCTGCTTGCGGATGGGAAGTAGTGAATGAATTTCTTGTTTCACTTTGCTTCATGCATGGCTTTTCATTTACTTACCAAACTGTCTTTATCTCAGCTGAGTTTTCTCACTTTTATCCTTCAGATTCTTTTCCCACCATGGGGGGTGAATGAGGGCTTAAGTGATTCTTAGCTGTTGGCTGGGGTTACACCGCAACAGGGTCCTGTTGGGCAGGCAGTTGAACAGAAGTATGGATGTGCCCATACAGCAAAGCCAATTGCATACTGGGTTGTATTAGCAAGGACATACTCAGCAGATTGAGGGAAGTCGTTATTCTCTTCTATGTAGCACTTGCAAGGCTACATCTGGAGTACTGTGTCCATTTTAGGGCTAGGCTGTAGAAGGAAGATATCAGCAAACAGGAGCAACCACAATAGAAAGTATCTGAGAACATCAGGGATCTGCAGCTCAGCATCTGCAACAAGAAGTTGAGACAAATGGATTTATTTAGTCTTTAGAGGAGTATGTTACAGTGGGATCTTAATGCTGTCTGCAAATGCCTAATGGGAAGTATACAGCAAAAAAACCCAAAAGCCAACAGACACAAGTTCCAGCAAGGAAAACTGCAGTCAGATATTAAGATTTTTTTAATTTTTTTTTATTTATTTTATTTTTATTTAATGAGTATAAGTAGCAAAATACTGGAAAAAGCACACAAAGAGGTTGTGGAATCTCCACCCTCAATTTGCATCCATTCAAAACTCAAGTGGACAGCACAGCGAGCAACTTGATAGAATTCTGAAGCTAGAACTAACTTCACAGTTGGCCCTGAGGATTTAGACACCTCCAAATATCCCTTCCAATGTACTTAGTTTGCTGCTTCTGTCCTAAGAAGTGAAGCATCATATGCTTCATATGCCGGACATATATAACTGCAAGTAGAAAAGGCGCTCTTATGAAAGTAAGTAAACTTCAAATTTGTCATTCCCTCAGTAACTCTGGTATGTTCATAATTCCTTGATTCCCTTGAAATGCTTGTCCTCTGCAACCCATCTTCACATCTTGCAGCTTATGGATAACAACCAGTAATGCAATGGCAGCTTGTGAGTGGCTCTGTACAGACAGAACAGCACACCTAGTAGAAATTAATCCAGGTAGAAGGTTCTTACAGGTAAATAACCAACATGACCAGTTAGCCTCCTTTTCAAAGTTTCACAAAACTTGAAATGGGGTGTGTGTGTGGGAGGGATTCTTCACTGTTTTGTTTTCAGGATACACTTTGTAGTAAAACGTTGTGCTTTTCATTTTTCCAGGAGAAAAGATGAACTCATCATTCTTTAAGTTCTCAAGACAGGAACAATCAAAATCTGTGCAACTAGGGCCTACTTGGTAGAAACACAGGTTTGTGTTGCCTTGTCTGGTAGAGATTGGGCTACAAATTGAGTTTTCAGAAACATAAGTGATTTCCATAGATTTAGAGAAGTTAACAGGGAAACCAGCACTGGCTGGAGAGAGATGCAGAATTAATTATTGCTTGCATATGACATAAGCATAGTTCCACA
Organism: Falco naumanni; assembly: GCF_017639655.2. Classification (NCBI taxonomy): domain Eukaryota; kingdom Metazoa; phylum Chordata; class Aves; order Falconiformes; family Falconidae; genus Falco; species Falco naumanni. The sequence continues at coordinate 50,910,688 of NC_054055.1, forward strand.
TTACTGCTTGAAGGTAATAGAAAATTTTGTCTAAAACAGTTGTTCAGAGCATTCAATAGGATTAGGCCCTTCTTGTTCTCATTAATGAGTAGTCACATTTGTGTTTCATAGTTGATTCCCCTCTACTCTTACAGTTAAGTATATGATGCAGCAGAAAAAGAAATGAGATCAGGCTCAAATTTGACATTAGAAGTCTTCAAACAGCCAGAAGCACATTCTGCACCATAGGAGCTGTTAGACAGTAATTGAGGGGCCCTGTTGGTCATAGGCAAAAGACCTCATCATTCAGAACTGCAGCAGGTAGGCAGTGTGGCTAGTTATCACAAGGGGTTAAGAGATGTTCCCATTAATTTTACCTGATTTCCTGACATGAGGAGTGTAGAGTATCTGTGGTAATAAAATAAGTGAATTGCAATGTGACAGGTTTTGCTGGTGATGGTAGGGGAGGTAGAATGCAACAGCTAAACATACACATACTTTCAATTGTGCCAACAAACTTTGAGGAGTTTGTGTGAACACCAGTTGACTTGATTAATTATCAAAAATGTGTGTGTAGTGAAGGCCTTGTGAATACCAGAGATCAGATCTTAAGTAACACATATTGATGAACCAAGGACTGCTGGATCTTGATGTAACCTGTAACTGTAAGATGTTCTTTCCCAGATTTTCACCAGAGATTTGAACTTTTCACTTTAAACTTTTAATAGGTAGTAACAGTTGCAAATAGATGCAAGCAAGGCTTTGCACTGAGTATCTTAACTCAATATTATTTTATTTAATGTTAAAGCTCAAAGAGGACTTTGGGGTAGGGGGTGAGGAGTGGAGGAGAAAGAAAAAAAAAAAAAAGAAAATTAAAAGGGAAATTTCCCTAAAAAAAAATTCCAAGAGCTAAGCTCTAGTGACAGGAGTATAATTTAGAGTCTCTGGGAATGCATCAGAATTCATAAAAGCAGAATTCCCATTTGCCACATTTTTATCCTAGTGCAAACATTTACCAGTCCACTTGAGTTGCTTAAAGTAGATTACAAAGATGAATTGTTTCCTCAAGTTTTGATTTCTTGGGGCTTTTTCCCTGATAAATTTTGATCTATGAAAAAAATGTTCAACCTCTATCAGATGATCACGCAGGCTTCCCTCAGGTGATTGTGCTCCCAATTAAGAGTAATTTAAAATAATTCTTCCTTTAAAGTGTAGCCTAGCAGACACAATTTTTGTTATTACGAGACCACAATCTGTGATAATTATCTCATGGTCAAGCAAGTACTGGCTGCCCCTTTATAGCTGCAGCTCTATGCTGCCTATGGCAACAGCCTGAGAGACCAAAGACCTCCCCGCCGGACAGAAAAATAGCTCTGTGTTTCATGGGCCTGGGGGCTGCCATGAAGGCAACCGGCAGGAGAAATACACAAATAGCCTCAGGACTTAAAAGCATGGAAAACCCAGCTCTAACATCAAACTCCTCCTAGCAACAAATTCAGTAACCTTGACAACTCACTGTAAGCACTGACTATTCTTTAGGTTACAACGCTAAATCTTCAGCAGTAGACTGCTTTATTTTTTTCAATAAAGAAACATTGAAGTGACTATGTAAGACTATAAAAACCATTTTAAGCAATCTGCCCCTGTCGACTGCATCCTTGCAGGTGCTTCCTAGTTCTTGGCTCAGTTTCAGCCAAGACATTACTTTTCTGGGTCACAGCAGGCACTGTCTTCCTTTCTTCATAGGAAGGCTCTTTCCATAATCTCTGAGGTTTGACCGATCTGTTCACTGTTTCTCACAGTAGTTTTTCTGTCACCATGTGATCTGCAAGCTTCAGTTCCTTGCTTTAACTCTTGTTCCTCTCCTTCATTCAGCTTCTCAGTGCAGGCTCTGGAACAGTAGTCATTCTGGCTTTGTCAATGCCACCATAAAGTGGTGGTGGGGGAAGCAAACAAATCAGACACTGTCAACCAGAGGCCCTCTCTGAGAGCAGCATACCTCCTCCCATTTGTACATCTGAGATCAGGATCCACACCAGTGGTAACAGCTGCATTTGTTCCCCTCTGAGGTGGCTTTTTCTAGAAAAGATGTAGTATAATGCTTTATTTCACTTCTCTGCTTGTTAAAAATGCCTTCCTTGAAATTAAAGGCCATAGTTAAACCCTAACCCATTTTCTAGCAGCCCTTGCAGGAATCGGAAAAGTTCATGTGCAAGAAAGAATATAAAAAACTAGCCACTGATATGTTGCCTGCCTACAGTCTGAATGCATCATTGAGAATAGACCTAACAGCTGTGTTTGGCAAGCTCTTAAATGTATTGTTCAATAACTTCTGTATAATGCACTGTTTTACCTGCTGCTTCAGACTGTCTGAAAAACATAAAAAAGGGGGCAAAAATAAACTATAAAATATCTTCAAGCATTGCCTAGCATTGTTTCCCCAGCTGGAACTAGCTCAGAAGAGTACATTTTAAACCTCTTGACTTTCTCCCACACACTTTGTAACTTTTCATTGACCAGTACTTTGAGGCTACGTTTATATTTATCTGCTCAGGTACACAAAGTGTGTGCAGGAACACTGGAGCCTCATTATCCTTAATGGGCACCTCTTGAAGACAATTCTACTTTGTGAACCATGTCCAGATTTCTTTCCATAGAAACAAAGAGTTATAGGTTATAGATGAGTTCAGGTTTTTTCTGAGTCACATATATAGATGAGATGTGGATGGTGTGTGGACCCAAGGCCTGGACTGGAATTTAGGTCTCTAACATATCCCCTAGATATAATTCTTTCTCAAAACCCCCACCTAATCCATTAGATTATATGTTTGAAAGTCTGTTATTGTTACAAGAGGAAAACAACTAGAGATTTTTTCCAAAAGTATTTGCATAAAGAAACTGAATGAAAATCACATGCCTAATTACAACTTTGAGCATTATCTCACTGTTAAAGAGGTAATGTTGATACTAGATGTGATCCCCTAGGTCATGTGATAAGCAACCATCTTAACTATAATTTATCTATATAATAAAATTCTTAGATTATAATAATATTCTGTTGTCATTATTTAACCATTAAACATCATTCAGTTAATGCCGCTAGTCCAGGCTATGTACGTTTAGTGATCTATAAAAAGGTATATTGCACAATGAGAACTTAATTGTAATCAGGACTTGTCCTTCACTTTTCACTTCCTGCAAATCAAGTACATGAATAAATATAACACAAGAAATGTAGATAGATTAAGGGCTGATCTTCAGGCTTGGCTGGAAATGCACATCGTTAATTCTTATAATCTTGTAATAAGTTAGTTTCTTTAGCCCCTTAATAAATTTTATTCAATTTTTATCAACATTCAAAGGAGTGAGATACCCAGAACTAAATGCAATATTCATAGAGTTATAGAATCATAGAATAGTTTAGGTTGCAAAAGACCATTAAGATCATCAAGTCCAACCTTAAACCTAATACTGCCAAGTCCACCACTAACCCACATCTCTAAGTCCCACATCTACACATCTTTTAAATACTTGGTGATGGTGACACAACCACCTCCCTGGGCAGCCTGTTGCAATGCTCAACAACCCATTCAGTGAAGAAGTTTTTCCTAATATACAATCTAAACCTCCCTTGGCACAACTTGAGGTTGTTTCCTCTTGTCCTAGCACTTGTTACTTGGGAGAAGAGACCAACACCCACCTTCCTACAACCTCCTTTCAGGTAGCTGTAGAGAGCGATAAGGTCTCCTTTCAGCCTCCTCCACTGCAGACTAAACAACCCGAGTTTCCTCAGCTGCTCCTCATAAGACTTGTGCTCTAGATCCTTCACCAGCTTTGTTGCCCTTCTTTGGACTCAATCCAGCACCACAATTTCTTTCTTGTAGTGAGGAGTCCAAAACTGAATGCAGTATTTGAGGGGCAGTCTCACCAGTGCTGGGTATAGGGGGACAATCACTTCTCTTGTCCTGCTGGCCACAGTATTTCTGACACAAGCCAGGATGCTGTTGGCCTTCTTGGTAACCTGGGGGACACTGCTGGCTCATGTTCAGCTGGCTGTCAACCAGCAGCCCCAGGTCCAGATACACCCTCACCAGAATCATGTCTTTCTTATTATTTTTTCCTCTGGAGGTATTATCCTACCTTCCTCAAGGTTTAATATGATTTTGCTGGGTCTACTCATATTTGTAATCTCTCTAAACCCCTTTAGATTTTTCTCAATGAGCTTTAAGAATCAACAAATTTAACATTGTGAGATTTTAGCTCCATTTCTGTCTGATTAACAAGTTAACAAAAAATAAATCTAATAACGGTGGCATTACAGAACCTCAGTGGACACACTTTCATACCTATTTCACACAGTAAAATTTATCCTTTGCACATTTCTGACAATTTGAATACATATGTTGATAACTCAAGAAAAAAATAATTTCATAAGTCTGATTTTGTGAAGTATAGTATCAAAAATGTTACCTAATTCCAAATCTTTGTTTATTTCTCAACTGGCCTGAGGAAAAAGCTTATCTTTAACAAGTATACCAAAACCAAACATCAAAATCAGGTAACTTAGTTACTTAATTTGAAATATGTTTGGAAAAATTTTGTATGTTGCTGGTATTTACTGGACTATATACACTCATAGATTGTGATTTTCTTTGTGTTTTTTATTAAAATAATTTACCTTACTTTCCTTAGATTAATATATATGTGTATACTTCTAAATATATGGAGAAACATATATTAAGACTGGTCTTCATCAGTTCATATTTGACCCATTGTTAAAAAAGTTACTGTATTTCCCATGAAGCACTCAAACAGCAGTGACTAACAATAACTGGAAATACTGGATTTCCATTAAGATTCTGTTCTTTAATAAAGGATAGTTTCTGAAGTTGAGAAGTGCAGTGTTTCCATGTATCATTGGTATAATTAAAGAAATAAAGAGTGAAAGTAGGAAGTTATATGAACATCAACAGCCAGGCTTCTATTCAAGTTTTTGTAAGAACCTACTGGGAAAATAAATATCCCTTTATAGATAATATGCTGTATTGTTCATATTTACTTCCTAAGAAAAATGCATCTCTAATTCTAAAGAAAGTTTTTAAGCTGCATTTTAATTTAATTAATTAATTGCAGTTAGTTTTTAATAAAACATAGAAAGTTTTATTTAAAAATGTAAAAAAATCCCCAAACAAACAAACAATTAATTCAAAGTAGCATAGCTCAAGGATCACAGTGGAGCACCTCTTAACAACATAGCTCAGAATATATAGTCTTTCCTTCTATATCTTTTAAAGACACATAGATTCTTGCTTTTAGATGTTTTAAGAGTTGAAGAAAAAAAAGGCTGAGGTAATATTGAAAAGTATAACTAGTATAATCTCAGTCAATCTCAAGTTTGTGGAAACCATCATTGACTCTGTTAGTCTGTCATAAGGTTTTCGGTTTGTTTTTTTTTTAAAAATAGATTTATGAAGTAAATGCCACACTACAACACAAGAGAGAATGGAATTATTTCACAGTTGTTGTACTGGATCAATGCTCTTTTTATGCTTCCTTTTTCCTACCTGCATAATCAAAAAACTAACATTAGATTCTTTAATAACCTAAAAAGTTGTTACCACTGATACAAAATTTCCTCAGATATTGATGAGACACATTTCCATTTTCTCCATTTTAATATTTTAAAGCAATAAGAAGCTCTTATCTTTAGCAACTTTAACTTTGAATCTACTGTTGTAATCAGGAATCCACTCTGCCTTACTGAAGGTTTTTACTGGGCCAAAGCCAACTTGAAAACACGATAAAATCTATTTCTAAATTTTGTTTACATAAAAATACAGAAGTAAATATTTTGAGTAGCAACTGTTGACAGTTGATCTCGCTACTAATTTTACATTGTATTAATACGAGCAACAAATCAATGAGAATGTCAAACAATTTTATAACATACAGAGTAACAATCACATAAAGGTGAAAACTATTCACTCTCACCTGTAGGAAGACATACCTTATATGAGTCCAAATGAAATTGGTGAGTTGGCCCTGGCTAGATGCAAGGTGCCCACAAAAGCCACTCTATCACTCCCCTCCTCAGCTGCACAAGGCAGTGAAAATATAATGAAAGGCTCACGGCTTGAGATAAGAACAGGGAAAGATCATTCACCAGTTACCATCATGGGCAAAACAGATTTGACTTGAGGAAGTTAATTTAATTTATTACCAATCAAATCAGAGTGGGATAATAAGAAATAAACCCAAATCTTAAAACACTATCTCCCAACACCTTCCATCTTCCTGGGTTTAACATTGCTTCTGAATTCTCTACCTTCTGCCCAGGCAGTGGCACAAGGGGATGGGGAATGGGTGCTGCAGTCAGTTCATCACACGTTGTCTCTGCTGCTCCTGCCTCCTCCTCGGAGGGAGGACTCCTCACACTCTTCCCCTGCTCCAGATTGGGGTCCCTCCCATGAGGCACAGTTCTCCCCATACCTGTCCAACAGAAATCCTTCCCACACGCTGCAGTTCTTCACAAATTGTTCCAGCATAGTCCCTTCCATGGAGCACAACCCTTCAAGAACAGACTACTCCAGAGTGGGTCCCCCATGGGGTCACAAGTCCTGCCAACAAACCTGCTCCAGTGTAGGCTCCTCTCTCTACAGAGCCACAGGTCCTGCCAGGAGCCTGCTCTAGTATCAGCTTCCCATGGGGTCACAATCTCCTTCAAGCCACCCACTTGCTCTGCATTGGAGTCTTCTATAAGCTGCAGATGGATATCTGCTCCACCATTACCCTCCATGGGCTGCAGGTGGTTATCTGCTCTACTGCTAACTTCCATGGGCTGCAGGGCACAGCCTGCCTGACATGATCTTCACCACAGGCTGCGGGGGAATCTCTGCTCTGGCGCATGGACCACCTCCTCTGCCTGCTTATTCACTAACATTGGTGTCTGTAGGGCTGTGCCTCTCACATATTGTCACTCCTCTCTTCCGCTGCAGTTGCTGTTGTACAGGTTCCCTCAGCTGCCCCTTCTTAAATATGTTACTCCAGAGGAGTTACCACTGTCGCACTGATGGTCTGAGACTTGGCCAGTGGCTTGTCCATCTTGGAGCCAGCTGGCATTGGGTCTATCAGACACAGGGGAAGCTTCTGGTATTTTGTCACAGAAGCTACCCCTGTAGCCTCCCTGCTACCGAAACCTTGCCATGTAAACCCAATACAGAAATATTTTCTGACAAGACATGTTCATTCCATATGCAGAAAGACTTAGTAATTCCATAAACTAGTTCAGTGGGTATAATCTGTTCTGATGAGATTCTTTTAGTGGAAGAAGATCCAAATCTAAGGGCTCTTCAAGTCACTTTAACTCTGCTTGCTGTTAATATGCCAAGTCCTTACTAACAGCATATCACACATTAAAAAATATTAGACAATCTAATACCTCTTCGCATCCATCATTCTGGCCTTAGATGCCTGTAGTCACCTTTCCAAGAAGCTTTCACATTAAATCTCCTCACTCCAAAATTGCTTAGTCTCCTTGACATTGTAGATTAATTGTACAATGTCGGAAATTATCAGGAACATACTATGTATGCAGGAGAAAGGAGACTCAGGGAGACAATACAAAGCACATATAGATAGATCGGGGGACAATCTGAAACCATCTCAGAATTGTTTCTTTTTCTAAGGAGGAAAATGGAGTAAATATTAAATTTTCAAAGAAAATCCTGAAGATAAATGTGTCCGGAATAAATGTTTTGCTTACAAATTTTACATTGTGTGTACTACAGAGAAATGAAATTTGTGTTGGGGAATGAGCTAACCAGCAAGTGACATGGACAGTGCTAAAGGCTGCTTCATACCCTTGTTTTGTATGATGGTGTAGGTGTCACACTAGGCACTAACAACATCACCCCTATGACAAAAGTATCAGTTAGAAAGCTTTTCAAAAAAAGAGAAGCCAGCATTTTTCTGGTGGGTTCTCCTGCCAGAGCAAGAGCAAATCAGAGAGAGGCAAACACAGAACCTGCTCGGTTCAGGTCATTGCTGCCTTTTCACACTCAGGGCAGGGCTCTGGTGAGCTGTCAAGGACAGTCCACTAAAATATTTTCAGTTTTGTGTCAGGTTTACATATTAAACACAATATAATTTACAGGAAAAATATTGGAAGTTCTGTGAAAGAGATACCATGGGTGTGGACAGAAACAATAACAAGACACTGATAGAGTCAGGAATGCTGCTCATTGAAAAGTGAAGTATCAGAGAAAAAGAGTAAAAGCCACTGTACAGCAGCAGTGAGACAGGAGTGAGAAAACGTGTAAAACAACCCTGTGAGCACCAATGTTAGTGAATAAGCAGGCAGAGGAGGTGGTCCATGCGCCAGAGCAGAGATTCCCCCCCAGCCTGTGGTGAAGACCATGTCAGGCAGGCTGTGCCCTGCAGCCCATGGAGGTTAGCAGTAGAGCAGATAACCACCTGCAGCCCATTTCAGAAGGCCACCAGGTTAGTCAGGCATGATTTGCCCTTGGTGAAGCCATATTGGCCTTCTCTAATCACCTCCCTGTCTTCCATATGCTTTGACATCTTCCAGGAGGCTGACTTGTCAGAAGTTGCCAGGGTCCTCCTTTTCATCCTATTTAAAAGTGAAGTTTCCCTTTTCTTCAGCCTCTGGGGACTTTGCTGGACCACCATTACTTTTGAAATATGATGGAGAGTAGCTTGGCAACTATATTAGGCAATTCCCTCAGGACTCTGGGATGCATATCATCAGGCCCAATGGGATTATGCATGCATCTCATGTACGAAACTATTCTGATTGAGTTGTCCAGTATGATCATGGTATTATTAAATATGCAAAAATGACTTTTAACAAATTTTTTCAACTACAGAGACCCCTTTCACACAGGTAATGACTAGGGTACCCACTAACCTCGTGTTGCCTTTACATTCATTGGAGGGTTTTGTAGGCAACAGAGATACTTTTGTACATGTGTACAGAGATATTCCATATATTCAATCTGTAACATTTTAGTTCTCTGCTTTCTAATGAGATTAATCATAACTGTATGTGAATATTGTTCGTTAATTTCTATAAAAGGAGCCTATTTTACTAGTTCAGAAACTGGAATTCTGTTGTCCACATACAGTTCCCTTTTGCCATCAGAAGTGATCTACCATATCCTACCATATCCTTACAGCTGGCAGGTATAATGCAGTGTTTGTGGTTGGCATGTGTCATTTTGGAGTAGTAGCTGGAAGCCAAAAGAGTTACCCTAAGGGATGCCAAATGACATGTATGTGTATGCAACTGAATTGAGGTCTGGATGTCAACAATGGGACAAGGTCCCAACTGCCTAGACACCAATGTATGAAACTCCAAATGCCTGAAAGTCTCATGTATGTCCTTTTTTTTTATTTCTTGCCTACCCTTCAAGGGTATTTTAGCTACCATACAGTGTGTCAAGTGACTCAAGTGACACTAAACACCTATGTGTAGGCTGAATCAAGCCATTGAAATGAGATTATCCTACTTCATTTCAGGTATCTGTAATATAGGTGTCTACAGGGGTGAAAGGTATACTTCCATTGTAGAGAGAGGTATTCACCTGGCAAAATGTAGATGTCTGGTTACAGTGAGCTGAATACTTCTCTGAATCCCTGGTTAATGCCCGCTTTTCTTTGAAACATGCTGCATGAGAGTTATGCAGCATTTGGAGACTTAGATATTTGGTTTACATTTAGCTACTTAGAGTAGACATCTCAATCAGGATGAGCAGAACATCATCCCTTAGAGTTCATAGAGATTAAGTACAGTCCTAATAACAAGGTGATATGCCACATCTTCACTTCATAAAGCACCAACATCTGTCTTCTGTTCCAGCAATACAAAAATTAGGGGTCACTCATGCTAACAGTATGCAAGACAGAAGCAGATGGATTCTATCATTTTTTGGGGGAGGGACTGGATTTTTTCACACGGGAAGAGAAACAATTAAGAATAAGGTATATAAATATAAACAGGGAAGAAAACATACAAGTATACTGCAGTTACTGCACGTAACTGAAAAAGAAAGCTAAAAGGAAATAACTCTCTCCATAGTTAAAATTCTCAGGGCTAATGCAGACCAGAAAATTAAACAGCAGTGGGCATAGGTATATGACTTGAAGGCAGGAAAAATCTAATAATATTTTTTATATGATGGAATAATATGCTGTGTGCAAATAATTATTTAAATAAAAGTTTTAGATTGTTGACAGAACTTACATGTAGCACTAAAAATTAATGTCACATGTTGATTTTAGTGTCACATGTCACTTTATAAGAAAGACCAATAATATACAAATTCATTCAGACACCAAAACAAGTGTAAAATTTTAATTTCCAAACATCCTTATATCAGTTTATTAACTCCCACAGACATCTCCAAAAGCTTTCCTTTTCTTCAATTTCTATTCAGTCAGAATGTCCCTACTCAAATTGAGCTCATCAAAGAAAAAAAAAACAACACTCCAAAACCAAAGAATATTATTGAGAACTCAGTAGTTTTGTGAAACACTTTTTTCTATTTGCAGCTCAATTAACATGTATGCTAAATGCTGGTTTCACAGACTATTTTTGTATCTTTAAAGGTATATTTAAAACATACTAATTCAGTAATAATACCATATAAAATTCATTTAATAATGTCTTACTGTATTCTTATAATATATTCCTACATATTTTAGGGTAAGACTATTATAGTCACATTTTTGAACTTGCGTCTTTCACAGCCTTTAAAAAGTTTAAGAGAATATTCATATTTTTAATGAAAAAGTAAGTTCATGGAAGTGTTAGAAAGTCTGGAAGCCAAGAGCCATTCCTTTATATATATTAAGAGCGAGGAAGCAGATACTCACTTCAGTTAATATTAAATACTGTGAGGCTATGATTGCCTTAAAATCTGTGATAGATAAAGCTTCTAATGAACTTCAGCTAACATTCTTATCACAAGACTTGAGTTCTATGAGATGGAACTTACAAGTCGGTAACCGTGAGGAACACAAACCTATAAAGGATGGAAAGCTGTTATTTCTGGAATTGCCTTGTAGGGTGGACAAGACCACAGGAAGTTATGGCATTGGCTGTGTCTTATCATATTGCATGTGCTGTATGACTGCTCAGAAATGCATGCTCTTGCACCCACAGGGACTCTGTCAGTTTAACATCACACACTGTTGAATGCTTTATGCAGCACTAGGTACATCAGAGTTATGAACAGAGGGATAAATCCTGCCTTTGATAATGTGCAAATCCCTGAAGTGATAGCCTTTGATAGCAATCCCTAATGAAGTGTTTGCTGGCTGAGAAACAAGGGCACAGCTTAGCTCAATGTTAGAGCTTTAATTCTAAAGATGCATGTTTTCATTGACATAAATTAAACAATTTGTTATATGTATACACAGCTTGATATGTTCATCAACACAAGTGTTTTACTCTCTAATGTACATTTTTGTCTGAAATTATGCCTGATCCAGATAAATTTTGATTTTATTATAACAGCTTGAAATCTACACAGAATAAACTGCATTTCAATAACATCATTACAGTACTAACAGAGACTGCATAGAAACTTTGAACATGCTAATATGAGTATGTGTATGTGAGACAAAAGTGAGTGGAACGTTCTTTATTACAGAGTCTTTGGAGAGTCCTTGTTCTGTCAAATTACTCTGTTACTGCTTCATTGGAGCCCTGATGCCGTGTCATACCAATATATACACAGGAGATGACTTTCACAAATATAACTGGGCTTAAACAGAAACTGAGCACCGAGAACACAACTGACCAGAATTTGCCATTTTCCATTAGGAAATAGCATAAAATGGGTTTCCATTAGGAAATAGCAATTTGATGTATTTTTCTATCTGATTGTCTAACAGGTACCAAAGGGCTGGAAGGTTTCTAAAGCTCCCTTCCCAAAATGCTCGGATAGTGGCCTAGTAGGACCTTGTAGATTACGTCCAGATGTGACCTAGTCTGTCTCCTGGTTTAATAACAGTACATCTAGTTGTTCTAGCCTCAGAGTCTGAACTTTTTGGGGTGAAAGGAGAGAGAAGTAGATCATTTTGGAAAGCTCTGAAATGTCAGTTCTTTTCTCCAAAGAAAATTTAGGAAATCCTGCTTAACCTGGTCCCATTTAAAACAAACAAACAAACAAACAAACAAACAAACAAACAAACAAACAAACAAACAAACAAACAAACAAACAAACAAAGTTGGTTTGTTTAAATCCAGAACTGTATATGTGAATATTCATGCATATATTTATACAAATGTACAAGAATGCTCACATGTGTCTATATTCTTCAGAATTCCCCATAAAAGAGACTCTCACATTTGTCACTGAGAAATGATAAAATTTGAGGAAAATGGGTACTGTGAAATCATGTAAATGTGATACAGGTAACCAAGGGCTATATCTAAATTAATATCAAACTAACAGGACCATATCTGAAAAACAAAACATCTGTGATGATATGATGCCTGCCCTACTTATTCCAGGGATTCTCCTTGAAATTATTAGTAATCTGTTCCCCTAGACTAAATGCCAATTAGTGCCTAGGATGAAATATATCTTCTAGTTTAGTTTCATACAGTTACTGCACTTTATTACCATTAAAACAAACAAACAAGGTAGACACAACTGAAGTTTCCACAAGCATATTGCTGAAACTATAAACAGTTTGGGCTAAATTATAGTAAACTTGAGTTAATCCAAAAGTTCAAAGTGAGGGGCCATGCTATGATTCTTACACTGACTTCTTGAGGCCAGTGCTGCTGACAGCATTAGTGATCTTAACATGAGCTGAAAGCAAACTGCAATGAGATGTAGGCGTTGTGTCACAATCATTTAAAAAATTATGCATAACATTATGTTCCAGAGTCACAGAGATTGAAAGAACGTTTTAGGAAGGAATTTTCTAAGCCTTATCAGGGTTTGGTGAGGGGTTGACTTTTACTTGAAAATTCCTATAACAGAAAAACTGAGTTTTAGAAAGACAGCTGTTACAGAAGGCAAAAGTCACTTCGGAGAGGAGTCTATTTCAAAGGTAAATATGAAAACAAGATACAAAAAGATCACTATAACTTACTACTCTTTTGAAAATAACATTTTCCAAACTGGTAAACTGGGTAAATGGAAAATGAATTACAGATGCTAAGCACTAAAATATCAAAAGTTTATGAAACTGATCCTGAAATGGAGGAATGTGTTACTATGTAGGAGGCTAAATCAGCTTAAAAAGAAAACCAACAATCCAAAATGTCATCATATGGAACAAAAATCCATCACAAATATACCCATACAGAATCTTGAACTGCTTTTGCACTCTTCCACTGTAGACATTGTGCTATTGAAATTTAACCCTGTGGGGTATAGTCCATAAATGATACACTGTGAATCCTGAAAGTGATTCATTGAGATCTAGGAGTGACAGAGTGTAGAGGTGGCAGAATGACTTTCATCAAATTGAGAGAGAATCAGTGACAGACCCCAGATCTAAAATGTACCTTAGTATGATCTAGTCAAAACATTGGCAGCAGAGAGTAAGACAGATTAAATAACCATAAACATTCTTACCCAGCACTAGGAACATCAGATACAAAACATCAACACACTAGATGATGAACCCAGTCCACCACAACACTATATTTCTTGATACTGGTTGTGTAACATATTTATGATTGATCTATATTCTCAGTGGATGTCCAGAGAAGACACAGAGGGCAGTGATGCAAATATTGTTTATATGATGATCTGAGATCCTTCAAAAGACATGTGATAGCATTGTGGCTGTTCTGAGTTATCCACTGTTAGCATACACATGTGAAGACACTTAAAAGACGCAAGTTCATTTACCTGTAAATGCTGTCCTGTATGAATTTATATTGACTTGTACACTTGCATTCCACTAGACCTTTCTCTTTTTCTCAGTCTCTTTCATCTTTGACTTTGCCATAGGAGGGATTGTGATGAATGTGTTCCTTCCTACATTTTCCACACTGAGCAACATGTGTTAGCAGCAAGATAGGAGGCTAGGGTCCATCATTTATAAATTGTGGATTCTTGTGTTATATGATAAAGTAAGACTCTTTGGCTCTTACAGACTGGCACTGTTGACTACATATCTCAAAAAACATGTGTTGCTTGTAAGCAGCCTTTTCAGAATTCAAAGCTTCCAATTTCATTTCAGAGAAACACTATTTTTTTCCAATTCTCAACCTGAATTTAAGAATTACTATTTTGAAAATAAGTCAGAAATAAACAAAAAAAAATTAAAAAACTGTTTATAAATTGTTTTACGCTATCCAGATTTCCAGTATCAGGAATGTGTATATATAATTAGGAATTTAGACACTAATGTGATGGATGTGTTTAAAAGACTGATAAATAGGACAAGCCTTAAAATTCAAAAAAGAACTTTGTTAGACTGACATTCATTAACACCTAATACTAATGGATAATTCCATCAATATCATATATTATCAACCATTATCACCTCATATTCAAAGCAATCACTGTTTAATAATCATAGCCTACATTAGCTGTGAGCCTGCTGTACCAAAAACTTGATGTTGCATTGTTATTCTTGATTGGTATAGTTTTTAATGGTTTCAGCCACTGACATCAAAGTGGTCAGCCTCAAGAGCCCTTCAAGGGGGGAACCCAAAAGAGAAGTGATTTATTTCTTTTTTTCCTTATCCCCAGTTTGGAATCTTGTCCTTCAACAAGTTTCCAGAAAGCACTATTGCTCTCCTCCTCTGCCCCTGAGCTACATGCTGCATGAAGCTTGGAGGGCAAGGTAGGGGTTATTTTTCCAAACCCAGCAGGTCTTATCCTTTCCTGGGCTGTTTCTTTGTTTGTCTGGTTGGTTGTTTTTTGAGCTGGGTTAGATTTTTCCTTTTTTTTTTTTTTTTTTTTTTTTTTTTTTATTCTTAGCTGCTGCTCCTTTCCTTAATGCAAAAGCTATCTTTTCCCATCTCTTTACATTAAGATCCTTCAGTGACCAGTCACTTGACTGTCACTGAGCTGTTCATGGTTCTGGAGCCTCCGCTTCTGACCTGTGTCATAATTTCAAAGTCTTTGCCATTATCTGACTACTAAATTGCACATTATAGCAAAAGACACGCGGTCCCAACCTCATACAGCCAGTTCCCATAATAAATTGGTAACAGCTGGCCAGGTCTGGGGCCTTGCACAATCAGCCTGAGGCACAGTCAGTAGAAGGCCTGTGCTCCTTCATTTACCAATGACAATCCTGTTTTCTATGGGGCCACCAAATTAAAAAAATGCTTCTCCATTTCTACTATATTGCCATGCTTATTTCTGGGATCAAAACAAGCTTATTCAAAGTATGCTAAATGGGTTTCTATTCTTATGTATGTGAGGGACCTCTGCTGTAGCTACAGTCTCAGTAACTAGATTGTGTATCGGTCCCTGGTGTATCATTCATATATTCCATTACATCTGTCAAGGTATTACACCTACACTTTTACCATTATACAATATTTGAACTGCTCAAATTTTTGTTTGTTGAAAGTATTCCTATGTTTTGATAATAAGTGCACAGAGAATAAAAGAAACTAAGCCCCAGTCTAGCAATACAGTATAAGCCATCCATAGTTATACATTTTAGCTGGTTTATGTAGGGAACATGACTGACTGGTGAAGTTACAGCCTAACAGTATCTAAATATTCTGAGTCATGCAATGTCCTTTCTCACAAGACTGTCTGAGTCAATATTCTGTAAAAAATATTAGTAATACTATGTATGTTAATGTTTTCTAATACCTGTAATAAGAATTTCCATCATTTCCCTGATACCGTGTTTCTATAATGGATGTAGAATCCTTTATCATTGTTCTGCAGTTCAAGGTAGTCATAACTCCCATCTGCTTTGTACTATTCCCCTTAAGATTTTTGAATAAACATAATACATTCTCAATATTTGGTATTTCAAATTTCTGAAAAGAAAAGAAGTTTTCCTTTTCAATAAAACACACCAACCAAAAAAAAAAAAAAAAAAACCAAAAACAAACAAACCCAAAACACAACAAAACACTGCCCCCATAATCCTTTGCAAGGTATTTACTGTTCTTCAAAATGAGTAAAGAAGTGCTTTTCATCTCAGTCCATATAGGTCTCCAACCTATAATCTTAAAATGGTCATACCACATATTTAGTGCTATAGTGACATTTAGATCATAGTAGAACTATTTAGACTGATCTTTGAAAGGCAGGTTTTCAGGTCAAGCCCACAGTGCAAAAATGTCCTGATTATTTGCTTATTTTAACCATATCTCCCTGAAGTTGTTTTCTGTGTCCTCTTCCATTATTCCTTTGCTTCAGCCTTGACAGATCACTTATGCAAGGTACTTTAAGATCAGTTACCAAGGTTATCATCAGCTTGTTTTCCCTTATCTTTTCTTGCTTCAGTAAAGGATTTCTCATCATGTTTCCTCTTCTGTAAATCACCATGCAGAAAGGAAATAATTTGCTATTCCTCCTTCTATCTTTAGTATAAAACTTGCATTTCCACCAAAAATGTCCACATATAATGCTGAATAAGGATTTGGGAATCTCTAGTTCTGTAGATACTCCAGTCTTTGTTGCAATCTGAAAGCAACAGAAGACAATTTACAATGTCTTCTGAGTTTTCAAAGGGATTAAATAAAATTAAATTCTGGAAAAAATATGCAATTCTGTTAGGAAATAAATATCAAACCAAATTATGAAATTAAATAAATATGAAACTACAGGTGATACTATGGTCTAGGTAATGGGTGTGGGTAATGTTGAGAAACATCTTTCAGAATTCTACTCATACTGAGGTTTATTGTTTTAATAAAAATGAAATTACTTGCTGTTAACTATTTTATGAAAGAAAACAGTGTCTGTCATATTGTCAATTGGAATAAAAAATTAATATACTCACAAGAATAAGATACTCCATTGGTTTGACTGAGAAAATGATACCTTTTTATTCACTAAAGCAGCACAATGGGCAAAAAATATTAGTGACAAAATTTTAATCTTATTCCTGAATGTCTTTATCCTGGGCATAGCTACAATGGCCAGGTTTTTGTGGGTTTTTTTTTGTTTGGTTTTGTTTTTTTATAGTCTATGTTGACAGACAGTCAGTGAAAATTTTTATACGTTTGTCCATGGATTATTTAAGTTCTTGATGCAATAGCTTATTTTCATTATACCACTACACATTGTCTTATTCTAATTCTGTATGAAGGGACGTTACGACAAGAGTCAAGTGTCAATGAAGGGTTTTAAAACATGAGCTTGTCAGCTTTCTAATTCTTGCTCTACGTACCGCTGTCTCAGGAGATAAAAAGTATCTATTTTAGATCCTGATAACAGGAAATGGTAATACATAGTTTTTATCTTTTGGTATTACCTCTGTTTCATTCTACTTTGAACTTCAATTACTTGACAATAAACCTGTTACCCTTTACGTGGTATATTGGAAATTATGCCATCTGGAACTTGTGAAAGATCCTAAATCAGACAAGCTGATTATAATAAAGTCTTTCCTGGCACAGGAAGGAGGAGCTGGGGATCTGTCATCTAACTCAAGCCTGTTAACAGAGTGATACCAAGCACTAATGAGCAGGTCAGGTCTTCCAGCTATGATATGTGAACTTGTGCTCCAAATGAGTTTCCTGAAAAAAAACCTCAATATTTTTAGATGTGAAGAAACACAAGGAGAAAAGTCAAAAGCAAATTCGAGTTACAATTATCCTGGACTTCAAATTACTAATAACCATTACTATACTGTCTTTGTTACAGGAAGACGAAATCCAGTTTCAGAGCACCCATCTGAGATAGCTGGTCACCATTCAACACAGGTAGTCTCGAGCCACAGGAAGAGAAAATGTAGGTTTTGATGAAATGGTTTACAATGGCAGCATTGATTCTTCAAGGATTAAAATATATCACCATTAAAACAGATTATAGATTGAAGCACAACCCAAAAACATTAGCTTAAAGTACATATCTTACTGTATCTGTGTTCATAGATAGAAAAAGACTCCTAAGATAGGTTAAGCAGCTGGTTCATCATGGTAATTCAGGAAGAGTTCAGTTAAACATGACTTTTGAACTGTCACAATAACTTTTTTATTAAACACTAATGCTGACTGTAATTTCCACTTCAGTGGACCAAACCCATGAAATTACCTGTTTACTGTCATATGGCTCAGGATGAAAAGTTTTTATGTTACAACTTTAATATAGAAAGCTTGCTTCAGATGAATGTTGATTAGATTAAAATGTGGGGATTGGGGATAACAAACTTGATTTTCCTTCAGTCGTCAGTTTTCCACTTTTCCCCCCAAAATGTAACTCTAATGCAGTACACAGATTATGGAAAACAACTATTTGAAAAACTCATTGAATCCACAAGCATTTCTTGTTCTGTTTCTTCTGCACTAACATTATTTCACTTCAAAACAGATAAGAACTGAAAGACCATCCTGAAAATAAGTTAAACAATAAGTTCTTTAGTTTGGATTCCATATGTATGCAACAGTTTTTAAAAGCAATGAGTTTTCTTCCAGCAAGTTATGTAACCAGGAATTATGGAAATTCTTTTAGTGTAAGTCTGCATGACAGTTTTCTTCACTTTGTATGGATCCATACAGCAACATGTTTTATCTTTATTGAATTTTCATATACATGCATAAATATTCTTTCATCGGGTAAATTTCTTTATAAAACATAGTAATATTAACAGTAATTAATATTGCAAAAATATAAGAATCAACTAGATTATGATTTACTATAAATAGACTCAACTTTGAATAGCTTCAGACAGAGTAGAATCTGGATTCAGTTATTAACGTAACATGGATCTCAATGTAAATTAGTCATGGCATTACAGTTATGCCAGAACTGACAGGAAGGTTTGGACATAATTTTTCATGAAAATTACTGATTTGTCTGCCTTGCTTTAAAGATATACCAACACACATGAGCATAGAATTTGTCTTTTTTAGTATTTAAGTGAAGTCAATAGGTAAAGATGAAAGAATTAATCACTTCACCAGTGATTGCTGGGCTGTTTGTTAAACGTATTATATTTTCGTATGTTCTGAGTGCTGTAATCATCTATTGGAAGTGCAACTTCTCCATCCCCCTCCCCAGGGGTTTTTACAAAGCCTATACTAATTTACATCATCTTAATCAAAACTTTCTCCTTTATGAATGAGCCACTCTGCTTTTCCATAGAGACTGACAGCAGACAGTCTTCTTAAGATTTCATTATTTTTAGTAGAGTGTTACACCAAATAAAATAGAATTTTAATTTACTCTTTTCAGATGCTGATGTTCAGTTTTAGTTGTTTTCTTTTTTGAGGGTTTATTTCAGCCCAACATGGAGATTCTTTACCTTGCTTTCTGGGTAGAAACTAATTTCACAGAAATGAGAATTGAAACAACAGAACTTCTCAAAAGGAATAAAATCTATTTTCGTATTGTCTCAGAGGAGCTTCATTCTATACATCTATCTTGCTTGAGAAACTACAAGGACACTGAGGCTATATATGCTGGAAGAAATTAATATCAATGCTTTTCACACACATCGACCTCCAAAACAGAGCTTCTGAATGCCAGACAGCATGTTGGACGGTCAGCCATCCATTCTAATGATCAAAGTTCAAATGGTTTGTTAAGGGACAGTGTTATTTAGAAAAAGCAAGATATAGGCACAGCTTTATTGCTAGATACCTTTACCTGCCATTTCTTGGCACATAGCTGTATCAAGGCACACTGATACAGCTATAATTGAGTGTATGAAAATTGAACTGAAGCATCAGTACATGAATAAATAGGTGTGAGAAAATACAAATGTGGTACAGCTGAAAAATTCAAAACTATGCGATAAAATATTGCTATTTTAAAATATTTTACAAACCTGCAATGTCTACTCTTTATTCAAATCAATTATCTGATGAACCACAACATATCCCAACCTAACAAGTCCTCGCTTTTCATTTGAATTAGAAAATGGGGTAAAATGTGCTTTAAAAAAATGTTAGGGAAAAAATAAAACAGAAAATATTTTTTGTGGTATAAAATAATTATATTTTAGTTATTCAAATAATTTCAGTAGTAGGGACTTTTGACTGAATTAATGCTGATAGTTGTTGAAAAATACTCTTACATGTAATTATTTTTCTTCCATGTGATTATTTATTTACCAGGTTTAGTATTGAACACTAACATAATTACTCTTTGGCAAATACATAGATATAAATATCCCATTGTTAAAGTAGATGCTTGACCTTTGACAGTGAAGAGAAAGTAACAATTAGCCATTACAGTAAGAAAGTTGAAAAAACTGTCTGGGAACTAGCATTTTGGTTTTGTACTAACTTTCTTAGGTTAGGTTATCAGGAGTAGTCAACATGAATTCACCAAGGGCAAATCATGCCTTACCAGTCTGACAGACTTCTGTGATGGTGTGGTGACATGCTTCCCCCTCATCTCCCAATCTGACCTGTATTTCCATAACTCTGAACCAGCAATGGTGGTGATAATGAATGCACCTGGGAGTGATAACTGTATTCAACTCAAAGTGGCTTTGGGGGTTTGGCTGGAACATGCTTACCTCACAAAACAGATAACAAACGAGGTCTGACAATCAACCTAACTGAGTGACACCTGGGGTGAGGTGGGCCTCACAGCTTGGTGTTGCTTCAGTAATTGCCAGAAAAAAAACACTCTAAAACTGTATGGCTCCCCCTGCCCTGTGCTGAACCATCTGTCCCCGCTGGCCTTCCAGAACTGTGTTGTGGATCAAGTGACACACTTCACTCATAAGACAGAGGCAGCAATATGTTTATTGGTATAAAACAGAGATTTAACAAAGTTTGATAGTAAATGCAACAGTGGTTTAACAAGATTTGATGGCAAGGTACACTCGATTGTTTACTGCCCAGAGGACAGTGTTAGATAAAACTGTCAGGGAGACCCTCATGTTGAGTCATGAGGTTCAGAGAGGAGCCCCTTGTCTTCTAAACTCCTTCGCAGAAGGGAGTCTAGGTGCAGCATCTCAGACTTGGTCAATGGTTTATATCTAAAGGATTACATACAGGAAATCAATCCTTTATACCACTTAGCTAAGATTTCAAAGTTTAGTATATTGTTAATGACTCACTGAGAATCTGCTGTGGCAAGGAATTTCTCAGCCTCGAGGAGTAACCTTGAGAGGTGTCCCTACTCAAGGTGAGGTCCTGGCATGCAGCCTGCTGCTGTGCAGGAGAGCTCAATGGGCTCTGGGACTGTCTACTATTGATGGAGTAAGATAATTGACTTGTGGTCATATTTGCACACCAACTACAGAAGTTAGTTTCTGATTATCACTTGAGCATTTGTTCCAAAACAAAGGTCAGGGAGGAGGGAGAGGCACACCACCACAAACTGACAATCCTTCTTAAATGCCAGTCGGCATACAGTAATTGACTTAGCCCCACCTCACCATGAGTATAAATCTGACATTTACAATCTTCTGTTTTGAGGATGAGAACTCCAACTACTGGACAGGTTAACGGGCCTGGACTTCTTTCCTCCCCAAGCAGGGATACACCTTTAATAAGAATTGTGCCTCTGACTACTCTGGATATTACCTGGGAAAGTATTGTGAACAAAAGCACTGAACTCAACCCAAGCTTGATTTTTGTAATAAGTGCATTTATCAACTGCAATTCCAAATTTCTTATATCTGTTGCCTTAATAAATCATCTGGGTTTTTTTCAACTTTGCAAAACTCTTTCAGTGAAAGTCCTTGAGGGGGATCTGACAGGCAAAAGTTGACTTTGATCAGTGCCTGTATACTATAGACCTAAACCATTGACCAAGTCTGAGACTAGGATTGGATCTAGCTGCACCTAGACTCCTCTCTGAGAAGTATAGAAAGCAAGGGGATCCTTCCTGAGCCTTGTTGTTGCCACGTAATATAGTCTATTTTAGCTTTGCAACTATATTTCTTATATAGTCTGGTTTAGCTTTGTAACTTTATTTCTTTTATAGCCTGTTTTAGCTTTGCAGCTATATTGTTTGTTTCAGTGTAATCACTATGGAGAGATTGCTAACCAACCCTGGTTGTATAATTTTATGCTAAGAGGGAAAGAGTCGTTTAGAACTTATGGTCACTGAGGAGACGGTTGTATAGGTAACTAATGAAACAAACTTGGACTCTCCATATAAGACAAGTAAATTAAGGTTTGGTGATCGGTCAGCTGTACCTACAGAGTCGACTAGTGTTTGAGACCCCTTAGAAGACTATGAGATACCTGTAAGGAGCATGTGGGACACTTAATTGACATAGTACCACCTGTTGAATTAATATGTATGATTTTTCTGAGAAATGTAATGCATGAGAGAAAGTGTGGACTATATAATTTTGTTTGAATGAAACATACAGCATGCATGTTAAGTGGAGCGATCCCCAATGCATTCAGCACTACAATAAAGAATACCTGCTGCTTAATGCTACATTGGTGTTAAAGAGTTTTCTTATTCCTGTTTTTGGTGACATTATAACTCAACATGAGGGCTTTCCCGCCCCCCGCCTGCTATGCATGGACTCATGCCCATCATGCGACAGATGGAATCACTGGCTGGGTAGATGAGGGGAGAGCAGTAGATGTTGTCTACCTTGACCTCAGCAAGGCTTTTGACACTGTCTAGCATAACATCTTCATATGTAAACTTAGAAGTGTGGGTTAAATGAGAGGACAGTGAGGTGGATTGAGAACTGGCTGAATGGTGGAGTTCAGAGGGTTGTGATCAGTGGTGCAGAGTCTGGCTGGAGGCCAGTAGCTAGCGGTGTTCCCCAGGGGTCAGTACTGGGTTCAGTCCTGCTCAGTTTATTCATCAGTGACCTGGTTGGCAGCAAGTTTGATGATGATACAAACCTGGAAGGAGTGGCTCATATACCAGGAGGCTGCGATGCCATTCAGCAAGACCTGGACAGGCTGGAGAGCTGGGTGGGGAGGAACCTAATGAATCTCAATAATGTCAAGCGTAAGGTCCTGCACTAGAGGGGAATAACCCCATGCACCAGCACAGGCTGTGGTTGACCTGCTGGAAGGCAGCTCTGCAGAGAAGGACCTGGGAGTCTATCCAGACAGCAAGTTGCCCATGAGCCAGCAGTGTGACCTTGTGGCCAAGAAGGCCAAGGGGATCATACTGGGATGCATTAGGAGGAGCATAACCAGCAGGTGGTGAGAGGTGATCCTTCCCCTCTACTCTGCCCTGGTGAGACCACATCTGGAGGACTGTGTCCAGTTCTGGGCCCCCCAGTTCAAGAGAGGCAGAGAGCTACTGGACATGGTCCAGCAGAGAGTTATGAAGATGATGAGGGGACTGGAGCATCTCCCTTATGAGGAAAGGCTGAGAGAGTTGGGCATGTTTAGCCTGGAGAAGAGAAAACTGACAGGAGATCTTATCAATGTCTACAGATATCTTAAGGATGAGTGTCAAGAAGATGGGGCCAGGCAATGGGCACAAACTGACAACACTGGAAGTTCCTTCTGAATATGAGGAAGTTCTATGCTTTGAGGGTGACAGAGCACTGGAACAGGCTGCCCAGAAAGGCTGTGGAGTCTCCTTCTCTGGAGACATTCAAAACCTGCCTGGATGGGATTCTGGGCAACCTGCCTTAGTTGAACCTGCTTTAGCAGGTGGTATTGACTAGATGATATCCAGAGGTTCCTTCCAACCCCACCGATGCTGTGATTCTGTGATTCTTTGATTCTATACAGGGCTTAGAGCTCACTAATCATGTGCACTGGACAGGAAAGAAAAGTAATGTAGACTGTGATTTACAGTACATCCTGTAGAAGTTACTATGCACAAGATTTAGCACAGTGAGTTACAGACTGTGCCATGATGGCCTATGTTTTTACAGAGGAAGTGTGCTAGGGTTCTGCCCTTTAGTGCATCAAGCACAACTAGTTGATGCAAAGGATGTCAATCAAGGGTTATCATATTTTTTCCTCAAAACAAGCAGAAACAGAGAGGGATATGTAGAAGGTGTAAGAGACCAGTCTTGAGACAGTAATTTGTGCCTAAGAGCAAATCAAGCATATCAGCATGTGCATATTTTCCTCTAGCTAGAAAAACAAGCAGAAAAATACTGTCATTTTTTTCCTTTTTTTTTTTTTTTTTTTTAAGAAGCTTTCAGGTTAAACTATGTCATGTATTAGGTATATACAATGTTTCTAATGTTAGGAGCTAGACAGCTACACAGCATAATTATTTTGCTTTAAAAATTGTTAGTCATTCTAGCAAATAATTTCTATCCTGTGAAGGATGGATGAAGAGCTGGATATTCTATCACTATAACTGAAGTTGTTATCTACCTCTGTGGATATTTTTCAGAATAAAGATGGAAAGATATGAGTAAGTATCTTTTCCTCATGCTATTATGCAAGCAAAGTCACAAGCTTGCTTTATAGGGATTAAAGGTAGACTGTAAATCAGATGTTTCCTACCCCACTGGTTATGAAGCACAACAAATTAGTGGGATATTTTCTAACTGCATATTACATGCAGAGATTATGTTATCAAATACCATTCCATTTCTCCTTTCCTCCTTGTATTCTTCTAGTTCCTAGATTAAATCCTTTATGCACAGCTGTGGGCTCATTATTATTTTTTGTGCACTATTAGTGCCCTCCTCTGGATTTTTTCCAACTTGTCTACATTTTTCTAGTTTTCATTATTATTCAAGACTTTAAAATCTATTATTTTAGTGCCCAGAAGCAAGTGTAATATACCATTTAGTATATCCTCAGTTTCAAAAATGGTGAAACAAAATTGCCTGTTATGTCACACATACGACATTCTTCCTAACAAATCCCAGAAGATTTACTAGTTTTGCTTCTGCTTTAGACTTCTGATTCACAATCAGGCTATTTGATAACAATTAGGTCTTTCCCGCAAATATTTTGACTTTGACTTTGGGTTATAAGACATTTACACTATATTTGTTCTCTCTTTCTTAACGCAGTAATTTAAATTTTGAATATTTTATACTAAAATGTGATTTATTTTTATCAAACATATCCCCAATTTATAATTCTGAATGTCGATCCTGCCTTTTGATTTGCTTTCATCTCTGCCAGTCTGATGTCATCCACACATTTTAGAAGCTTTTTCTCTGTTCCATCATTCAGCCTGTTAGAGAAAATATTTAATAAAACCATCTCAAAAGACATACTGTGTAGGAACTCAGTTGGAATGCCCTACCAGTATGATGACAAGATATCAATGAGCAACTTTTATGGGTATTTTTAAAGAAGTAGGACTTTCATTTTCATATCACTCAAGAGGCTCCCCTTTGACTCAGCTTTGTCTTAATAAATCCATTTTGTATCTTTTTCTTCAACCTTTTAAACATGTATAATTAAATTTTATAAGTTGTTCAATATTTGTATAGATATTAAAGTTTACTGGGCTACATTTTACCAGAACATCCCTTTTTTTTCTTTCTTTTTTTTTTTTTTTTAGTTTGTTGACAACTGCTTTTTGAATTCTATTATCTTTATGCAATGGCTTTTGTTCCTTCCTACTCTCAGAATACTGAGGTCTTTTTTTTGTGATTACTTTCACCAAAATTACTTTGCAACTTTAAATTTTCAATTAGTTCTTCTCTTTTAATGGGAATAAATTCTAAAACAGCTACATCTTTTCAGACTAGTATTTTACATAATAAGAAACAAGTTTCCTCCATCACATTTCAGAAACTTGTTGGACTTTGTGTCCTGTAGTACTGCTTGGAACAGGTTACTGGAGATTTATTAAAACTTCACTTCTGTAAGTTATATCCTTTTCATACATTTATATTCAGTGAGCCAGCTTCTCATTTTTCTGCAATTTTCAACTAAATTGTCTGTATCATACAGTATTTGTATAATACAGCAGTCTTTCATAAATTAACTACAACTTTGGAAGAGATAGACTAGTTTTGCAATAGTTTCATTGAATTTGGTTGTATCAGACTGAAAAAGTAATTTGCTTTCTTACATCTGGTCATGACATTGCTCATTTTTTGTGAGAAGTTTTGCATGGGTTTTCATTGCACTTTTTAAAATATATCTTTTGAGGTTAATTTAAAGTGTTAGCCCTGTGTCATCTTATAAAAAGACGTTTTATTGAAAACTCTTAGCTAACTCAATGTAAATAACAATCACTTTCATAAAACCAATGATGATGAAAAATCACATAACTAGACAGTTCCTTAGACTAGTAAAAATGTAAAATAAATTATTGTGGATCTGTTAGAAGAGGAAGACATTATTTTGTAGCTTTCACTTTTTCTGTGTATAAGATTATAGTAGCTTTTAAACTATGTTTTTTGAGATTTGGCTGTACATCAAAATGAAGAGCCAATTTGGGTACCAAAGCTTGTACAGCTGCATCTGCATGCATCATCTGGAGTAAATACACACGCCACAAAGCACAGTAAGCTCTGAATATGAAAGAATAGGGCTTATCCTAAGGAAAAAAATAACTTTAAGTTCATATTTTTAGTGTCACAATAGAAAATATAGGTAAATGCTACATAAAAAACCCCTCCCTCTTGTCCTTCAAAACAACAGCATGCTTTTATTTACTTTAATTAGCCACAGAAACTAATCAAGGCATGAGCTGATAGGCAACCTAACAGTACACCTGTTAAATCAGACCTCCTAGGTTATATGATGTCAATTTATGCATCCTAAGTTAATTCTGACATAGCTAAAAGCAAATCTTTAAACACTCTGTGTTTGTTCAGATAGGCTGTTGGTGTTCCTAAGATGGAGTAAGGAGGAATTTACCTACAGGCTTAAGAACATGATTTAGCCCACCTACTAAGCAAGACTGTCAGGTCCTGGAGATACTCACATTTAATTGGCACTTTGCTTTCATTTCCTGAACACTTACTCATATACGTTCTTTCATGTTTAGAAGCATCACAGCTCCTGCTAGATGCTTACTGCCTACACTTTAATATGATCCAGAGATATGTAAAACAAGTACGTAAAATATCTGTAATTCACTTGGGCGTCTTGGCATGATAGGCATGATATCAAACACTTAATTCACTCAGACAACATTAACATCAGCTCAAAACATAGCCAAAGGCCCAAAAAGTAGAGCTTCACCACAACTTACTATAAGAAGTGTGAAATGCTAGTTTTTAGAAATTAAATTTGGGGGTTGGTTCTCCTAAATCAGTGGGATGAACCACTCTCCAGTCCCTCAGGCACTTCCATTTTGTCAATTGTCAGGCAGTGACCAGCATACCAGTCTGACACAGCTTGGAACCTTCTGTTTCTTACTGTCTTACCAAAGAATTGCCATTTTGGTGAGCACTGAAGAGTTTTATGAAAGCATGCAAATGTGCTATGCAGTAAATGGAGAACAAGAAACACCTCACTTTAGCAACACTTTTCTTCAGATTTTTTCACAACTTCGTGTAACTTCAGAGGGAGCCAAAGTCCTGGCTTGGTACTGTATGAATTAGATGTATAGCTGAACTTTTTCCTGGAGCAGCAGGAGTAGAAACATGCAGAAAATTAAGCATATACCCCTCTGCCTATTTAATGGAGAAAGAATCTTCCAGTAACAAGATAGCACAGCAACACATTTAAATATTATAGATATTTCTCGCAGCATTGAACTGCCAGGAGTAAGTAGTACAAATCACTTGACTGACTGGTATATCCTTTTTATACAGCTTAGGCTCCTATAGATGCTTTCCACATAAACTATAGAGTATAATGCTGGCAGAAACTTGACTGACAACAGAATATAGGTAGACCAGGAGTTAGACTGTACAAAAAAAAAATATATATAAAAAAATATCTATTTAGATTTTGAGAACATATAGGTAAAGTTTACATACCAACGACAAACATACTTTACATTTAAGAAAAATCTTTTTGTAAAAGTAAGTTATTTGGTACGGAGTCTCTCAAGTTTTATTACACTGTGCTGAGCATATGTTCAGTGTGTTATAGCCTTATAGATATTTTTCAAGTTTTTTATTAGCAATGATTATTAAAGAATGTTGATTGTTCTCAGTGTAAACAATAGCATCAGAGCTTTTATTCAGAAAAACAAAAGTTGCTAAGAAGTTTACTAACAGACACGTCCAAAAATGGCATTCTGACACGATGTCACTCAGTGCAAAATATTGTACTTGTATGATGAAATGTAGTTTGACACGTCAAAGTTCCTCTGTATCTGCAACCATAATCACTGTAAGATTTTTCCAGAGAATACAGTCCACTTAGCAACAACTTATGGAGAGAAGCTGTTGTAATTCTGACATTTCTTGAAATTATTATCTTTTTAAATTAGAAAGAAACCACATTTTTGCAGACATCTTGTCTATCAATCATCTCAACCACTTTCACAAAGTTTATTCAGATGTAAAAGACCAGGCTTAATACTGAAACTTTGATTAGGATGACAATGCTAATGATGTTTATAGCAGCTGCATTTTTAAATAAACAGGTCTAGTATTCTTGTTTGTTCATTAAATGTCTCGAATTAGTGCATATTCCTCTGAAAAGATGTCAAGGTCAATAGCCCAGCTGAAGTGAGTCTATAACAATGCATGCTATGTACTAAGAATCAGAAGGAGCTGAAACTCACTGTGCAGCTGGAAAGCTGTGTTCTAATCACTATTGCTGAAACGTGGGTGGGATGAATCACACAACTGGAGCACTGCAGTCAATGGCTGTAAACTGTTCAGAAGGGACAGACAAGGAAGGAAGCATGGGAAGGCGGTCCTCTGTGTAAAGCAATGGATTGATTGCACAGTGCTGTCTTTGAAAAACAGTGATGAACAGGTTGAAAGCTTATGGGTAAAAACTAGGGGCCAAGCTGACAAAGGAAACCTCATGGCTGCTGTTTACTACACGTGGCCCAACCAAGAGTGGTCTGTAGGTGAAGAGTTCTTACATCAACTACAGGAAGCATCACGCTCACAGGATCTGACCCTGCTGGGAGACCTGAACCACCCTGGTTTTCCATCTGCTGGAAAAGCAGCACAGCAAGCTGTAAGCAGTCCAGGAGACTCTTGGAGTGAATCAAGGATAACTACTTAATCCAGGTGAAGAACAGCCTGACCAGAGGAGAGCTGGCCTTGTTGCTCACCAACGCAGATGAACTGGTTAGAGAGGTCAAGGCTGGTGGCAGACTGGGCTGCAGTGAACAGGACCTGGTGGAATTCACAGTCTTGAGGGATATGGGCCAGGTGGAGAGTAAAGTCAGCACCCGTTTTTTTAGGAAAGAAAACTTTCAGTTGTTTAAGGAACTAGTAGATATTAGTGGATGGGACCCCCTGGGAAAGTGCACTCAAGGCCAAAGGAGCTGAACAGAACTGGTAGCTCTTTAAGGACATTTTTCTTTGGGCACAAGAGTTCTCAGTTGCTACATATAAGAAATTGGGCAAGGAAAGTAGGAGACAAGCATGGCTGAGTAAGGACATCCTGGTTAGACTAAAGTGTGAGAAGGAAATTCAGAGTCAGTGGAATCACGGATGTGTATCCTGGGAAGAATGTGTAGGGATGGGATGCCTGAACGTTTAGGGATGGGAGCAGGAAAGGTAAGGCACAGTTAGAGCCAAATTTGGCAAGGGATGCAAAGAATAATAATAAGGGCTTCTACAATTACATTGGCTAGAAAAAGAAGAGTAAAGAAAATATATTCCTCCATTAAATAAGACAGGAGAACTAGTGACAACTGACATGGAGAAGGATGAGGTACTCAATTTTTTGCCTTGATTTTCAATGGCAGCCTCTTTTCCTACATTTCTCAAGACTCTTTTTAAGAAGGATAAAAAGGAGGACCCTCAGAACTAGCAACCAGTCATCCTTACCTCTGTGCCAAGTGAGATTACCTGCAGAAGAATCTCACATTGAATGAAAAACTGGTCCCTCTCCTACATAAAACTGAGTAAGATATCTTGTTAGATATCTTTGATATGATTCAGATCATCTAGAATATGCACATTTCATGTATTCTGTGGATGTAAATGAAATATCTACTATGTGACGATAATATATGTCATATTCTAAAAATGGATTTGATCTGCAGGTCTTTTCAATAACATTATCAATAAACTTCCCTTTTATAGATTATTATAAGTGCAGTATTTTGATATCGATATTATGTCTTTCATTATAACTTTACTAGAATCTCAAGTGTCATTGGATCACTTTTATTTCTTTAGATGTAAATTTAACAGTAGGAATAGGTTGTATCAGATGGATTAATTAGAGAGGAAGAATTCACACATTTCTTTACATCAATTTTATTTTTAGACTTAAAAAAATCTTTTAAACAGGTGTTTAGACAAATGCAATTCACCTTCCCCCCCCCCCCCAAACAACAAATGAAGAAACAAAAAACCCAAACCAAAAAGAAGCAAACCAAACAAACCAAATATTTAATTCCATAAAAAGGGAATATACCGAATTCACTTAGACATGTAATACCAGAATATCCCAAATTTAATCCCAGATCATTGCTACTGTTCTTATGTAGGTTGTAGTACGTATATGATGAGTTTTCTTTGTGAATTTGAAAAGTTAGATGATTACAGAGTAAACAAAATGCAAATATGTTAGAACTTATTTCAGTCTGTGGTTTCCACAACTGTGTCTACCTTGCAATGCAGAAATACCAAAGCTAGATGTAAATTACTTAATTCAGATTCTGGAAGCAGCTTAATCGTATTAATGTATAGTTCTATATAGATTTATACCTTACTGAGAAGTTAATACATTTGAACATTCCTTTTTAACTTAGAAAAGTCACAGACATATCGGATCAGTATAGAGGGAACTTTTCCTTATGTTCTAAAAATGATATAAACTTAGAAAGAGCACAAGCCCCGAGGTTTGCAGCAATTTATTTACCAAAAGAACATCCCTTCATAAGTTTTAGGAAAATCAAGGATAAATAAAACCAAGCACTGATGGGATTTATCAATAGGGCATTTTCCCCAGGACTATTGGAAATACTATTACAGTCCTAATGGAAATACTATTACAGTCCTAATATAATAAAGGAATAACAAATACACACTGGTTATTCATTGTCTTAATTTTCATATTGCTTCTGGTGTATTTAAACTGATGTACCTGATTTAGAATGTAATCTGTAACATATACTGCGAAAGGTAGTCTTTGACTAACATAAAACATACCTCATTATAGATAATGTAAGATACTAATTTAGTAGCAAGCAGGAGATAACAGAGTGCACATCAGGTTATCATAGTATCAGTACTCTACATACAGAGTGAAACTGAAACACAATAATAGTAAAATCCTGTTGGTACTTGGATGCTACATATCCTAGGATAAACGGTGAAAGACCAAAATAAGGAATTATGAGTAGAAGCTCAGTTAATGGAGAGCTAACCCAAGCTCATAATCATCATGGGACATAATAAACATTCTAAAAACAGCATAGGGATTTCAAAGTTTTTTCCCACTAACTCTGACAGTTGAATATTTTGCTTTACCATGTATTCTTAAATTTTAACTCTGAGGTATAGTCTTTTTCAGCAGTCCTTAAGATGTATATGCATGGCATTCAAAAAGAAAAATTGTATATGTAATCTTCTATTTGAAATTATTTATTTTTGAAAATTCTATTAAAAATCTACTTATTTGAAAGTCTCACTGCAATACACAGAGATAAATGGATATTCCAAAAGTTGAGCATCTAAAAAGAAATATTGACTTACAAAATTAGCAGCAGTTAACATAAAGGTTAGACACCCAGTAGCACATCCATCGAAAAGAAAAAAATAAAAGAGTTTTGTTATCTCCTGCTAAATGATGCAAGACAAAGAGAGATGATCTTGTATGAAATGTAGTAAGTTTAAGGGTTTTAGGGTATTTTTTGTCTATTCTACTTTGTAAAACAGATTTTTATAATAAATTATTATAACCATTTCATTATCTTTAAAATATGCATTCAAAGTTCATTTTTAATAGAATAGCTTGGTTTAAAGCTAGCTACTCAAGATGATTTGGTATGTTAAATATGAATTACAGGTATATAGCACTGAGAAATTTAAAAATTTTCAAATATTTTACAACACAGGTTAGTAAGTTACATTTAAATTTAACTCCTAAAGATTTTTATTTTTATACAGTGAACCACCTAAAATACTGCAACAAGTATTTAAATAGCATCAAATGCTTTGCTTTTTTACATTAAAGAAGCTTTTGAATTTCAGTGGGAGTATCTCAGTATATTATAAGTAGTTGACTGATTCTTTCTTTCATATTCTTTATTATTTGATAGCATAGTAATAGGCCTTAGGAGACATCCCACTACTGCAATCGGGAAAACGTTAAATTATTTGATTAATCTGTATGACAGATTTTAATTATAGAACAAAGGTAACATGTTCCCCGTATTCTAAAGGAAAAAAAATAAATCTATTGCAGTTTAAATTCAGAGTGCCATCTAGTGCTGAATAGAAATGAAAAAACGTCACCATATTTAAGCTGCACATATACTTCTTTAAATCCAATGCAAATCATCAAGATCTTGCAGTCCATTAAAATAAAAATTAAGTATGTGTATGCCTAACATAGTACATTATAAGAAATAATTTTATAAAATATGATATCCTGGCTCTTAAAAAGGCTGCAAAATTTTGTCTGGGAAATCTCTAATACACCACTGTGCTTACACTTCAAAATATTTGACAGCACAACATATGGAATTCAAATATGCAGAAACTACTTCATATTAATTCATTATGGTCTCATCTTGTGTTTTCCTTCCTTGATCATCTATATCAGACAGCATTAACAACTTCAAAGTACTGAACCTATCAATTTCTCTTATTTAGTATGTCTGATAGAATTCCTTGGTCAATAAAGTATATTTCTTGGGAAATCTTTATCCAGTCTTGTTTAAATAAAAAAAATAAATCCTCAAGTATTTGACTCAAATATGTCAGTGTGATTATTTACATTATTAATTTTGTTTGTCTGTTTGTTTGAAAGTTGGTAGTCAAAACACAGCAGAATCCAGGATTCAGAAAAGAAATATTTTTCTGGGAGTTCAGTCACAAAATCTAAAAAAAAAAGATGCCAGACTATTATTCTATTTTACCAGAAGAACTCCAAAATGAAGGAATAATGTGTTTAAAAATATATTCCTCCTCTACCAGTTTTGGCTGTCTCTCATGTCCTCTGGAAATGCCAAATAGTCTACAAGCTAAAAAACTCTCAATCTTTGCTGTTGACATTCCATTTTTAATAAGACACCTCAAAAAAAAAAAAAAAAAAAAAAAAAAAAAAAGCAAACAAAAGGCAATGAATGAAGACGTAGAGTTCTTATATATAAGATGCTGCTTTACATAGCTGCAGTTAAATCCTATGCTCAGCAGATCTGCCTGTAGCCCTTACAGCAGCAGCCTCACTTCATAAACTTCTCTCCCTTCTGCTTTCCTTCCATTCCTCACCACAGCTCACTAAGATGTGCAGGTTTTGTTAAAAATACCTCAAATTAAAATGAGGTACAAAATAATTATGAGTATATTCTCAATACATTCTACATTTAATCCAATTGCTTATCCCAAGAAAACAATCAAACTATGTATATTTTTCAAGGAAAATGAAGTTTTTACTGAAAGTATATTTTAGGCCACCAGATAATTAAATAACTTGACAGAATTATTCTTTATTGTACAATTATGACCAATATGTCCAGTTTAGAACAGCACATGCTGATTTGGAAACTCTTACCAAGTAAATACACTTGAACAGTGCTTCCTTCTTACTGTTAGGAATATGCATTTCAGCCTTGAGCACACGACACTTTTTTACTTCATGGAAAAAATGAGTGGTTAAGGAAGACTGTGAGCTTAGTGCCATAAGAATCCCACCAGAAGAATTTTAAAGACAGATGCAACGCATCACTGAATCTGTTTCATAATATTTCTGTACCACTTTCCTTCCTGCACTTGCAAACAATTTATCCTGGTGGAAAATCCTGTCTCCATGCAGACTGCCTGTTTGTGCCCAACAGGTGATGGATCATTTGGTGTTTATTATTTTTTAAGTCCAAAATGATAACAAATGACTTGTAGGTTAAACAAACAAACAAAGCAAATTTGCCATTAAGTCCTTCTTTCATATGTTTGCAACTGACTGCAAGGCAATTGAAACATTCCCATATGATTATCTTCAGCATTAGGAGGACGCTGTACAGATGGGCTCTACAGATAAACCAGCTGATCACTTCAACTCTTTCACTCTTATTTCTCCTGTTGCTTGAGAAAGATAAATTGCTTCCAAACTGAATCCAATTAGCTTTCAATAATTTAAAAAGTCATTAGTTTCATAATTTCTAAGTGTAAAATATCCTCTCCCTCCAAAATACTAAATGGATGTATTTATGTAAATCATCTTTTCCTTCCTTACTCAGCTTGTCATTGTTCACGTAAATAAGAAACAAGAAAAGGGAATCCAGTCTCACATCCACCTTACAACATGTTTTATTATAATTATTGTTGTTAATTTTATACAGAATACATTTCTTCTCCTCCTAGGCCTCCCAAACAACCCTGATTTTCCATGAGTCAAGATGAAATTCCTTTTCTGAGTTAAAAAAATTAGACATTAATTATCCATTTGGAACATTTGGAATTCTGTTGAAAGGCATGAAGGGTTAGCAATCTATTTACCAACTTATGTTTTAAAACGCCAGTGCTGTAGAAAACATTAATATTTATATCTAAATAGAACAAAATAATTGATACATAGCAATATTTCCAGAACTATGGAGGAGTGTTAGTTTCTAGCATAAATTAAGCATTTTGAACATTTAATGTCTAGTTCAACACTCAAAACTGCTTTTATTGCTAACAGAGAATTAGACAACTCCATGATGAAATTCATGCCTGAATCTTCCATAGGCATTGACTTTAGAAAACTAAAGCTAGTGAGTTTAATTTTTCTGTAGGCATCTTGCTGCTGACTCCTAATAGTGTAAGTATCTAATTTAAGTGGAATGGTTCTTCTTTTGAGGACTTCAGAAGTGATAATCAATGAAGACTCTCTTTTTAGCTACTGACAGACACTCCAAAGCAGAATTCTCTGTGGCCATTGAGTCTCCACTTGTGAAGATATTCAGAAGCCACCTGGATATGATCATAGGCAACCAACTCTAGGTGACACTGCTTGAGCAGAGAGGTTGGACAAGGTGACTTCCAAAGGTCCCTTCCAGCCTCAAACGTTCTGGGATTCTTTGATTCTGTGAAGTCACAACCCTATGTTAGACAACCATTTTGTGATAGCATGAATAACCCTGTGAAAAGTCTTAGCTGTCCCTACTGATTAAACAGGGAGAATAGATGACCAGTTACCTGGTCTAATTTTGATAGATAGCCTATCTAGTATAGATAAAACTAGAAGTCTAGTTTTATCACGGCTAAAATTCAGTAAAATAATTCACAGTCAGTATGTGGGGATGACTATAAATAGTACTGAAAAAGGCTACCATTATATACTGAATAATATAATGAATGTAATGCAGTTAATACATAATTTTCTATTGAACTAAAAGTGCAGTATGGAACTGTAGACTTTGAGACTATCTTAGCAGTGACTGAAAAATTGCATGAAGTACACATTGCAGTCCTGGTTCTCCAACCCATATCTATTTGAGATAGTCACTTCTTCCTCTAAGAAAAAGTAAGGTTGTGTGAAAGCAGAAGACCCCCTAACACACATCATGTATCCAGGAAGAGATGATGAAGCAGCTGGAAAACACTTAAGGCTTGAAAAGTTTATATGCAGCCAAAGTTGATCTGAGATCATCATAGACACCCTGTAACTTCTGTACTGGTTTTGGCTGAGTGAATTTTCTTCATAGAGGCTTGTATAGTGCTTGTGACCAAAACAGTGTTGATAGCACACTGGTGTTTTAGCTATTGCTGAGCAGTGTTTACACAAAGTCAAGGTCTTTTCTGCTTCTCAGTCTACCCAACCATTGAGCAAGCTTGGGGTGCACAAAGAATAGACACATCCAGGATAGCTGACTGCAACAGACCAAAGGGATATCCAAACCTTATGACATCATGCTCAGCAGTAAAAGCTGGGGGAAAGAAAGAGGAAGGGGTTAACATAACATCTGCAGTTATGGCATTTGTCTTCCCAGGTAAGAGTTATACATGATGAAGACCACCTTTCCTGGAAATAGCTGAACACCTGCCTGCCAATGGGAAGTAATAAATTAATTCCTTATCTTGCTTTGTTTGCATGCACAGCTTTTGCTTTATTTATTAAACTGTCTTTATCTCAATCCATGAGTTTTCACACTTTAACCCTTCTGATTCTCTTCCCTATCCCACTGTGGGACAGTGAGCAAGGAGCTGTGTGGGGCT
The DNA here is from genome assembly GCF_017639655.2 of Falco naumanni. Lineage (NCBI taxonomy): Eukaryota > Metazoa > Chordata > Aves > Falconiformes > Falconidae > Falco > Falco naumanni. Next base: position 50,947,138 of record NC_054055.1, read on the forward strand.
GAGCTGCCAACCAAGGTTAAATCACAACTTCCAGATGTGGATTGCCAATACCGAATACATACAAATACATACAGGGAACCTATGGTGGTTAAAAAATCTGTTCTGCTAACTGATAGCCCTTCCTTTTAGCCCTCAACTGATCAGGCTTTTTTTATCTTAGAACAAGAATGCGTTTGTTTATGTGTTTGTTTTTAAAAGGGAAATAAAACAGAAATAAGAAAGATAATTTTGAAATTCCCTGTTGTTCCTGCAAAACTGATCCCAAAATACCAGACCTGAGAACATTTACAGTGTGAGTTAATTGGGCTGTCCTAAGCCCAGAAACTTCAAAAAGCAAAGATAGCCTCAAAAGTGAATGGAAGCATCTTATTCTTGGTGCAAAAGCATATATGGCAGAAGTTCACAAGATATCTAGAACTGGTTTACAAGACTGCTGCCTTATTCTCCAAACACATTGAGACCTCTGACTTTTTCCCATGAATGACATTGTAAAATAACTACAATTTTTTGAAGATAACTTTTTGGTAAATCTAAAAGTTGGGTGTTCAGGTATTTTTTTTCAGTCTTTAGCATTATCTGACATCTTTGCTATTCCTACTTATACGAGACATTAAGGCTAATGTATAGAATACAAAAATAATAAAAGATAAAAATATCAGTCCAGTCATGCTGACATTACAAGGAAGAAGAAATCTCTGTTTCTCTGTTTTTGATGTTAATATTGCTGGCAGTTCATCTCTATTCCTCACAGTTATCCTGAAAACCATATGTAAGAAACACAAGTCAGCTAGTAAATCCTTTTCATTCCTTTACACTCACATATACATAAACATACACACACAGATATGCTAACATATTGGAATACATATTAATATTTGTATTTATATTAATATTTATATTATAAATATACTGAAGTAAGAATAGGCACTTATACTTTGTTTTGAATACAAGGATTCCTCTTTATTAAATTAAAAGTTGCTTGGTGGCATTAATATGAACCCAAGAGAAATAACATGTTCCAATTAATTCCACTTAGGGCACCGCTATTTTTTCTCAGCCTTGTAAGTATTAACACTACTCAGGTTAAATAATAACTAATAACCATCTGATTCTTTCACTGTTTATTTAATATCTGGCATCTGCCTTAAGGTAGTAACTAACAAGATGGTAATTAAATGTCCAAATTCAATGAAAACATAAATTTCAAAATCTGAAAAGGCTTATATTTCAGAACTACAGAGGCCCCAGTCTATGTTGTTACTTTTTTAATAAATGAAAAAAAAAGAGTCCATACAGTGTCAATTTGTTATTTTCTCAATAGGAATTGCTGAGCTCTGCAATTACTTTACACTCATTTGTCATCTTGTAAAGGAAACTCAAGTAATACTGCAGGGGTATTATGATTTTGAGTCCCATAGGACAAGTCATTAATCAAACTATTTGTTTCTGACATCTAGGATTTTTCCATTGAAATGCTTCATATCATACAAAATTAAAAGTAGGTAATTTTTTTAAAACACAAAAGTGGCTTAATAGTTAACATATTATTAGAAGAAATTGGAGTCTTCAGTAAATTTCGGCTTCTTAGACACATATTTATTTAGATCATCTTTAGCCGTCACAAAGTTGTGAATCTAAAACAGGGTCTAACTCACCTGCAGCGAGTATTTTAGATTTGAAGTTATCCATTGAAAGTGTCTCTCTTCTTTCTGCCTCTTTCTGCTAAGGACAGATTTTTATCTATAAACTGCCTTCTGAGATCTCTGCTTAGCAATCACCAGCAAATTTTGTCATCAGTGATAATCTATACTGCTGATAAAGAACAATGAATTACGCTGAACTTATTAGCTGTTTTTAATCAGAATTTAATGTTCCCGACTAAAAAAAAAAAAAAAAAAAAAAATCCTTTTAAACATCCACAAAGTCCCTCTGAGAGGCATTAATTTTTATTTTTACCTCTAATTCTTAACTGATGAAAATAGGTGACCTCCCATTCTGCTTGTTGTTGTTATTTTTCCCTCTCAATTTCAGCTTCCTAGTTAATGGTTCTCTTTATCATTTAAGTATTAAAGTTCTATTTTCACTAGCAAACTCTCAGTTCCTGTAACAGAAAACTTAATATTCCATCATTATGTAAACAACATTATCCATGCCACCCATTTTCTGACATTCTGACATTACTGCAATTCCCTCCCCTCTATGTAGTTCCTTTAGTCAAAGTGTACTTTTATATTTAAACATTGTTGTGGTTTAACCCCGGCTGGCAACCAAGCACCACGCAGCCACTCTCTCACTCCCCACTCATCCAGAGGGATGGGGAGGAGAATCAGAAAGGAATGTAAAACTCAGGGGTTGAGATAAGAACAATTTAATAGGTAAAGCAAAAGCCACAACACAAGCACAGCAAAGCAAGGGATTCATTCACCACTTCCCATGGGCAGGCAGGTGTTCAGCCATCCCCAGGAGAGCAGGGCTCCAGCACATGTAATGGTTGCTTGGGAAGAAAAACACCATAATGCCAGATTCTTCTCCCCCTAGTTTATATACTCAGCATGACATCCTATGGTATGGAATATCCCTTTGGCTAGTTTGGGTCACCTGTCCTGGCTGTGTCCCTCCCCAATTCCCCGTGCTCCTCCAGCCCTCTCGCTGGCAGGGCCCAAGGAACTGAAAAGTCCTTGACTGAGTATAAACATCACCCAGCAACAACCAAACCCATCAGTGTGCTATCAACACTGTTCTCACATCAGAGACAAAACACATCAGTGTGCAAGCTACTAAGAAGAAAACTAACTGTATCCCAGCTGAAACAAAGAGAAACATTAATTTACTTGTATTTCGTATGGAATCTGTTTTGCATCATCCTCCTTTTCATACTGCTGTATACACATCTTGTTCAGTTCTGTTATAGACTTTAAAATAGCATAAAAATACTTTATTTTCCTATTCTCATTACTCCCCCAATAATTCCTAACATCTGAATCCCCTAAGCACTGCTGCACTGATATTTTTGTATACACCCAACAATTATAACCTCAGGACCTCATTTAATATGGTAATCATCCACTTGGAACCAGTTACTGTGTGTAAAAAGATGGGATTTTCCACATCACTTTACACATATCTTCATTTAATTTCATCTGCCAATTTTAAGTACCTAGTTGGTATTCCAAAGTTTTTCTGCAGGTTCTTCATAGTTGGCTTAATCTCTGCTACTTTAATAACAGCAGATTTTGTCTCCAGTATTTACCATGTTTTGTAACTTTTGCATTTATGCTGAACAGCCAGGCACAAGAAAAGAATCACAAAGTCATTGTTTGGGTTGGAAGGGACCTTTGAATGTCATCTACTTCAAGTCCCTGGCTATAGGCAGGGACATCTTGCACTAGGTCAGGTTTCTCAAAGCCCCATTCCAACCTGACCTTGAACAATTCCAACCATGAGGCACCCACAACTTCTCTGGGCAACCTGTTCCACTGTCTAAGCACCCTCATTTTAAAAAATGTCTCCCTTATATCCAGTTCAAACCCAATCACTTTCAGTTTATAAACATTGTCCCTTGTTCTGTCACTACAGGCCATGTCAAAAATCTGTCTTCTTCCTAATAATCCTCCTTTAAGTATTGAAAGGCCACAGTCAGATGTTCCCTTCTCCAGACTAAGCAACCCCAGCTCTCTCAACCCTTCTTCACAGGCAAGCTTTTCCAGCATTCTAATCATCATTGTGACCCTCCTCTGGACCCACTCTAGCAGGTCCATGTCTTTCTTGTACTGGGGGCCAAAGCTAGATGCAGTACTCCAGATAAGTTCTTACAAGGGTGGAGGCAGAGAATTACCTCTCTTGTTCTGCTGGTCACACTGCTTTTGATACAGCCTCTCTGGGCTGCAAGCACACACAACCAGCTCAAAATCCCATTTTTCACCCACCAGTATCCCCAAGTGCTTCTCTGCAGGGCTGCTTACATTCCCTGCCTTCCCCAGTCAGGGGAATTCGGGCTCCCATCTGCCTTTGTTCCTGTGTACTTCTCTGGGCTTGTGGAGATTGGCCTTTGATAATGATATAGCTCCTGTGATTTCCTCAGCAGTAGCCAGAGCAGGGTATTATTTGGGCTCTTCCATTTGCCATTGTTTTCCTGTGCTTCTTTTATAGGTGTGCAGATGAACTTTTACAACATACCCTAATGTAAAATACAACTAATTATTCAGGTATTTAATCCTTCACTTCCAATACAATTTGGAGTAAATATCATACAGTTATGGAAATTGCTTCTTTTAACCCTTTCCCCCCCCCCCAATAGTTTATTGACCAGACAAATCTGTGGTGCAGCCCCTCTTCACTGCCAAAAAAAAAAAAAAAAAAAAAAATAAAAAAATTGCTGAAGTGGTGAGATTTTCTGAGTATTGTTCATTGTGAGCAAAGATAGAAATCTTATATTTTTCTGCTCTGACATTATCTTCTCTGAACACTCCTCTCAGGTTTTGATCATTTCCTGACCTTATAAAGTCCCCATCAAGCTTTGTTCACCTGATCTGCTTGAAGAATGACTGTTATTTTTTTTAATGGACTACTCTAGTATTTCCCCAATGCTTTTTTTTTTTTGTCCTGACTTACTGTGTTTTTTAAATGTAACCTATCAGAATTTAAGATCTTTTCTGACTTTTTTTAACTTGAATTTAATACTTTTCTTTCCCTGCTCTTTAGCCAGCACACTTTCCTTGACATATTTTTCAGACTTTACCCTGAAGTAATATAAATTACTTCTGAACCTCCAGCATAATATCTTCCCAAATCTCCTGACATTTGAAAATATTTTACTTTTTCCCCACATTTGCTTTATTTCCTTCTTTATGAGCTTCCAATTCTCATGTAGTCTATAATTTTTCCCTTGAAATTAAACACAACAGACATAAGAGTTTCTGACTTTTGGCAATCCTGGAAAGGCACTGACTCTAAGTGCATTGTAGTTATGATTATATATCACATTTGGACAGCAATATTATAAATCTATGACACTGACCAGGACCAATACCAAACACATACATGCGTGCACACACACATTTGCATTTTCATATATCTATTTGCTCCATTACTGGACTGTCTAAAAATTCTGCCTAATTGTCCTTTCTTAGTTTGTAATTAGCTGTGTTCACATGTAGGTCATCAATCTGTGACATTGTGTTTCCTTCTTCTATAGCATGGATGGTTTCATTCAGACTCAGTATGTCATATTTTCTGTTACAACTCTCATTGACTATCTCATAAAATGGTACTAGTATTTTTCTTTTTCCTAATTAGGGCAGGAATTTAAATGTTGGTGACATGGAATATCCTTGTGTTTATTTTTAGAAATTGAAATATTCTTTCACCAGCCAGAGGAAGGTCTTGCCAGCATATACTTTAAACCTAGCATCCTACAGTGTCCTATATATCATTCTTTAGCAAAGCTTCTTTTATGCTATGAAGTCATCTATAAGGAACTTAACCCTAAGCAACTGTTGTGGTTTGACCGTGGCTGAACGCCAGGTGCCCACCAAAACAACTCTATCACTCCCCTCCTCAACCAGACACACGAGAAAAATACATAACAAAAGGCTTGTGGGTCAAGATAAGGACAGGGAGATTACTCAGCAATTGCTGTCATGGACAAAACAGACAATTCTTTTTGGTGTCCAGTGAGAGGATGTGAGGGAACAGCTTAAGGCTGCATCAGACATCACTACTGAGATGGTGGTCAAGCACTGGAACAAGGTTCCCAGGGAAGTGGTCGTGGTCCCAAGCCTGTTGGTGTTCAAGAATCGTTTTGACAATGCTCTTAGATAATAGAATGATAGAATCACAGAACGGCTTGGGTTGGAAGGGTCCTTAAAGATCATCTAGTTCCAACCACCCTGACATAAGCAGGGACACCTTCCACTAGAACAGGTTGCTCAAAGCCCCATCCAACCTGACCTTGAACACTTCCAGGGATGGGACACCTATAACTTCCCTGGGCAACCTGTTCCAGTGTCGCACCACCCTCATAGTGAAAAATTTCTTCCTAATAGCCAATCTAAGTCTACCCTCTTTCAGTTTAAAGCCATTTATCCTTGTTCTACTGCTACATATCCTTGTAACAGGTCCCTCCAGCTTTCTTGTAGGCACCCTTTAGGTACTGGAAGGCTGCTATAAGGTCTCCCTGGATCCTTCTTTTCTCCAGGCTTCATAGGAGACTTGCTCCAGCCCTCTCATCATTGTGGCCCTCCTCTGGATACATGGCTTAACTTCGGTTGCACTGTGTTGAGTCAGGAGTTGGACTCAATGATCCTCATAGGTCCCTTCCAACTCAGGTATGATCCAATGATTCCAGTTAATACTTGAAGTGATTATTTCAAGTAGAATTCATACACTTAAACTAAGATACAGGTATAGCAGGCAAATAGATTAGTGGAATCACTATTTTTCTGCAATCCCAAACAAAACTATAAAGTCTTCTTGCAGAATGCTTGCCATTGTGAAGTTTAGCAAAACTATGACTCAAACAGTCAGGTATCTGCTTCCATCCACTGTTAAAAATACCATGCCATAAAATCTGTACAGTTTCACATATAAGCAGGGATGCCCTCACAAGGTATTTTCGGCTTCTCAAAGCTGAAATAGAAGTTATAAACATAAGAAGTAGCAGACATGTTAAACCTCACAAAACAAAATACTTAATAGTATTATTAATCTTCATATTCAATTCATCATCTCATGACTACTTCTGATAGTATAGCATATAGCAAAGACTTAAATGTCATGAAGTTAACAACTCAAACACTAAAAGAAATTTGTCTTGTATATTGCCCCAAAGATAATGAAAGTGAGATAGACACTGAATGATAAGAAAGAAAATTTCAAGGAAAAACAAAATCAACAAGAATAGTCAGCATGACTTCAGAAGGCAAAAAAAAAAGAAATCTTGACCAACTTGATACCAGGTTAGTCATTTCATCATAAGTTAAATGAAGGGAGGGCAGTTGATATCATCTACCTGGACTTCACTAAGGCCCTTAACACTGTTTCTCTTAAGATTCTCAGAAGAAAACTCTTGATGTATGGGCTGGATGAGCAGACAGGGAGGTCAGTTATAAAATGGCTAAAAGGCCTGGTCAGTAAGGTAGTGAGCAGCAGAAAAAAAATATCTAGTTGAAGGCCAGTCACTAGCATACCCTAGGGATGATGGCTGTTTCCAGTTCTGTTTAACAACTTCATTGATAATCTAGATGATGGATCAGAGTATAACCTCAGCAAGTTTGCATATGATACACAGCTGATGGTGGGTAACCTGCTCTAGGCAAACATGCTTAAGCACTGAGTCAGACAAGATGACCTCCAGAGGTTTCTCCCAATCTCAATCACTTTATGATTCTGTGACTATTCTTATCTTTAAATGATTTCTTGCCAAATATGTGGTGCTATTCCTAGATATAAGAGGCAAAAAAAAATTGTGTATGATGTAAAGAACTATTCAGTTTTTAGCTGTGGGGTTTTCTCATTCTTATCAATTCATTCTAGAAGTATCGCTGCTTTTTCATTCATTTCCTTTCCTGTTCTTATTTCACAGTCCTCTTGCTCCATATTCTGTTGAACTTCCTTGTATTCTGCTCTTCAAGCTACTTTGTGATTCTTGTATTTCATTCTCTTTCACATCTACACTGCTGCCAAGTTTTGTCTAACAGTCCTCTCTTCTGGGCTTTCTTTTTTTTCTCTGGTCTAAGCTTTTTTATCTGGAATCTTCTACACCACCTGCAACTGCTCCTGGGTCTGTGCCACTTAAATACTATCCTATAGGTCATACAGGATATGTATATCTTATTTATAAAATTATACCATAGCCTAATAAAAACAAGTCTAATTGGTTTTCTAATATAAACTAAAATATTTAATACAAGGCACTTAGATAGTGGAGTAGGCACTTGAGGCCTTCAGTAAGATTAAGTAAAATCAGTAGGCCAGAGATGCAGGCTTCCTGAAGTCATGACTTCTACTTTCACACTGCATAGTGATTTGAATTCAACAGAACTACTGTATTAGAACACCTTTTAGCCCAGGAATTCATCCACTCTTTCAATATGTGAGTCCAAACCATCACAGATTTATGGATATCTGCTATCCAAGTACTCTAACCACAGCTAAATATTTAGATATGGACCATCACGATAAGATTTTCTTAAACTGGATCAAGATAACCTAATCTTTGAGACTGTTTCTTGACTCTAAAATGCCTAAAACTAACTATTCAGTTAAGCAAGCAAAGATGCCTGCCTGGAAAATTCAATAGGCATTAGATCTCTGGCACCTTTCAAACTTCTCATCAGATCAGGTATGTTTTCCTGTATCTCTCACCAGGTATTAAAACATCCTTCAAGCCTTTAGAGCTTGACACATTGGCCTAAACACAAGTGTTTAGTACAATTTAAGATGCCCTAGGATATCCAAGACATTTTCACAGAACTGTTAAATACAACACAGGATTTATGTGACGAACTTTTCCCCGAAAAGGAAAAGGGAGCTGAATATTTTAGGGGATTTTAATTTTCACTGTCTTTAGGCAGCTGAATTTAGCTTTTAAATTCTCAATGAGCATGTGTCTCTCACTAGCCTGTTTGACAATGGAGATAAGAGTACTTGATTCCCCATGGGACATTTAAGAATAAAAACATTAAAAATAATTAATTGTTCCAATACCATGTAAGTGAGGCACTAAACCACTACATTGTGTAGTTATTTGTTGCAATGCTCAGTGCTTACTAGAAAGGCTGGCGGTAAAAATTAAGTGTTAACATAGTAGCAGAAGCTTATGATCAACAAAGTAAAATTCCAAAGCCCACAAGGATTGAATCTGTTAATGTTTTCAAGGACTAAATGTGTTCTAAATAAGTAGATGGCCTAGCCTATTATAGTATTTTACACATGTTATAAAGGGTGAATTTCCCTAAGAAAAGGTATTAAGAACACATTAACCTTTAGTGGACTGTCACAGCACTATCAAAACTAGCCAGCTACAAGGCTTTACCATCCCATACCAGGTTAACTTCAATAATTAGCTCCCACACCTTGCCCTAGCACAGCCACCAACCCACCACAACATTTCAAAAATTCATCTATTGTCCATGCTGTTTCTTCATCCTCTTCATCCAGTCCACCCTGCTTCTTGCCCCTGCTGCATCCCCATTCTTCTCTCTCTCCTGGCTCCTCTTCCAGCCAGCCTCTCCTCATCCAGGCCCCCTTCTTCTCACTGCTTCTCCCAGGGCCTCTCCTTGTCTCTCTTACATCCAGAGCACACTCTCTCTCCTCCCTTTGCTGCTCTCTTCATCTGGAGCTCTCTTCATCCAATTCTCCTCTTCCACACCCCTTAAAGATATTTAACTACTTAGCAGGAACCAGCCACAGCTGCACATTATCCACATCAGCAAGCTCACCACCCCTGAAGCCAGCCCACAGCTGTATATTATCAATGTTGATTAACCTGCCTTCATTCCTCTGTAATTCCTGTACAATTCCTCTACAGTAGACCTGTAAAATTATAAAATGCAAAACAAAATATATGAGAAAAGGTGTGATATATCTTTCCACAAACTAAGTAAAATGAAGGGAAACTACTAAACAAAGGGAAAAAACTACTTATATGGAAGAGTGCTCCAAGAAAGATTTTTTAATGAGAAGACTACAGAATGGATAAGTATATTATTGGTAGTCTGTCATGGTTTAACCCTGGCCGGTAACCAAGTACCACGCAGCCGCTTGCTCACTTCCCCCCACCCAAAGGGATGGGAAGGAGGATCTGAAAGGAATGTAAAACTCAAGGGTTGAGATAAGAACAATTTAATAGGTAAAGCAAAAGCTGTGCACGCAAGCAAAGCAAAACAAAAATTCAGCCATTCCCAGGAAAGCAGGGCTCCATCACATGTAATGGTTACTTGGGAAGACAAACACCATAACACCAAATGTCCCCCCCTTCCTTCTTCTTCCCCCAGTTTATATACCAAGCATGACATCATATGGTATGGGATATCCCTTTGGCTAGTTTGGGTCACCTGTCCTGGCTGTTTCCCCTCCCAATTCCCCGTGCTCCTCCAGCCCTCTCACTGGCAGGGCCCCAGGAACTGGAAAGTCCTTGACTGAGTATAAACATCACCCATCAACAACCAAACCCATCAGTGTGCTATCAACATTGTTCTCACATCAAAGCCAAACCACAGCACTGTACTAACTACTAAGAAAAAATTAACACTATCGCAGCTGAAACCAGGATATAGTCAAAGAATAGAGAAAAGTATTTCAAACAACCACAGAACTTACTTTTCTGTATTTACTTGTTTGCTTGTTTATATCAAAAGGTTTCCAGTGAATCTTCATAGTCAATAAAAGACACTAGCCATTGTTAACATACATGCATAGTAACCATACAGTGAGAAAGGAAAAAACAGTAATCAAAAAGGCAAGATAGAGAATGAAATAAAAACACGAAGCACAGCTAATTCAGTTAGTAGAACACCAGAAGTTATTGTGGTACAGATTCATCCTTCCCAGCATTAGTTATGTGTCAGGGCTCTTTCTGTAATCAGCAAAGAGAAGCATCTCTAGAAAGAAATTTGGATCTTAGATGGAGTGTCCCTCTAGAGATTTTTTATTTCTTTCTACTCACTGTAAAGTGAGTGTGGAGTACTATTGGTTTAACAGTGTAGTGGATTTGCAAGGCAAGGTTTTTGTAGCAGCTGGGCTACAGGGGTGGCTTCTGTGAGAAAATGCTTCTGTGAGAGGTGGCTTCCCCCACGTTCAACAAAGCCAGTGCCAGCCAGCTTTGAAGTCCACCACTGGCCAAAGCTGAGAAAATCAGCAATGGTGGTAGCACCTCTATGATAGCATCTTTAAGGGGTGGGGCGGGGGAGGGAAGATTGTGCAAAAAAACTGTAGCAGAAGAGAGGACCAAGAGTATGTGAAAGCAACAGCTCTGCATGTACCACAGTCAGTGAAGAAGGAGGGTGAGGAGGTGCTCCATGTGCCAGGGCAGAGATTCCCCTGCAGCCCGTGGTGAAGACCATGGTGAGGCAGACTGTGCCTTGCAGCCCATGGAGTGAGGGCACCTGTCCCAGCCTTCCCATTGGGCACATCCCAGGTCACTGGCTGCCACAAAGCCTCTTGGCCATCCCCACCTCTCACACATGGCCAGGGGATGATGCAGCTTGCCAGGGGTCCTTTGTGCTGTGGAGTTGCTCAGTGAGTGCAGCATGTTTCTTGCAGGTTCATTCCAAACAGTGGCCACTTTCCATCCCCTCTGGCAGCCAAAGTGGGCTTGGCCACTTGGCTGGTGAATTTGGAGAAGATGGGAAGGACAGCCCTTCTCTCACCCTCACACAGGCATGCTGCACTGGGACTGCTGCTGCCCTTCCTGCAAGGCACATCAGTCTCCATTGCTCTGCAATAGGAGAGATCTGAACCCCCAGGGTTCCTCATTTACAAATGACACCACTCTGGTGTGCTTGTCAGTTGGGGGACAGCACTGAGAGGGTCCGGAAGCACTCACCTGGCATTTCTCCTCCATGGCTTTTTGCTCTCTCTTCCTTGGCAGCAGGCTGGGCTCACAGTAGGAGCAGGTGTCAGCCCTGGCCCTTTGCACACCAAGGGACCTCAGTAGTTGCAAAGGCACCCAGGCCATTAGGCCCTGGTGGCAGGGGGGCTTTCTTTGGCCGGCACCTGGCAGCACTCTGCAGCCAGGGTAACACACTGCCCCAGCCCATCCAGGCAAGCAAGCCTGGCCCACTTCCTGCTGGCTCCTGTGGAGAGGCAGTACCCCCAACAAAGGGACCCTGGGTGGGGGTCAAGGACAAAGTCAGGTCCTTTCCATCCCCTACCTGCAGCCACACCTCTGTCCCACCCTAGTGAGAGCCACAGATCTGTCCACACTGATTCCTGCCCCTAAGAAAGGTTCACCTGCCCCAGGGCCTGTCTCCAGTCAAGCAACTCTCCTCTACTCCTGTGGGACCTGCTGGCTCTCCTGCATGAGCCAGGACGCTCCACAGAGGTGACCTTCCAGCTCTCAGAAAGCATGACTTGGGAGCTTAGGGAAGCCCTTGACATCAGAGCGAAGGTCCACCTCAAAAGGCAGCCTGGGCACCGGCTGGCTGTCATCTTGAAGGTGAACCCTGCTGACCTGGATCCTGGCAGCTCCTGGCTGTGTTGGTGGTGATGAGCACCAGTGAGAGCAGAAGCTGAAACCCAGTCACCTTCTCATGAGCCAGAGTGCCAGGGATGCTGCCTGTGCTCCTGGTGGCAGTGGTCAAAGCCTCACCTGGAGCTCTTGCATTGCAGGACTTCAAAACATCCCTTCCAATCTCCTCGAGGAAGACCTTTATGAGGAGCAGATGAGCACCCTGCGGAATACCAGCAGACAGAAGAAGCTGGCAGGACAGAAACAGTACTGTGGCAAGCAGCCTGCCTGCTCCGTGGGGACTGACAGAGGCTGGAACTTGCCTGCAAAGCGACAGCCTGCCTGAAAAAGCCATGTTTTCTGCCAGCCACATCTTGCTGTGGCAGGGTTGGTGTTTGGGGGAAAGCAGCACAGAAAGGCATTTCTTTCCTTGGAGCACTTCCCAAAGGCTTTGAGGGTTTCTCCACCTTGCCAAAATGGCAGGGAGGAAGGTGGCCATATCTCAGAAAAGGCAGTCCCTCTGGTGTAGACCAAGCATGGTCAGCAAGTCTTTCCTCAGGTAGGCTTGGGTGAGATCAGCTTGGCTGACCTCTGTTGCTAACATCTACTCCAAAATGTTGTGTTCCTGTTCCCTTAGGGTGGCCAGCAAGTTGCCCAATGCCAGCCTCCTACCACTCAAGCACTTGCTGTCCCTGTTTCAAAACATCAGCAGAAACACTGACGCCAGCAGATGACTACTGAGAACTGGGCTCCCTGCACCATCCTACAGCTTTGCTTTCTGTCAGGAATGGATGATAATTGCTCAGTCAAAAGTTATTGGAAAAGTGAGATTTATTCACTGTGAATCATATATGAGAAGTATAATACATACTTGTTGCAAAAAGTTGGGGTAGAGTCAGATGATGATGTAATGGATCATATAGTTTTCACTACTGAATCTGAAGTTTGTGCAGATAATGGAAATGGCAACATTCTATTTTAACAGCAGGACAGATGCAGCCCTTCTGTCAGCAGCTTAGCTCTGTAGAGCAGACACAGTCTAATGACACCCTCACCTGGAAGAGATGTGTGTTATATATATATATGCAGTTATATTTTTATATATATATATATAGTACATATATATATATATGTACAATAATGATATATTGGGTTTAGGTGGCAATTGCAGGTGTGGCTTCTGTGAGAAGATGCCAGAAGCCTCCCCCATGCCCAAGAGAGAGTTCCAGCCACCTACAAGATGGACCTGCTGCTGGCCAAAGCTGAGCCCATTAATGATGTTGGCAGCACCCCTATGATAGCATATTTAAGAAAAGGTAACAAACACTGCTCGTTAGCAGTTAAAAATTAGGATGCCAGTACACTGCCCGGTCTTTTTGCTCTTCTCCCTACTATGCTTCTGACATGAGGGGAAGTTACAAGCATAGCACTTAACAAGCCGTGGTCCCATAATGCAGAAATGCCCATAAAATTGATCATTTCCAAGAGACAGGAATTTCTCCCAAGCAAAGCAATATAGGCACAGCCTCAGAAATTTTATCCTTCTGTTAACAGCCACTGAATAAATTGCTAGGGGAAAACACAAAGCCAGACAAACACACAACACAAACAGTATGACCATGTTAATTAATTTTCAATGAAAAGGAATAAAAACAATGTTCATGTGAGATATTAAAGAAAGAAAACTCCAATTCTATGCACAATTCCATTAGTTACATGAACTGGAGTAATTCCTTCTTGTTAAATACATTGCAATCTAGCAAATCATAGCTGTGATGTTAAACATTATAAGAATTTGTCCAATGGAATTCGGAAGTTTATTTTTTTTTTTAATAAAATCATTTATATGGAAAAAGACCTTTTATGATCATCAGATCCAACCATAAACCTAATGCTACCAAATCCACTACTAAATCATGTTTGTAAGTCCTGTATTTACAATCTTTTATATCATTTAAATATCTCCAGGGGTGGCAACTCAACCATTTCCCTGGGCAGCCTGTTCCAACACTTGTTAAAGCTTTCAGTGAAGAAATTTTTCTTAATATCTAATCTATAAGTCCCCTGGTGCAACTTAAGGCCATTTCCTCTTGTCCTGTCACTTGTTACCTGGGAAAAGAAACCAACACTCATCTCACTACAACCTCCTTCCAGGTGGTTGTAGAGAGTGACAAGGTCTCCTCGAGCCTCCTTTCTCCAGGCTAAACAACCCCAGTTCCTTCAGTCTCTCCTCATAAGACTTGTTCTGTCAATGTCTTGAGTGAAGACAAGACTGTACATTTGAACACAATTCAGTGTTTTGATTCTACAAGAAATTTTTGAGGAATTATTCACAATTCATGCATTTATTACATCACTGATTTTTCTTTTCTGGATGAAGGTTAAAGTTATCAGTATTCAGACTTGTGGATTGTTCTGGAAAGTTTGTCATCTGCTGTTGAGGATGATAAATTAGAGCATGTGCAGGCATTTCTTTTTCTGTTGTGCAGGTATTTGAAGACTGAGGCAAATGTATTTCAACAGAGGAACTTTAATGTCAATAGAAAACCACAAGGCAAATATAATAAAAGCAATGTAAGGTATTTTATAACTTTATTTATACAACCTTAATGTTCCTGACTCTGTGTTAGCAGGTCTACGTTTACATGTTAATCACAGTTTTTAAAGTCTTTATTTGATTTAAATATGGCACTAAAAATTATATAACTGTTAGACAGTTATTATTAAGGGAATGCTTTATCCTTTCTTCTTTCTAATTTTTTTCCTGGTAGAGCGGCTGGGACCATAATGGGCTGGCATGCAATTATTTCTTACTAATGGCTACTTACCCACCTGGGAACTAGTAAATAGCCATTTTATAATTACAAATATGTTTTATGCCTTAAATATGTACCTGCCAATGAGTGAGCCAATTTGCAGTACATGGGTCACATTCATTCTTCGTGTTCATTATGAATTAAAAATAAAATCAGTGTGCATTTAAGCCTAGACAGCAGATGGCATTCAATGGTACAGGCATACTGCACCATATGTCTGCAAAATGCTTTCAAAAAGTACTTGGCAGTTCTCAACATTATAAAATTAAATTAGGTGGTAAAAATAATATATAATTTGGATTTCATGTAACGAAAAATATTTTAATTAATCCATTGAAATTTATTCCTACTCACATTTGGTATAATCAGAAATTATCAAAAAAATGTTTAGAAAGATAGATCTCTTTTTATATTTAAAAAGTCATATTTTCATTTCCCTAATTTCCATTGAAAATCTAAACTTTTATGTTGAAAGCTCATGAAGAAAATTAACTTCTATTAATACTAGCAAACGTGTCATGATTTTGTTTAGCTGTCATATTTCTGTGCTAATTCTACTTACATTTAGTATTTTCTTGTCCATATCTTATGCACTTCACTAGGGTATTTCAGACCATCATGGCAAGCATAAAGATTACAACCTTTTTTTAAGTGACAATTTAAATTTTTTAAAAAACAGATGGGGCTAGAACATTTTTATGGGCTTATGTTAAATCCTACCCATCAAAAAGTGTAAATCATCATCTTTCGCTGCAAAAGGAACGTGTAACAACCCTGTTAGCAAAAATGTACAAATCACATTAAAGAATGAAAGTCCATAGGTAAAGTTCAGAGTTAAGCTTCACAAAACCAGTGAGGAAGCGTGATGATCAGAGGATCAAATGGAACCAGCTAAACTCAAGCTGTAAAAGATGTATTTGGAAGACAGAGAGAGTGAAATAAAAGGAAAGAATCTTTTAGTCTGGATTGTGTTTTATGACAGACATCCTTCAAAGACAACAAAATGTTGTTCTATTGTCATAGACCTTTTAAAACATCTATTATTTCTTTCAGTATTAATACGTAAATGGAATGGAATATTGTCACACTGACACTGGATGGCAAAAAAAAAAAAAAAAAAAAAGAATTCAGGCTTAAAGTCTGGGACATTGTTATGGCCATTGTCAGTGGATTAACACCCCATAAAATCAAAGACTATCTTATAAAGTTACACAACAAAATAATCTTACATCTTTAATGTGCATTTTGTCTTTTGCAATAACGTCTTTTGTGTTAGAGATACTAATATAAAACTGTAAGTACTCTATTAATTCAATGCTTTAAACTAGAAAAATCACTTAGAGATTATAGTTTGCTAAAAGACTATTCTCATATTAATGGGAGCACTTTGTGTTAGGTGCTTTGTACACAAAGGAAGGATCAAAAAGGTCTGGTCTAAAAAAGCATGAACATGTGAATAACTGTGGATAAATCAACTGATAAAGATATAGTTTTCTCAGATAAAGATACAGATATCTTTTTATAACTTTTAATGACAATTTATTTATGAAAGTGTGGCTTGGAAAGGTCCTTGCAATCTAAAGCCAAATGTAAACCAATTAAGTCATCTTTGCATCACTGCTGAAGTAGAAATGAGCAAATCAGTGGGTGAGAAAATGAAAGAGGTAAATTCCCTGTAATTTTGACTTAGGAAAATGCAAATATGTAAGAAAGTCCTATGATTTAATTAGGTTTTGTCAACTAGTTCAGCAGTTTTAAAGGTCTCCTTTAAGGTGAACACAGATTTCTAGACATTGTGTATTCTATATTTTCTCATTGATACAGAGGAGCTCTTTAGTGTTAGTAATGTACATTTATGAATAGTTTTATGTTGATTTTCAGGCAATTCAAGTATATAAAGGAATGCATTCCACCTGACACATTTTTTTGAGCTGCTGCAGAGAAAAACTGATTTGCATTTTCAGTTCTTACAAGATGTGACAGGTTGTGAATGCTTGAACTGACAGCAGCCTGTGAGTAATAGCTAACTTTCTCCTTATATTCCTATTGTCTGTCTAGGAAATCACAGACTGTCAAAGTCAAACAGTAAACAAAAGATGGCATTTCCACAAACTGTCCTATAAGGCACAAATCAAATTTTTCTTGTCAGAAATAATAAGCAAATGAGACAGACACAAATGGTCAACATGGCCCTCAATCTTGTCATTTCCACACCTCCACTGGAAAGCAAAAAAACTTTTCTAAGTTGCACAAAGTCTTTTCATAGAATCATAGAATTTTTTAGGTTGGAAAAGACCATTGAGATCATCATGTCCAACCATTAACCCAGGACTGCCAAGTCCATCACTAAACCATGTCCCTAAGCACCGCATCTAAACATTTTATAAACACCTCCAGGAATGGTGATTCCACCACATCCCTAGGCAGCTTGTTACAATGCTTGACCACCCTTTCTGTGAAGAAATGTTTCTTAATAGCCAATCTAAACCTCTCCTGGCATAACTTGAGACCATTTCCTCTTGTCCTGTCACTTGTTATCCGGGAGAAAAGACCTACCCCCACCTGCCTACAGCCTCCATACAGGTAGTTGTAGAGACCACAATAAGGCCCCCCCAAGCCTCCTCCTCCCCAGACTAAACAACCTCAGTTCCCTCAGCTGCTCCTCATAAGACTTGTACTCTAAACCCCTCATGAGCTTTATTGCCCTTCTCTGGACACACTCTACCACCTCAACGTCTCTCTTGAGGTAAGGACCCCAAGCTGAACACAATATTCAAGGTGCAGCCTCACTAGTGCCAAGTATAGGGGGACAGTCACTTCCCTTTTTCCCTGCCGGCCACACTGTTTCCCATATAGGCCAGGATGCTGTTGGCCTTCTTGGCCACCTGGGCACACTGCTGGCTCATGTCCAGCTGGCTGTCAACCAGCACCACCCAGGTCCTCTTCTGCCAGGTAGCTTTCCAGCCACTCTTCCCCAAGCCTGTAGCACTGCATGGGGTTGTTGTGAACCAGGTGCCACCCTGTGTAAAAGGGAAACTGCCTTTTTCTGAAGTATTTCAGAAATTATGCTTAGTGATTAGTTCATGTAGTATACACGGGTTGTTGATAGCATTCTTGCAAATGTCTCCCTCTATATTTTGCAGAATAAATACCCTCTTGTTGCTGAACTGTCACCTTTACTCTAGGCATATTCATAGTAAAAACAGGAGCTGTGATACACAAAGTAGTGAAAGTGGCAGCATCTTCCGAATAGATATCAATGAAAGTGAGTACACACATACTCCTCTCCTTCTCTTAATAAGTTGTTAATCCAACAAGACATAGTGTTTTATTATTTGGGAACATGCAATTCTTGATCTCACTTCCAAGCTGACACTGTATTCCCTCTCAGGTCTTTGCTTTCAGTCATCCTCTAGCTCTTCTAACACCACTCCAAAAAGCTTTGAACTTTGAAACATACTATAGACCCCAAGGTCACAATCCAGGTATGTGTCCTATGACCTAATATGAGTGCTGGCATAATTTCATTATCTGATGAAATCTAATGAAACAATTTGTTCTTTAAGTCCAGAAACTGGGCTTGAATTAGAGCATAAGTCACAATGTATCAAATCTCAAAGAAACTCATTTTCACAGTAGTCAATCAAGATCAATTATTGGCATAATATTCCAGTGTTTCTTGTCACTCATCCCACAAAATGGGTAAAAAGCTTTAACTTTGTCTAATTTCATCTTCCAAGTAGGGAATTTATTATATCATTGCCTTCCAAAAAGCAGTCCTTCAGTTCTGTCTCCTTTATTCTCTAAAATACCTTGAGTTTTAATTTGTTTTAACCAATGAAGCCTTCTTTCTTGACTATACACATTTAAGTCTTGACATCATTGAATGGCAAATTCTTGGTTGTCTGAGACATCTTCTTGGGACTGGTGCATACAACACAGAAATCCATAACATTCTGGATCATCAGGCAGGAAAGTCTCCCTGTAGCAACTCAAATAGCACTAATTGTTCATTTTTAGATGACTGAATTATATTCTGTGAGGTCAGGAGATCTGTTCCAATCACTCTCAAGTTGTATGAACCATATTTGTTCTGCTAAATAGTTCTCTAGGTTCTTCACTGACTGTGTTGACAATGTGTAGGATTCAGTTGCCTAAATATCTTAATACCATTCTGGGCTCTGTGGAGTATTTGTTTTGCCTTCCATGTTGCTCCAAAAGGAGATGTATCTCTTGGACATACAATGTCATATATGCCAGCCCTGTACAGACGCCTTGGTAAAATCCAAAGCATCTCAGGTAACATTGCATATCTATGTTTAGGCAACCAAATCCCCCCGATTTCCATTTCCTTATAGCTTAGATGCTGAGGTTAGCTGTGGACACCTATTTTATACATCAGTGTATAAGTGTTTGAAAGTAAAGTCCAATCACACTCCAAATAATAAAGACTGTCCCTAATCAATGTTACTCTTTAAAACTACTTTCTACAGACAACTTGGCTTAGAGCTGTTTCAAATTTCATTAAATTGTTCAAGGAGTTTTGGGGCCTGCATCTATTTCTTTAATGTCAGAATTCCATTCAATTTATTAAAGACATTGTCACATAAGAAGTATAGTTACCTAGCTAAGAGTACCCATAGAAATATGAAAAAAGTGTCAGGCAATATTTAAAAAAATGCTTAGTTTCATCTCTTAAAAGCAACAAAACGTTAGTGGAAGGATTATGTAGAAAACACAGATTTTTCTGTCTCAAATCTGAAATCTATAGTCAGCACAGAAATGTTTGAGAGAGCGATACTAGATTGTCTTAACTGACAACATCAAGATAATGTTCAATCTTCAATTATTTCCAAACTTCTGTTTTGTTATCCTACCTTCTGTCTGCTCTTCAACTTGGTCTGTGACACTTACGCATTCAAGGCAAGATTTTATTTTTTGAATTTTTTTATGCTCTAGAGCTGTCATTTTCAAAACCTTTCTACCATACCTGCCATAATCTTCCCTTCTTGACTTCTGCAAATCCTGTAAAATTGCAAATTTTAACAGTAATACATGTAAAGCTACCACTGTACTTCCTGATTCTTGGGTTTCTAAAAGCTGCCTTGATTCATGACTTAAATTATCCATAGTGGTGCAGTTAAACAAGCTGGATTACAACAACATCTAGGAAGCATTATATTGGTTCATTAAAATAAAGTACCCTCCTAGTCAAGCACATCAGAGAAACGAAAGAAAAACATGATAATAAGCTTTATACTAGCTGTTGCTGGGCAAATCCTCAGCAATCTTTTTAGGGCAGTTACCACCTATGCATCACCATACCCCAAGAAAGTAGGAATAGACCCAGTATCTGGTTTGCAAAAGGATTATTAGTTTATGTCAGGAAATGTATCTTAAAATACATTTTATGTATACATTCTAAGAATATATATCCATGACAACTCTCCTCTGCACAGTCATCTCCCACTGCATTTGCAGTAGTACAGGGAATCTTTGATCATCTTCTTTCAGCAACCCTATCTGTCTGATCTTCTCAGCTACTTTGTCTGCTTCAATCCCCAAACTTATACAGAATTCTGTTGTCTGTTCTGGGCAACTGATTCTCTTTGAGTTGCTAAGATTATCATTGCTTCAACATCCAGCTATTCTAATCACTTAGTCTCATTTCTAATAATATTTTCATTTTATGGGCTAGCATTTACATTGCTCTGGATCTTTTAACCCTGAATTTTGCTGTGTTAAGTTCTCTAGGTATTTTCTGAAACACTCCTGCCACGTATTAATTTCCCTTGAGTGTTTTGGGCCTGATATACAATTTCCTTCACTCTGCCACTGGTATTATGATTTAACACACCTGATCTGTTTAAGATGAGAGGGTTGTGCAGGTAGCGTAAGTAAACAAGGATTCCTCTAGAAGATGATTCGACAATTTTTTTTTTTTTTTTGGTCTTTTTTTCCCACCTAAGACCTTGAGAAGTAATGAGAAACATACATGTACTAGAAAGGTAGTTAAGAAGGACATGTAATAAAAATTGTGGAATAGAGCTTGCTATAAAGAGTTTGTACAAATTAGCTTTAGGAAATAACTTATCTAGCACAATGTTAAACTCAGTTTTGCCCTTAGGTAGAATGAGGACAAAGCTATTAAGAAAATGCTGATCCATTTTTAAACATCACTGACCTTTCCAAGAATCATGTTTTGCACTGGTTTTATTTCTGTGTTTTCTTACACAGTGTTTTTCTATAATGCATGCAAGGATAGAAAAGATCAGATTAATGTAGGCATAACTTACTCATTATTCATCACCTAGACATTTTCTGTTCCTGGGTAATCTCCAATCTTTTTTCTTACTGAAAAATATCCTCAATTTAAATTCCTTAGTCTATCAGACTCTACAGAGACTTTACTCTGTGTGTGTGTGTGTTATATATATATACATATAAAAAATAGATGTGGATTAAATTGTTTTCCAAGCAGTAAAAGACCTAGCAGACATAACAATTTCACACAAACTATTGCAGGCTACACTGGTGGCAGTACAGTGTTAAAATAAGATATTTACAACTCTGCTTTACATTTCTGAATTAATAGCTTACAACACAGTACCATAAATACATCTGGTTTCAATTAGCCTAGGAGATGAAAGGTGATTGCAGGTTTTTAAAGTTCATTAAATAGGTGACTTCATTTTTTAAAATTAATTCAGTCATGACATACTGCAATCTATATTTGGTAATGTTATCCAATTGAGATTCAATATTAGTCTTTCCAGCACCTTAACATTTTTTGTAATTGTAAGCACTATTTAAATTCTTGTTTAAAGTCAAATTGAACTGAAAAAAAAGTTATTTCCCCTCTCATTCCTAAATTTCTCCTTTGATTACAACTCACAAGACAAACTATACGGTGACTTCTGAAGTTTCCTAGATTTATTCCAGTATCTGAAGTGAGAAATTCTGTTCTGTGGTTGTTGAGAAAAATGGGTGGAAGGACAAAAATCACAATTTAGCTTCATGTGGTTGGTCTCAGATACCTAGTTGTCTCAAATGGCACTGACATCTATATTTGGGCAACTAATATCTTCCCCAATGAAAATGGAAGCATAAGATTTCTCACATTTTCAGTGGAAGGGAAGCTACCAATTTAAAATCCAGTTTTAGGCTCAGAAAATAGGTACATCATAAAAACACAATGCAAAGCCTTAGCCAATGGATAACGTTGTTGTTTATTGGTTTTTTGGTTTACTTTGTATCCCTAAAGCATTTAACCCTCTGTAGTGGTGAGTTGCCCTTGGCTGGCCACCAGTTGCCCAGCAGTCCACTCTATCTCTCCTCCTTCTCGGTAGGACAGGGGAAAAAATATATGATGAAGAGCTCATGAGTTAATAACAGGAAGATCACTTACCAATTACTGTCACAGGCAAAAGTGACTCAATTTGAGGAAATTAATTTAATTTATTGCCAATTAATTGAAACAAAGTAGGATAGTGAGAAATAAAAGAAAGCTAAAAACACCCTCCCCCCACCCTTCCATTCTTCCAGTGCTCAACTTCACACCTAAGTCTTCTATCTTCTTCCCCAAGCAGTGCAGGGGAATGAGGAATGGGTGTTATGGTCAGTCCAGAATATTTCGTTTCTGCTTCTCCTTCCTCCTCACATTCTTCCCCTGCTTCAGCATGGAGTCCCATGGGAGACAGTCCACAAACTTCTCTAAACTGGGTCCTTCTCATGGGCTGCAGTTCTTCAAGAACTTGTCCAGCATGAGTCCTTTCTACAGGGTGCAGACTGCTCCAGTGCAAGTCCCCACATGGGCTGCAGTTTCTGTTAGAAAAACTGCCCCTGAGTGGGGTCTCCATGGGCTGCAGCTTCCTTTAGGGCACATACATCTGCTCGGGTGTGGGGTCCTCCACAGGCTGCAGTATAGATATCTGCTTCACCATAGTCCTCCATTGGCTATAGGGTGACAACCACCATCGGCGTGTTCTGCTCCACAAACAGCAGGAGAATATTTGTTCTGGTAACTGGAGCACCTCCTCCCCTCCTTCTTCATTAGTCTGCAGGGCTGTTTCTCTCACATTTTTGCAATAGTCCCTCCCACAGCTGCTGCACAGCATTTTTTACCCTTCCTTAAATATCTTGTTACAGAGGCACAATCAACATTGTTGGTTGGCTCAGTTTGGCCAGTGATGGATTTATCTTGGAGCTGTCTGGAACTGGATTGGAAGGGACCTTTAAAGATCATCTAGTCCAACCCCCCAGCTGTGGGTCTACCTTGCACTAGGTCACATTCCTCAAATCCCCATCCAAGCTGACCTTAAAGAGTTCCAATGCCAGTGCATCCACAACTTCTCTAGGAAGCCTGTTCCTCTGTCTCACCACCTTCACCATACAAAATTTGCTTCTTATATCCTATCTAAACCTACCCTCTTTCAGTTTAACACTGTTGCTCTTTGTTCTCTTACTACAGGCCTTAGTAAAAAGTCTTTCTCCTTCTTTCTTATAAGCCCCTTTTAAGTATAGAATGTCTGCAATAAGGTGTTCCCAAAGCCTTCTCTTCTCCAAGCTGAATAACTCCGGCTCCTTCAGCCTGCCTTCATAGGAGAGGTGTTCCAGTCCTCCAAAATTTTTTATGGCCTTCCTCTGGACTTGCTTTAACAGGTTCATGTCTTTCTTGTACTGAGGACCCCAAAGCTGACTGATCCAGGTGAGATCTCACAAGAGTGGAGTAGAGGGGGAAAAATCACCTCCTTTAACCTGCTGGACACGTTGTTTTTTATGCAACACAGGGTATGATTGGCTTACTGGCTTGCAAGCACACATTGCCAGCTTATGTCCCGTTTTCTATCCACCACCATCCCATAGTTCTGTAGGGCTGCTCTTGATCCATTCTTTCCCCAGTGTGTATTGTTACTCATGATTGCCCTGACCCAGGTGCAGAACTTTGCACTTGTCGTTGTTGAAACTCATGAGGTTTGCATGGGCCCACTCCTCAAGCCTCTCACGGTCCCTTGGGATGGCACCTTTTTCCTCTAGTGAATCAACTGCCATCACTTAGCTTGGTGTCATCTGTAAACTTGCTGATAGTGTACTCAATCCCACTCTCTATGTCATTGATGAAGTATTAAATAGTATTGATCCTGAGGGACACCACTCATTACTGATCTCAATTTGGACACTGAGCCATTGACCATAATGGCTCTTTGGATGCAACCTTTCAGGCATTTCCTTATCCATCTAATGCTCAGTCCACAAAAGCTGTATCTCTCCAATTCAGGGTTAAGAATCTTCATCAAGGGCAGTGAAAAAGGAGCATTCCTGCGTGGGGAGTGGTAGTGAGTGTCTGAATCCCAAGAAGGGACTTTGTAGCGGTGGACACCCTGCAAGTCTGTGGAAAGCAGCTGTTAGCTGAGGACTTATAGGTTTTAACCCCTCAGAGAAATTAAACAAAGTAAAAAGTTTAAGGAGATGAAAAAGTTTAATGAAAATTTTAAGGAGATGAGAGGAGATGAAAAATATAATAAAGGTAATATGATATTTTTGAAGTTGTGAAACTTGATAGTGTTGTGATACTTTTTTCAGTACTGGTGGTGTGAAATTAAAAAGTGGAATAATATGTCTCTTCAAAGCCCATAGAGAAGCCTTGGATGGGTATAGAGGGAAAATACCAAAATTCAGTGGAGAGCCTTTGCACAAATCTCTAGATATATTTATGCCTGAAATCAACAAGAATCTTATTAGTACTGCATCTACTTCCCAGCAAGCAAACCGATGACCATGTGGCTTCTGAAACATCTGTGTGTAAACATTATGATGAATGGTTGGAGGAGACTTAGCAAACTAATCAATTTTGCTATAGCAGGTCATTGTAAAATTGGAGTCACTATGACCTTAGATCCCATATCTTTTGGTTAACAGATTCAACAGAAACTTTAGCCATGTTTCACTGTTTATGAGAACAAACCAGTTGCTTCTTTAACTATGCCATTTGTTAAAACTGTAGTGAAAAAAACAAAATTTGCCACAACCATTTGACTAAGGCAACTGATTTATGTCACTACTCACTAGCTAAAACAATTTAGGAATGAAAAATTAAAACAAGAACAGCAAAAAACCCCAAAACATAGCTGCAGTGTTCTCTGTCTAAACACACTGTAATGGAACTAATTTGAGGTTAACTTCAGAAAACTTTGACATTTTTTGGAAGTTAACATTATACGTTTGTTTCGTATTACGCAGTTTGGAGAGAAGCAACGAAGCACTTTGCTCTTGCTTTGAAGAAAACTCGGGGCACATAAAGCAACTGAAAGATACTTGCTTACCGCTTTGTTTGGTTAATTTTAATTGAACTACACTATCATAAGAAGTTAGAAAAAAAACAGGACCAGAAGATTGCTCAACTATTTTAAAGTCATAATCACATTTTCTTATTCTTAAATTTAATTTCCGGAAAGTGGTAAAAATAATGTGTTAAGACAGCATTTTGCTAATAACTGAGAGTGTCACTTAGATGGCTTTGTCCTTGATAAAAGTGTACATTTTCAAAATGGTGTGTGGGTGTCTGATAAAGACTAATGGTGAAGTAGCACCAAATATATATAAGAGTATAGTAATCTGGCCTTATAATGGAAAATAAGAGAAGAAAAAGTAGTGCTCCTACACATTATCCTCAAAAAATGATACATGGCTTTCATGCAGGTATTCATAAATATATTTGTGTGTATATATATGTGTACATGCATACAGATAAACATGTATCTTCATGTGTGTGTATACGTGTATATACAGTACAAAACAGGGATCACATAAAATGTCTGCATAATACAAACAATTATGGTAATGACACAAGAATCAGTAAAGTTGCCATTTAAAAATACAGCATTTAATTGGTCAGTAGAACAAGTATAAATATCAGAACTACAACAGCTGCACTGTAGGTAACATTAATAATAAAAGTTAGAATAATACTGCTTATATAACACTTCATGTGCAAAACAGACTTCAAAGCAGTTTACAAAATGGCTACAACATCATCATCCTCATTATTCAGAAAATGAGGTAGAGAGATGTGAAGTACTTTGGGAGCAAGAAACAGCACCAGGAACACCACATATGTCTCTTGATATCCAATTCAATGCACGATTACTTTGTGTTTTGATACCTATTCATTCAGTTTCTGCCATAATTTTTTAAATTATTCACAACTACTCATAAGAAAGAAACATGTAAATTTAATCTACTCTGACGGTTCTTGTACACTTTTAAAGAGTCAACTCAACTGAAAAAAATGCAGGATTGCAAAACGTTTTTTGGAATGGTCATAATTTTTCACAATCTGACAGATGGCTTATTTTCCCTTTCACTCTGCCACCAAGATAAGCTGATCATGTGATACAATAAGATTATGGAATTGAACATCTGACTTCAGACAGAAATTTTACAGATTATTTTACCCTGTATTAAGATTCAAGCATGATTTCTTTGCCATGGATCAGAGGTAACTGCAAAGCTCACTCTACACATCCCAGTACATACACTGTATCTGCTAAAATATATGAAACCATGGCTGAGTTTAATTGCTCTTTGTTTTTAGGAAAAATAGTATGCTAGACCTTCCATCCATAGAACTCTATGGTGGTTCAGGAAAAAAATGTACCCCCTTCTGATGAAATGATTATGTTCTAGGCATAGAAAACAGTGCACCAATTTAGATGTAATGCTTTAACAGTATTTTATCCTCCAAAGCAAGTAATACCTTTTAGCTTCTTTGCTACAAGAATTTCTAGTGTCATTTCCTCTAATAGATACTTTTATTCAGATCAGAATATGCACTTTTTTTTCCTACTAGGTTTTAAATATTTGGTGACTTCTAATAAGTGTGACAAACATGCTGCTTCTTGCAATGCTTACGTGTTCCGAGGCAAAGTATGTTATTTTATCAGCTATGCCTACCTGAAATACATTTTAGTGGGCTTTACAGACTGAAGATGCTCAGGAATAAATTTTATCTCTATGGAGGTGTCATTAGGTAAAGTTATTCCTTCTTGAATTTCTATAAGGTTTCTAACCACCTTTAGTTTTTAATAGCCAGTGATGTTGGGCATAAATTCAGCTCTTCTTCTGTAGTATTTTTCTTGCTGGTTTCTACATGGTGTGTTCACTCCTTGGGGTTTTATCTCTTAAATAAGTCTGTCACACTTTCTTCATTCTGATTTCCTGATTTGCCAAACATATTCCAGTTTCTAAGAGAGGTTTATTTGGTTAAAAATTTCCAGGTAGGTCAAAAAATACTTATTGGTAAGAAATTCATGCGTTGTTTTCTCTTCCCAGAATATAATACTCAGCTCCTTAAGAATATGTATAGAAAAAACCTGAGTCTGCCATTAGACAGCCAGCACACTTCTAACGCTTCAATGTGCAGTGCTACATGCGCATAGTACTATACCTCTGTATGAAGTTTGTAAGTGCTTGAAAAAACTTCTTAGAGTTTCTGTAACTTCCAATCATATTGCTCTAATAGATTTGCTTGCTTTTATTTTGGGTTACAAGAAACAAACTTTGGGTGGTGTTCAGCCTAGGCTGATCAGAAAAACAGGTTTTCTGGCATGCAAAATATTTCAGAATTCAAAATATATTTTAATTTTTATTTTCCCTCACAGAAAATAAAGTTTGTTTTTTAAAAAAAGATGCTGTCCATTGGCAAATCATTCTTACAGAAAATTTCTGATTACTTTACTTTGTCTTCAAGACTATTTTTCTTCTCACTAAGTGATCTATGCTAAAACATACCTGAAATTTTGTTTCACTAGGTTGCAAATAATTTTTGTAAACTATGACCCAAAATATCCAGTTCACTGTTCCTTCATTTTATTAAAAGTGTTACAACTGGTGGAATTCAACTACTGAAAAGTAGTGTAGTAACTGCATGTTGCATGCCACATGTTATCTTTCTGAGGTTAGGACTCACTGGTCTACATATTTTGTTTTCAACAGATAACTACAGTCAGAGATAAAATAAAATACAATAAAGTAAAATAAAATAAAACAAAATAAAATAAAACAAAACAAAATGGTTTTCATTTTACCTGAAAAGGAAATTAAAAGCATATACAGTACAAACAGTAACAAATATATCATATAACCTGTCGTAGTTTTGCATTCTAAATGTTCTGTTACTTGACATTTGCAGTCACTTATGACATGGCTTCATGTGCCTCAATTTATTTTTCTGCCTCACAGATCACTTGTGTTCAGAATGTTACAGAAGTGATTTGCCCCCAGACTCCAACAAAATGTGTCAATACACAAACTCACTACATTTTTATTATTCCTTTCCTAATGGCTTCTTTTTTGAAGTCTAGACACAGTGCCTTGGAGGCACTGTCATTATTTTGTCTAACCTTCAAATATTTAGGGAATACAATCATATCATAAGAAAACAGCATGGTCTGCTATGGTGCATGCTTCTGTCAATATTATAAAAAGACCAGGTTACACAGAAACATATCAACTTTCCACATTTTTAACCTTCGCATTAAAAATATCTAGGTCATTCTGATCTGCCTTGAAACTTTTATTAACATTGGCTTTTTTCTAATTTTTCCTTTCCCTCATCTCTCACAACCAGACATCAGGAATGAATTCTAAAGGTACTAAATACCTGCACTTTCCACTGATATCAAAGTAGAGATCATAGGGATTTATTTTTAATGTATCATTCCTTTAATTTGCAGTCTAATTTTTGCACATCTTATTTAACAGATTTAACTGCTAGACCAAAAGATAGTGTAAAAGGTGGTGAGCAGTATTTTATACTAGAAGAATGCAGGAGTTAAGATGTATATGAAAAACATTGCAAGTTGGAGTCATCAGGATTCTCAAAGGACTATATCTATGGTACAAAGGTATTTTCCATCATATTATCTCTGCTCCACATAGCAATAGTGAGGAATTTCAGCTTGTTACTTTTCTCAATTCATCTCCCCAGGAATTCATATAAAGTCAAAGTAATCAGGAGAACTCCTTCCTGGAGTCTGGTCTGATATAAATCAATTTATATTGATTTATTTTTTTTCCTGCTTTCCTTATCTTTCTCTACCTCAATATTTGCTCCCTACCAGACCTCACAATTGCTTATGCTTGCAAGGTCCTGTACTTATGCCCTCTATAAATCTGCCTCCTGACTTACATTTTTAGACACATTCTTTCACCTTCATTGATACAAAGATTTTCCATTAAAAGTTTTATGTCCAGACATCTCCACTATCTTCCTGTTTTTAAAAGAAGTCCAGAATTTACTATCACTTGGAAGCTGATGAGTTTTCTCAGCCAGTGGTAAGCAGCATGAAATACAAATATGCTGTCTTACATGACTACCAAATTCTTTTGGGTAAAGCTGTCAACTTTTGGAAGTTAAAACTTGGGGATTATAATAGTGTAGAAAGAAAATGAAGAAAAAAAAAAAAAAAAAAAGGAAAGGCTTTAATATGACTTATCATATAGTTATACTACAAACTCAAGTATAGGTAAAACATTCTTGTATGAACTTGTGCCATTTAAAAGCAGTGGAAAGAGGACCTTCAAAAGTTAGCCTTCAACATTCAATGAATCATGTTGCTCTTCAGCTTTGGAAGGATTAGCATAGGTTATATGATATGAAAATTTGGCTGTTTCATATATATGGCAATATATATAAACAAGAGTTTGAAATGACAATAAGGGTTTGGAAAATAAAAAGGGGGGGGGGGGGGGGGATTAAAATGCATACTAAATTCTCCAAACAATACTATTCTGTAATTTGTTTTAGAAGGACATAATAGGATATTTCATACACTTTCAGTAAGTTTTTTTCTCCAAAACAGTATCATAAACAACATAGAATAGCCCAGGCTGGAAGGGACCTTGAAAGATCATGCGGTCTAACATGGGAAAGTGAACCTAGATGAGATTACCTAGCACCCTGTCTAGTCACATCTTGAAAACCTCCAGTGATAGAGACTTCACCATGTCCCTAGGGAGGTTGTTCCAGTGACTGATTGTTTTCACTCTTTCCTCTTGCAACTTGCACCCATCGCCCCTTATCTTCATCATGTGGTTCCTTGGGAAGAGAGAACCTCTGTCCTCTCTGTAGCCACCCTTTTAAGTACTGGAAAACTGTGATGAGGTCCCCCTGAGCCTTCTCTTTTACAGGGTCAGAAGACCTAACTCCTTTAGTGTTTCCTCATAAGGCAGGTTCTCCAGCACTTTGACCATCCATACTTTGGACCATCCTCAGTCTGTCCATGTCTTTTTTTAATTGTGAGCACCAGAATTGGACATAGAAGTCCAGATGTAGCCTGACAAGCACTGAGTAGAGTGGGATGATCACATCCCTATCTCTGCTCTTAATGGATGCCTGTGGATGCATCCCAGGATCTAATTTGCCTTTGTTGCAGCAGTGTGCTGGTGAGTCATGTTCAGTTTGTTGTCCACCAGACCCCCTAGGTCCCTTTCAGCAATGCTGCTCCCCAGCCACACAGACTTTAGCCTGTACTGGGCTCTTTGATTATGTTATCCAGGGTTTTGAATCTTCCACTTCTCTTTGTTAAACTTCACACTGTTCTTGCTTGCCCACTCTTCCGGCCTGACTTTCCCTTTGGACATGTCCACCATACCACCCAGTTCAGTTTCATCAGCAAACTTGGTGAAAGCACTTTCAATCCCATCACCCAGATTATCTATGACAATCATGTCATCAATGACATTTCCAATGTCTATATATTGATAATTAAATAAATTATTCTCATCTTTCTGGTCCCTGTAAGCCTGATGAGTCTCACTCACCTTGGTTCTGTAATTTATTTACTAAAAGTTTGGAAGTCTTCATTACAATTTTCTTATTCTAGACTGTGAGAACTGAAAACTATAGGCTGATTATGAGGAAACTACAGCCAAACTTTCTGAAGTGTTTCAAGGTATTATTTACCTTGATAACTGAAGAATACTAAATACATGAAAAAATTTTTCAGACTGCTGTAAAACTGGGAGATGTGCCCAGCAGCAAGCATCTGTATTGGCCAACTAATGTTTTCTGTTCCAGAACATCATAGTAAAATAGGACAATATCATGGAAATCCTGTTCTTCCTCTTGAACATGCGCTTTAATAGCAGTTGCACATTGTAATAACTGTATGACATCAGATGCCAAAAAGCTGCAGTTCTACCTACCATTATGTGCCATATGATCGATCTAAACTTGGGCAGTTGCTAAGCATAAAGCTTTTGTGACAGTTTTCACCTTGCCACTGATGTTACCGTTCCAGATTACGTGAGCCCTTTGAGTGATCCCTCCTTCACATTGATGTTATTGAAAGAGAAAGCTGTAGATTAGCTTTCAATCTGTTTTTCTTCAATGCTGTAATTTAAAAAATCCATAACTGTTATCAGCATCTGCCTCTTTTCTCAGGAAGATTGGTGAATTCCATTAACTTTACCGGATGTCATTGACATCAATGTATTTAGATTGAAGTATTGAACAAAAATGGTTAAAGGTTTATCACATCTTGATACTGCTTTGCACAGGTGCATATCCAGGACTCAGGATTTTCTGGATTATTCAACTCAGCTCTAGTGTCTTCTCAAGAAATAGGGTCATTATGGCAGAAAAACAAAAACAACAACACCCCCCCCCAAAAAAAAAAATAAAATTTTGAGGTTCGATTGGAATGAAGTGAATAGTTGTTTGGGA
The DNA here is from genome assembly GCF_017639655.2 of Falco naumanni. Taxonomy (NCBI): domain Eukaryota; kingdom Metazoa; phylum Chordata; class Aves; order Falconiformes; family Falconidae; genus Falco; species Falco naumanni. The sequence goes on from NC_054055.1 coordinate 50,978,849, forward strand.
TTTTTTATTGGCTTTTTTGTTTATCAAGGTTTTTTTTTCCCCTACAATGACAAACTGACTTTCACTTTGCCAGGACTCTTTAAAAGTTTATAAATAGTGTAGACAAAGCTCACTGACTTACTGAATAAATAAATACATAGCTTTGTCCTGGATGTTTTGATGTTTTTGGTGTGAGTGGCTGTCTCAGCTTTTTTTTTCCTAAATACTAGAGGACTGTGGATTACATTTCTTGCAGAATTTTCTACTTCAACAGCTTCTCAAGAGTTGGAAGGGTTTTTTTGTTATTCTGTCCCCCATACACATTGCTGTTTTCTGGAAAAATTAACCAAAAAACCCCTAAAAAATCCACAACAATCAAACAAATAAACACTAATCCCCCCCACACACACACCATACACACACCTCTTACCTCAGTTTAATGAAACGTAGTGTTTGGATCCTGCTCATAAAGAATGATCGCCAGAAGACTGCCAGGAACAGAATGTGCAAAACAGGTGGCTGACATCACATTAAATATCATTGATCAGCTCCAAAATAATCCTGAAGTCAACTAATATTTACAGCAGCCTGTCACACCTGTGATTGATTATGGCTCAGTTATAGCCAAATACAAACATTTATGAAAAGAAACAAAATGAAGCTATAGCTAAAATGGGACAAAATACACACACACACTCCCAAGCCCAAAACAACCAGCCTAAGATACAATACCTAAAACCAGGATGACTGCAGGCAACAAATATTATCTTTGTTCAGATAGTAAAGAGCTGGCATCACTGTCAGTGCACAAAACTTGCTACATAATGCAAAGAATTAGGAATGTCTTTATCCCAGTTATACAAGCAAAAAAGTAGCCATTGCTATACATCCAATTCCCTTTCCCTCATTCTTCCACTAAGCACTGTTATACTTGATATTTTTTAACAACCTGATCTTCTTCAACCCTGGCTCCAAACCAGATTAGTCCAGATTAGTTGGTTTTTCATCCCTAACTACATGATAGATAGATTGATAGAAAAATGAACATCAGGTAATGAGTTGTGCAATCAGACAATTAAAAAATAAATAGAGCTGTTTTAAATTTTTTTCTTTCAGTGACATGAAATAATTTGTATTCTTTTCAGTGTCTCTCAGAAAATAGTAGCCATTTATTGTTATAGTAAGTGGATATGGAAGTGATTTACAATCCTAGTTTGCCAAGACCATTTCATCTTTTAATGCAGTCTTCTGCCAACCTGTTAGCTTTATGTTAGTACCATTCCTCCCAGAGTTTTAAGGCTCCATTCTGAATTGGAACAAGCCATAACTTTTTTATCTCATAATGCTTTAATATTCATCCTACACTGAAAACATAATACATATATAGAAGAGGAGGAGGGAGGACCTTTCCACAAAATAATAATAACATTCATTATGATGATTATAATGATAATGGTGATTAACATTATGATGATGATGATGATAATAATGATAATAATAATAGCTGCATTTCAGATCAAAAAGATGAAAACATTTGGTAGTTAAGCAATGCCTGTGAGGCTGGTTTTATGAATCACCATATGTACGAAATATTTACCAGTAAAAGCATTACGGAGCTATGTTTCAGGAACCATCACACTGAGTAAGTGATGAAACATGTCTTGATTTCCTACATGACCAGAACTAATTCTCCCTCAAGTGAACAGAAAGTCTTTCTCTGATGTCTCATCTGTAAATTACCATTGTAATACCAAGAAGTAGTGTATAATTCTGAAAATTAACTTGAAATTGAGGAGAAACAAACTAGTTGGAATGAACAAAATATGTAAAGTTCACTGATAAGACAGCTGCAAATTTGTTTTTTGGTATTAAAAATTGTGTTGATAGATTGAATTTTGTTCACGTAAAGGTTTCTCTGCTATTTTAGCTTCCAAGCTAAATCCTAATAATTTTAGTCTGTTAGTTATCATATTGACTTAACTGACATAAATACAACTCTGCTTCTAACTCCATGCTGAGTTCAATGTGGAATTTATACACAGAGTTTATCAGTTCAGAGATGCTTGCCATGAATGAAAAATGGTGCTCTGGCTTCTTTTTGTTTTCTCTTCTACTACAGGCAGGTCAATTAACTAATGTTTTCAAGGTTTCCTGCAACTGATGTTGGGACCAGATTTCAGATGCTTATAATCTATTCAGACTTTAACCAAATCAATGAAATTACCTCAAGCTGAAATTTTTAATTGTTAAGAGGTATTTTTAACTTCTAGTAAAAAATACTTCAGCTACTGTATGAACCTAAGGAAAAAAAAAACACCTTTTTTTTTTTTAATTATAATAGGAATTCTGGCAATCTGTTCCTTGGAATGCTGTTACAGCACCAAGTTGTAGAATAAGGACTTGAAATTTGGCAGAGAACTGACTTTTGCATAATGGATTTCTTTTTTGCAATTCTTGTGAAAACTGTCCTCTTTTGACCTAGTTATAAGCTTAAGAACCACTGTAGTTTGCATATTCATAGTAGACTTCCTAGAGGTTAAGTGTTAAAACTTCCATAACTTTAAGTAAGTACTCTAAAGCCTCCAATGGCTATTAGAAATGTCTAAGCTGTCACTTGACATCTGGCCAAGCATTACAGGTGCAAATCCATTACTTTTCCTCTAGTGGCTATTCTGAATGAATCTGGAACCAGGCAGCAGAAGAGAAATCAGAAGAGAAATCAGAGACTTGTCTTTTGTGTGCTTTCAGTAATTCCCTGTCAGAGAAGGGCAATGCTAACTTAGGACATACAAATATCTAAATTAAAATATGCAATTCTACAAGTCTACCATCAGCTGCTACTTAGCTTTGAAGATTTTTAACCGAGGTTTAGTGTTTCTCTGATCTTTCAGGTTTACTCAGTTGCTTTAACTTTTTATTTCCACTGCCATTTGAGACACCTTGTAGAATCTGAGACGTCTGCACAAAGCAGGTATGTTTGAAGACAAGCATGAGAACTCTGTTTTTCTGGCCTGGCAGCTGGAAAACAGGTGGATACCTTATGATTTTTAAAAGGCTAGATGTCTATATTTAGGGACCAAAATCAACATGTTACACTTGAGAATGTTCAAGGGACGCCCTAAGTGGATAGACCTAAGTTGTTCTTTGCTTATATCTTGCCATTCACAAAAAATATGGAACTCCTAAAATTTAATCTTTTAAGGTAATTGGGTGGGATTCAGCCCATATTCCACTTTCCTAGAATAACTGTAACCTCATGTTGTGATTTTTGTGTATGTTGGAGAAAGTGTACTGTTCATTTACCTACACAGAAACCATGTAGAAACTGTGATGCTGATATTTCCTGGTTAATGATTTTCTTTGGGAGAAAACACTGCTTTTCAGGTTATTTCTTTAACTCAATCAACTGTTGTTTAACAAAATAATATATCTCACAGAACCGGGGGGGGGGGGGGGGGGGGGGGGGCAGTGGGGGATATGACAGTGCTAACAACCAATATCTGACATTACACTATTTTAACAGGACAAACTGAAGGATTGAGCCCCTTCTAATCTGATTTATCTAACTGAAATCAACTGAGATGTAAGCTAGTACATTTTTAACCATTAGTAATGAGAATTATATTAATATATAAATATTTAATGATAATAGTAACAATAATAAAAAGAAACCAAATTGAGAAACAGCTGTTGCGTTAAAATCCAAATAAGAATATTGAATATAAGCATGAGAAAATCCAAACAGTGGAACTCACCAGCTTATTTTCATGGGCTTAACAAAAATGCTGCACAGTAAGCAAAAATTCATAGTAGCCCAGACCTTTGCACTGTACCTATTACTCATCACCAATATTTCAAACAGGATTTAATACATTCTATCCAATATCTATTTACTAGGTCATGATGCAGTGAAACTCTTTGCATGCATAATAATTTCCCTTCAATATATTATAACCATTGCCTTTATATTTTGCAATGATTTACAATGAATTCAAAACACACACACACACACAAAACCCCAAACCCATGAGTTTATATTTACATGTCTTCCAGGAGGATTTATTCCATGATCTCACTGGGCACAGGGGTGAGAATTACTGGTCACTAGTTCCCAGGGTCCTCCTTAGTACCCCTTTTGTGACACTATGGGTACGATATTCCTTTTTCTCCAGTCATTGGGGACTTTGCCTGACTGCCATTACTTTTGCAATATGATGGAGAATTGTTTGGCAACTGTATCAGCCAATTCCCTCAAGACCCTGGGATGCATCTTGTCAGGTCCCATGGACTTAAGCATGTTCACATTTCTCAGGTGATCTCAAATCTAATCTACAACTGGAGGGATGCTCTTCCTCCAGTATTTGACTTGACATACAGGGTCTTGAGAGATATGAGAAAAGAAGCTACCACTGAAAACAGGGGAAAATACATTGTTGAGTACCTCAGCCTTCTCCATGTCAGGTGACATTAGTTCACCTGTTTTATTTATTAGAGAGATACATTTTCTTTAATACTCCTTTTCTGGCCAATGTACCTATAGCAGCCCTTCTTATTAACACACTGCTTGCCACTTTCATCTCGATCTGTGCCTTACCTTTCCTGCACCCATCCCTACACATTCTTCCCAGGATACACATCCGTGATTCCACTGACTCTGAATTTCCTTCTCACACTTTAGTCTAACCAGGATGTCCTTACTCAGCCATGCTTGTCTCCTACTTTCCTTGCCCAATTTCTTATATGTAGCAACTGAGAACTCTTGTGCCCAAAGAAAAATGTCCTTAAAGAGCTACCAGTTCTGTTCAGCTCCTTTGGCCTTGAGTGCACTTTCCCAGGGGGTCCCATCCACTAATATCTACTAGTTCCTTAAACAACTGAAAGTTTTCTTTCCTAAAAAAACGGGTGCTGACTTTACTCTCCACCTGGCCCATATCCCTCAAGACTGTGAATTCCACCAGGTCCTGTTCACTGCAGCCCAGTCTGCCACCAGCCTTGACCTCTCTAACCAGTTCATCTGCGTTGGTGAGCAACAAGGCCAGCTCTCCTCTGGTCAGGCTGTTCTTCACCTGGATTAAGTAGTTATCCTTGATTCACTCCAAGAGTCTCCTGGACTGCTTACAGCTTGCTGTGCTGCTTTTCCAGCAGATGGAAAACCAGGGTGGTTCAGGTCTCCCAGCAGGGTCAGATCCTGTGAGCGTGATGCTTCCTGTAGTTGATGTAAGAACTCTTCACCTACAGACCACTCTTGGTTGGGCCACGTGTAGTAAACAGCAGCCATGAGGTTTCCTTTGTCAGCTTGGCCCCTAGTTTTTACCCATAAGCTTTCAACCTGTTCATCACTGTTTTTCAAAGACAGCACTGTGCAATCAATCCGCTGCTTTACACAGAGGACCGCCTTCCCATGCTTCCTTCCTTGCCTGTCCCTTCCTCCAGCTGCAGTGAGTTTCAGCTCCTCCTGTTTGTTACCCATGTTGTGTGCAGTGATATAGACACTTCAGCTGGGCTAAGGACTGTGTTACTTTTTTAGAGGAATACTTTTAAGTCATGTTCTACTTGAAATTCCAGTGCTTTGAGTTGAAAAGATATACATTTGCAGTACATGCCCAAGTTTACTTTTGCTTTGCATCTATGGGAATTATATTAAGAAACGGATCTTAAACAAATGTTGAAATTAGCATTATATTAGTCTGTTGAAAACCACGATCTGCATAAGACTAGATCTAATAGATCACTGAAAATCTTGTAACACCAATAATAAAATCAGTGCATCAATAATCAAATAAGTGCATTGCATATCATTCAAATCTTAGAATGAATATAATTGTCTTATTTTTTATTATTCTCACGTTTAAAATCTTAGAACTTTAGGAAGTTAAAAACAAGTCAATCTTGTATAGAATTTACTGACAATGAGAAATATAATCAGTACAAACAAGATAAAGGTTCACTTTATCAAAAATGTAAGTACTATTGGAAATTTACTTCGCTAGTTTATGAAATCAATACATCATTAAAAGCTTCTGTCTACATTTAGCTGTCTGAAGACAAAATAACAGGTATTACATAAGAGTTGATCTGCAACTCAGAATCAACTTCCTGTGTCAAATTCTGAGATGTCAAAATTTGGTTCAGTGTTATAACCTGCCAAGGCATTAAATTTGAACTTATAATGTTCACAGCTGATGCCACAGAGCTAGTGCTGATCATTATGGTCCTTGATGGTCTTATTCATTGACACTGTCAGACTGAAAAGCCCTTCAAGGACAGAAGCCAGAACAAAATTGTTTGTCTTCTTTTTTTCCTCATGCCTTAAATTGGGATCTTGTCCTTTAATTAGACAGCTGATTTCCTAGGCAAATCCCAGTTTTTGGCACCATGCTTGGTGGGGTGAGATGGAGGTTGCTTTGCCAGTCCCAGCAGATGCCCTATTCTGTTCCTTCACATGGTTCTTTTTTCTTTCTTTTCCTTTTTCCTTTACTTAGCTGCTGCTCCTTTCCTTAATGCAAAAGCTATCTTTTCCTATCTCTTTACATTAAGCTCCTTCAGTGACCAGTCACTTGACTGTCACTGAGCTGTTCATGGTTCTGGAGCCTCCGCTTCTGACCTGTGTCATAATTTCAAAGTCTTTGCCATTATCTGACTACTGAATTGCACATTATAGCAAAAGACACGCGGTCCCAACCTCATACAGCCAGTTCCCATAATAAATTGGTAACAGCTGGCCAGGTCTGGGGCCTTGCACAATCAGCCTGAGGAACAGTCAGTAGAAGGCCTGTGCTCCTTCATTTACCAATGACAATCCTGTTTTCTATGGGGCCACTAGGTACAAAAGTGCTTCTTGAGTTATACCATATTGGGGGGCGTATTTGGAGGATCACAAGAAATGTCTATTAGATTTTGCCTGGTATACTCCTAATTTAGAATTGCAGGAGGAGGCTTCTGTTTTCTGTACAAGCCATAGAATATTCTAATATTCTCTCAGTTATGAAAAGAACTAAGTTAAACATTAACATTATGCTTCAGGTCTGAAACTCTCTCTTGCACCTTGACATGAAAAGGAGTGGGGAAGAAGAAAATTCTGGATGTATGAGTTTGACGCGTTTGGGTTTTTTTGTTTGGGGTTTTTTTTGTTTTTTTTCCTGTTCCAGTGATATAGCTAAAGGTAAGGACATAAGACATGGTGTCTTAATGAAATACAGCAAGCTTCCATATGTTTCCAAATCTGTACACAGTTCAGTTTTCTTCAACAAGAGATTTAAGCAAATTTTTATTTTGAGTGGCAAGGAACATCAATATTGAAATTAATAGTTGTGTCTCATAGGCTATATCTCATTAAGTCATTCTAACCATCTCATATTTAAATGTCTTTTTAAATTTTAAAGTCAAATTTCTATGAGCTATTAAATCCTTTCTTAGGACATGACCAGAAATGCTGTGTCTGTGTTATACACAGAGCAAGTACTCATTCACCTTTATCACTCACATTTGTTACCACTTGTTCAAAGGGATCATCACAGGATGGTAGATGCCAGATCGATCCACACCAACAGAATTTTATGCCAGATCAAGAATGGTGTTTCCATACAACACTGCCATTATTTTCTTTGCTTTCTTCAACAAAAATGTGATTCTATGCTGAAGTACAAATCATTTTAGTTTTATACTGATATGTGGTCTGATACCATACATATCCAACATACAATATCATGGAACTCCATCATGATTTATTTCTACTTTTATTTATCATTGCTTTTCCCTAGCAACATGTTCATCTGTGCATCTTAAGGGCCTTCCTATAAAATGTGAATTAAAATCTTTTATGTGATTTTTTTCTTTCAGTAGGTAAATAGGCATACTGTTTAGTTTGTACTTTTTCTATATGGCTTTAATGTAATATTCAACATAACATTTCAATTACTTGAAAGCATTAACCGAAAATGCTGAATACTAATGTGCATTTTTTATAATCAGTGTTGACTCTGCCTTGTTCTTATTATCTTGTGTTATTAAAAAATTACATGAAATAACAAGGAAAGGGCAAAACTAAGACATTATGTATCAATGATCCCCCAATTAAAATAAAAATTAAGATTTGCGTATGATAATTTAGAATTTTCCCCCGCTTTTTGTTCTTTCAAATTTTATGACTAGGTAAAGAAACAACCTTTGTGTTGTCCATATTCTGGACTGAAAACACAGATGAATGATAAATTCACATTTCTTTTAGAAATAAAATTATTTTAAGTGTTTGTGGGTAATTACTGATTTTTTTACTTAAACGCAAAACATTAATCTAATTTAGATTAAATCAACAGTATACTACACCTATTCTATGTTTTTCACTTTTGGAATGAAGAAGACAATGATGTACATTCGGGTTATGTTTAAATATTAATGATTAGGTCTTTTGAAAGAGTTAATTTGGTTACCTTGAATTTTTCTTGTTTAGAAAGGTCAACCATTCATAGAGATACTAAATCATGTTTCCTGGGGGAAAAAAATATTTTCTCTGTTATGTACTTTATTTACTGTAATTAGGATTAACATTTAATTAATTTTAAAAAAAATAATTGGAAAAGCTTGTAGTGCAAAATAATACAATAGCTTAATGATAGAAGTATTGGGAGCAAAAAAACCCAAATAAAATATGATCATCAAAATAAAGTCCTTCCCTCTTCTCATTGTTTGCAAGTCATGCCTTTAGAGTGATTTAAATAGCTGATAAATATAAGTAATTTTTGAAAGAAAAAGTATTATTTGTTTGCACAGCTGTACTTTGCCCTTCCTTCTCTTTGCATCACAGGAATCATTCTGATATTTCTGTCTTCAGCTTTTGAAAGGATCTGAAACAGGCTTTTTATTATTATTATTCATTTTTCAGAATCTGGTATCATATATTTGTCACTATAAAGAAAGGTGAAGGTAGAAAAACGTGGTTGAGGTTATCTTTATAAGTATCCTAAAGGATACTGATATGCTATTTCTTTCTATTCTTTACTTTATGCTATCCCCAAATTACATTAGAAAAACAGCAGAATAAATAGAGTATGTTTGTCCAGCATAATAGAATCAATACAGTCATAGAATCATAGAATGGTTTGATTTGGAAGGGACCTTAAAGATCAACTAGTTCCAACCCCCCTGCCATGAGCAGGAAAACCTTCCACTGTAACAGGTTGCTCAAAGCCCCATCCAACCTGGCCTTGAACTTCCAGGGATCATCCACAACTTCTCTGAGCAACCTGTTCCAGTGTCTCACCACTCTCACAGTAAAGAGTCTCTTCCTTATATCTAATCTAAATCTGCCCTCTATTAGTTTAAGTCCATTACCCCTTACCTATCACTACCGGCCCTTGTAACAAGTCCTTCTCCAGCTTTCTTGTAGGCCCCCTTTAGGTGCTGGAAGGCTTCTGTAAGGTCTCCCTGGATCCTTCTCTTCTCCAGGCGGAACAACCCCAACTCTCTCGGCCTGTCTATATAGGAAAGGTGCTCCAGCCCCTTGATCATCTTCACAGCCCCCGTCTGTACTCACTCCAACAGGTCCATGTGCTTCCTATGTTTGGGGCCTCAGAGCTGAACACAGGACTCCAGGTGGGGTCTCACGAGAGCAAAGTGGAGGGGGAGAATCGCTTCCCTCGACCTACTGGTCACACTTCTTTTGGTGCAGCCCAGGATACTGATTTCAGAGGAGGTTCTCAGGTTACAAAGGAAAAATTGATAGAATGCCACTGACATTGAAAATCTGGAACGGCTCCAAAATTTCTCCAGGAAGATGATGTCATCACTATTTTCACGGTGGCATTTCCTATTAAAGATTATATCATTTAAGAACTTTTAGGAATGTTGAAGATGTTTAAGAAGTTGAAATTGAACCAGAGCTTTTTATATGTCTGTTTCTCCTCATGTTTTGTATATTTGTAATTCTTTTCTACTTCAGAAATAAGCATTAGCTGCTGCTTATTTTCCCATACACTTCATTACAGTTATAAATTTATGTTCTGAGTTTTGAGTTTCTGGCAAAGGTAGGACAAATATGAAATCAATATCCTTTATATTCATGTTCCAGTATCACGGTTATCACAGTAATATTTTAATAACTTGCAGTATTTAAGCCTCTCCTTCACTAGTCATCTTTTCCCTATCAAAATTGTAAATAAGAAGTAGCACTTGTAATTAACTGTAATACCACTCAGTTGTTGCTGTAGCAAAGGCATCTTTTCTGTTTAGAAATTATAAATGCATTCATTTTTTAAAAGTAAGCACTGATATGGATTTTTAAAATCTTTTTATCCTTAGAAATCACGAGTTATCTTACAGTGTATGATGTGACCTTCAAAGCATTACTGATATGAGAAATCCTTGCTATGCAAATAATTACATTCACTTGTAAAGTCATGGCAGCATGAGTCTATGTCTGTGATTGACTTTTCCTGTAATGCTATTGCCTATTTTACAAAATGAAGGAAGCCTGTAAGAGCTCAGGGCTGCATCATGTCAATCGGGATTTTTGCATTGATTTCAGTAGAAGCCAAGCAAAGTCTCTAAGACACCAAAAGAACATTAACCCTAATCTATATTACTGGCTCACAGAAAACTTTGACATACACACCCACCCTCTGTCTGAAAGCATATCAATTTGATTTTTATTGGATATGATGAACTTTGCTACCGCATCTCACCTGGAAGATATTTTACCGTTCAAAGACAGAACACAGCAGGTTAAGCACAAGCCTTATTTAAGTCTGTTGAGCAAGAATTTAATATTTATTGTCCATTGTTAAATTTTACAATATGAATGAAGAGTACTCTCAGGTCTCTGACAAAAGGTACTTAGACTTTCACATTCAGACTTCTTGTTCTTTCCAGCAGCTGTTGATCCTTTGTACATTTTTACACTTCAGTGCATGTAGTTGGTGCAGTATATTTTCATGGTATGTGTGATAAAGAAGAAAAAAATAATTCTGGTTTGATGCAGAAGTTTGAGGCATTACACTAGCATCGAACATCCTATAGTGCTTTAATTGCACCATGTTTAATAGATAATCTCAAAAAGGAACTTCCATTCAGTTTTAACCCTTTTAAACTGTAATGTTGAGAATATTGCTTAATGTTATAAATCTTGGAGTCCCATAATAACCATTATCAAAGCCTAATCCTTTCAAACTTCATTAAACTGTACGTTCCCTTTAAGATAACCTAGGCAAACTGAGTATTGTTTTCCTTATCAGTATTCTGTTTTCCTTCACAGCAAAGAATTCATGACTTGTAGTTTTGTCAAGGACAGAATTCCTACTCTGCACAAAATACTCGATCTGAATTATGGGATTTAGCAGATCACCAAAAATGCTTTGCTTGATACCGTCTGGCGAAGAGTCCATACATTATTTACTATACAAGAGGAAAAAAAATATTTTTTCTTGTAAGATTTCTTTTTGATTAATGTTCCTAATATTACACTGATCAGATTATGCTGAAGGTTGTAGAAGCTACACATCACTTTACTTGACTTATCTAAAAGAATCTTAACATTGCTGGAAATTCTAAATAAAGGACAAGTTACATTTTCTGCTTTATATATTATTTTGTGAAGAAGTAAAAAGTATTTGTGTTTGTACATTGTATAAACCCTATGTTTATGCAAAATCAAATATGTACAGCATGTATTCTTTTGATTTAAACAATGAAAATATCAGTAAAAAATAAAATAAAATAAATAAATTCTGTTTTTCATGTTAGGTCTTCCCAGGGAAACATGAGACCCTATCCTAAAACAAACTGAATAGAGATATTTGGGGTTTTGTTGTTTACTTTTTTTATTTGCTTTATTTGCCTAAACCAACAAAGCATTCTCAGCAACCTTTCTGGAAATATATGATTTAAAATGCATTTCAGCATTATTCTGATAATTTAAAATGCATTTCAGCATTCTTCTGATGAGAGTTAAAATATAAAGGAATCTAACTATGCAGTAGAAAACAAAATTCAATGAATCTAAAATTCAGTCCTCCAGTCAAATTTCTGCATGATGTAACAGCTGTCTCATTTCCTCCTTACTCTTTGGATTTAAGATTATTTTTTCATTCTCCTCCTTTTTTGTCTCTGGATGTTAGTAGGGGAAGCAGGAAGAGCACTAAAAGTACCCTCAAACTCCCTGACTTAAATGGTCCAGTCAGAATGAATCATTTAAGGAAAATTTTCTTCACTGCTTGAATTACTGGGATAGTGAGTGCTCAGTGACTCTCAGAGAAAGGTATATGCACAGGTCAATCAAAAAGTAGTAGGTGTCTGATGCAGTTGCCAATTTCCAAATTTAATTGTAGAATTCTAAAAAATGTCTGAATATATCTTTTTTTTTTCTAGTTCTTATACTTTGGTGGTATTAACTGAGCAATAAAAAGCATGTTAAAGATATCAGGGTGACCACCTTGGAAAATTAAAAAGGAAGTAATTCATGCCTCTGAAGACATCAGAAAGTGCTGAAGCTTCAAGAGATTTATATATTTATTTTTTTTAAAATTGTTGGGATTTTGTGTTGGCAACCTACTATTTCCCCTCCACCACCCCATTTTGAAAAAGTGTTTGAGAAGTTTAATTGAAACTTTCCCAACTATTTAAAAGAAGACAGCAGGCATGGACTATTTCATCCCAAATGTGTGAAACTTGACAAAATTCTAAGCAGTGGAAAACAGGGTCATAAAAATTGAGATTCCAGGAAAATTAAAAACAGAGATTCTTACATACCTCACCTATGATCAATAAGAACAATAATTAATTTGCCAGGAAATTGTATGCTGGCAGGAGGATTTACTTTAGTCATCACTTGAAACTGTGCCAAAATAATCCTATAAAACTAACAGAGAAAAAAAGGTCCCTTGAAGCCCTCATATTTCTTTTCTATGTCCTTTAAAATATTCGGTCCTTCTGATTTTGTGAAGCACACATTTCATTCACCCCTGATGTTTTTTGTCTAATTAGTCTTTATTAACATTTTATGCTCAAGGTATTTTAAATAACAATACTCTCAATTATTTCTGAAGTTAATATAAGGCACTGATTAAAAAAAAGGTGATTAAGAAAATTCTCTAGTTAGTTGTATCATAAACCACACAGAACCCAGGAGACTGATCCAGCCATGTTCATATCCTTTTTGGTTGGTTGCTAAACTGCCTGCTGATGAGCAAGTGATCTACTGCAGTGGGGACACCTGCTTAGCTGATGAGCAGGACCACAGTGCCCAGCAAGCAGGGTGGGCTAACAGGGACTTTGGCTGCTTGTGGGGCACTTTACTTGGCAGTGGGTGCAGAGGGGATCCAGAAACTCTGCTCCAGACAGGGTGGGACCACACAGCAGTGGTGGAGTCCTCACCAGGGTCAGTACCCAGCCTTGGCTGGAGGAAGCACCATGGCACCTTGGAGGCCATGGTTCAGAGTTTCAGAGGGAGGATGCTGCCTCCCAGGGCTCAAGTCTGTTGCTTTACTGGGAGCGGGGTGGAGGGAGGATGAGTAGGAAGTTTTTGTGATCTTCACTGAGACTGCAGAGGCAAGGGGCTGAGATACAGAATGGAAGAAGGAGGGACAAAGAAAGACTACACTTGAATTCATGGACACTTCCAAGATAGGGATGGATGGGAACTTTTTTTATCTGGCAGCAAAATAAAGGCTCCTCGGCCTTCAGATCTGAATTTACAGAATTGGTACATTGCACTAATAGCCAAGGAAAGGCAACAAATCCACTGAAGTAGACTTCAGAGACACCTGGGACTGAACCAATTATCAGCACAAAGAGGAAGCAGCAAATGTGCTTTGAGACTGTTCTGCAGGAGATGAAAGCACCCACCTGCCAAACCGAACTGCTGCCATAGGAGGTTTGTTCTTTGCCAGGGCTTGGACCCAGAATGATGCATAGAAGATGTCAAGGCTTACGTGGCCTTCAGACTTTTTACTCATCCATGTATGCACAAGTAATACTGCTAAAGGAGACCTGGAGCATTAAAGAGTGAGTACAGAGTGTGAGGGCAAAGGTGGTTTACTCCTTGGTTGTATGGATGATAGGAAAGTCTCAGGTAGGAGTGGATTCATCCTGAAAGATAACAAGTAGATGTGTTGCTGTTGTCACAAGCAGTGCTTTGATTCAGAAACCCAGTGACAAGGGTTTCTGAAAAGTAAGGACTGCTAGAAAGACATGAATTCTATTTGTCAAAATGTGGTATAAGTATTCTTGCCAACAGGACTTGCCAGACTGGTCATGAAAGCTTTAAACTATTCATATCAGCAGACAGTGATAAGAGCTTGCAGTTACATGAGGGAAGGTAAGACAAGGGTACATCGGGCAGAGTGACGGGTGTAAATGAGGTCTTGTGAAGGATAAAGCATGTTAGAAGGCACCTCACCTGAAGTGCAGGTGCACACATGCGCACAGACTGGACAATTAACAGGAGGAGCTGAAGTTCCATGTATGGATGAAGAACTGTGACAATGCTGGTCTCGAAGGTTTTCAAGACTCAGCTGGAGAAGGCCTTAAGTAATCTGGTCTGAATTCAGTGTTAATGGAAGTTGGATTGGAGACCTCCTGACATCCTTTCCAACCTGGATGATTCTGTAGTTATCTTCTTATGATAATCTACAGTAGTCTACTGAAATTGAAAGTCCTTAGTTCACTAAACAGAATACTCAATATGATACCTTCAGTTTCTTTATTTCAGTGAAGTAAGAAAACAGCATAATACGGTGAAAAGCATGCAAGGTATCTGCAGAAAGCCAGATAGTTTTGTCTGTGCATGCTTTGCTTCAGCTAACAAACTGATTCTGGTACATAGTTTCTTAGGTCTTAACTTATTTTTTTAGTCCAGGCAATAAAGATCTCAAATGAAATCAAGACTATAGCACAAATGGATGGAAACACTCCTGCATCAGAACTCCATATCAGACAAGACTATTTAGAACTGTGATATAGGCTTTACACTGGTAAATATTTTTCCTCAAACAAGACAACAGATTGTTTACAATTCCAGTAGAAGTTATTCTTGTATGAGCTTTGCAACAACAGCTTAAATGGCTGTCGTCCCCCCAAGCCATATTATTACTTGCAAATGCAATGTCAAATATTGCTTTACTATTCATCTTACTTCAGCATTCAACATCAGTCAAAACTCCAAGTTTCAAAATTATTTCTTTGTGAATCAGTATTTGTACCACATTAACCACCTCTCAGTTCAATTTAAAGTCTCACATCCAGGATGGCCATTCCTGTCTTTCTGCAGATAGATGTGAATTGCACTTGTAGACATCAGTGATTATCCTCCACTATTTTAAGCTATAAAAAGTCATGCCAACAACTTTTGGTGAGCTGAAATAAACTTGAGTTCTGTGAAAGCGGGAAAGTAACTGAGAAAACTTTGATCAGAATTAGAAGAGTTTACTATCATGAAAACTAAAACAGCTGTTCTAAACTAAGATGAAATTGACCTTTATAAAGTCAGTCTTTACTGTAATCAACTTGAATAGGCATAGTTTCTGGTAAGGTGGTATACTGTAAAAAGCCTAATACTATATATCTGAGTTGTCCTAGATGCTAAAGTAAGAATATTCACATCGTGACAGCAAAGCAGGTATTTAAGTGCTTTCAGAGTATGTCAGGAGGCTGGTATAAATGCTGTGTATCTGCTTCTGAAATAAAAGTTGTTAATTTCCTCAGACAAGTAACAGAAAAAAATAATATTTAGAGGCCAGAGACAGTAGAACATTGTTAAATTGCTAAAAAAAAACCCAAAACCACCACCAAACCCAAAACTAAGCTTCCCTTCACCCCCAAATTGCTAGTTGTGTAACACTATCAGTTTGAAAACAGAAAACTGCATTTATTTGAAGTACAGAAGTATACAAATTTGGCTGTACTTTTTGCTTAACATTTTACAAAAATAATTTTATCACTAGAAAAAGTAATCAACTTGTAGGTTTTACTTTCTTAGTGAGCTGAAAATAGGGATTTCAATTTCCTAAGCATAGAAGCCATACAATCTGAGATCATCCTAAACTATCCTGCCTCATTTATTTGAGTTAATATAGTCAGTGGGCTATGGAGAACTATTCTTCTGGCCAGACATAGATGTCAAATGTAACCAAAGTTAATATCGTGGTTTAATGCAGTCAGTAACTAAGTACCACACAGCCATTCACTCACTCCCAGCCCCCAGTGGGCTGGGGAGGACAACTGGAAAAAAGGTAAAACCTATGGGTTAAGATAATTTAATAATTAACATAAAGTAAAATACAATACTAATAGTAATTTTATGATTACTAGTAACAACAATAATTGTAATGAAAAGGTAGATAACAAGAAGAGAAAGATAAATAAAACTCGAGAAAACAAAACTAAAAATCCCACCAAAAAAAAACAACAACAGCAAACAAGCAAAAAATCAAGTGATGTAAAACAGAGTTGTTCACCACCTGCTGACCAATACCCAGACAGACCCTAAACAGCAATCCCACCCCTTGCCAATGAACTGCCCCCAGTTTATATACTGAGCATAATGTCATATGGTATGGAATAACCCTTTGGCCAGCTTGGGGCAGTTGTCCCAGCTGTGTGCCCTCCCAACTTTTTGCACCCCTCCAGCCTTCTCACTGGCAGGGCCTGAGAAGCTGAAGAGTCCTTGACAGTATAAACACTGCTTAGAAACAACTAAAAACATTGGTGTGTTATCAACATTATTCTCTCCCAAATCCAAAACACAGCACTGTACCAGCTACTAGAAGAAAATTAGCCCTGTTCTGGTCAAAACCAGGACAGTATCGACCTTTATTTTATACCATTTATGTCATGCCCAGGTTGCACACCTTTCAATACACCATCAACTTCCTGTCTTTTTATATCATGAGTATCATTCCCTTAGTCTGTGGGCCATCCCTATGAAACATCCAGAGTTCGTTTAGTGCATGACTTTAGGCTCCATCTGTCATAACAAACTTTCAGGGCAGGAAAAATGGTGTGTGCTGTTGGACTGTTGTATACTGCAGACAGTTCTGATTCTATCATCATTGCGCTTGCTTGGTTTCATTAAAGTTCATTCTTCATCAATGTGGTGATCGGAAGGCAGCTGGGTTTAGGTCCCCAAATCTGGAGTGGTGGAGATGGATGCCATGAGGTGCCCAGGGTGGTAACGAGCATATAGCTACCATAGAGTGATAATATACAGTGTTAAGTAACAATCAACATCACACAACTCGGTTCATTGGCTATTCTCACCCAAAATCAATCTCCTTGAGGCATGCATCGAACTTCCCCATCCTACTGCTTTATTCATGTCCTTGAGCAAAAGCAATCCCATAATCCCATGAATGGGTTTCCTTTACCTGGGGCAAGAACAACGGAGATTGTCTTCCCCAGCAGATTTTTTTATGTGTATTACAGGAACTTTATCCCCTTCTACAGTATGTAAAAGTTTTGATGGGACAGGACCAGCCTGACTGGCAGATCCTCTAGTGTTGACTAACCAGATGGCTTTTTCTTAATGTGTATCCCAGTGTTTGAAGGTCCCATGACCCATTGTTCTCAATGTAGTCTTTAACAGTCTGTTACATCATTCAGTTTCCCCAGAGGTTGGTGCATGATAGGGGATAAGATATTCCCATTCAATGTCATGCTCTTTGTCCCAAGTGTCTATGAAGTTGTTTCAGAAATGAGTCCCGTTATATGACTCAGTTATTTCTGAGATGCCGTGTCTCCATAAGACTTGCTTTTCAAGGCACAGGATAGTTTTCCAGGCAGTGGCACGGGACACAGGGTACATCCTCAGCCATCCAGTGGTTTCTCCACCATTGTAAGCACATAGTGCTTGCGAAGGCAGGTTTGTGAGAGTGTGATATAACCAATCTGCCAGGTCTCCTCATATTTATATTTTAGCCATTGCCCTCCATACCAAAAAGACTTTAACTGCTTGGCTTGCTTAATTGCTGCAGAATTGAAGTCCTTGAAATACTCTTCTGAGATAGTCTATGCCAAGGATGCATGGAGCCTCTGGGCCAGTCAAAATGGGGTGTTTTTGCCACTCATTCCCAGTCAGGCTTATTTTAGCCCCAAATACAGTTGGCTGTTGCAATCCCTCTGTCACTCCAGAAAAACAAATGTGTTCTGCTCCCTTATAGCTTGATGGCATTAGGATACACTCTTCATCAATGTCTACCAGTCTTATACTTCTGTGGTTCTGATGTGGCAGGTCGTCAGACCCACACAGTCCAGTAAATCAGGTTGTCCCTCTACTCCACCTGGCTGGAGGCAGGGCACCTCTAGTCCTGGCCATAGGATTCTCCACTTAGTTCTTATTAAAATGTATTAGAATTCCCTTCCATAGGATCAGGATTAAGATCTGCCCTTCCACTTTGTCTGGGAAACTGCCCACTGGAGACTGGAGCAGCAACCTTCCTGGAAGAATGGCAGTTGTGATTGTTTTTCCTTGCAATTCACATACCCATGCCTCCAGTGTCCAGGTGGGTTTTCCATCCCACTTCCTCGTGTCCCACAGGTAAAATCACAGGGTACCTCATGGTGTGTACTTCCTATATTCTCCCTCTAGAGCAGAAGGGTGCTTCCTGTTAATAGCTGAGATGTGGGTCTGTACAGGTGGGGAGTAGGATCTATCCTCATTTGATTACTGGACCAGTTTCTTCACAGCTGAGGTGAGGGAGGAAGAGATTGTCTTCATATTCCCAGAGCCTGAGAGCCACTTCATCCACTGTTATTGCCACGTGGTCCCTCCAGCTCATTACTGCCAATGAGCTGGCATACAACAATGGTGTACTCCATACAAATTCCATCACATGGGTTGTGTGCATTGGACTTTGTCAGAATCTGTGGGTAACTGCATTGTTTGTTGCATAATAAATCATCTCTTTCATGGCTAATTCCCTCAGGTACTGGATACCTCTCCCTAATGCAGTCCACTTGCCTGGGCAATATGTAATATCCCCCTTGAAGGGATACTCTTCCTTCACGCTTGACAGGAGTTCTCTCCAGAGGCTGAGGACTTGCGACCCTCTTCCAACTGCCTTGGCAATACCCCTTCCCTAGAAAATGATCCCAGCTGCTTGGCTTCCTTAACTCACTAATTCCAAACTATTAGCCCTGTTATCCCAGTACTGAAGCAGTCAGGTGATAATGTACTCACATGGACAATGGCTAAAATCTTTCTGCATATCCCACAGCTCACGCTGGGATAGGCACTGAGTGGTTACCTCTTGTTCTGCCTTTTCCTTCTGTTTCAGTGATGGCCTTACTTCATCCTCCGTTACTAAACAAGCTGTCTTTTGTGTCCATTTCTTCCTGTCTATAGGGGCGACTGATACCAGCATGGGTTGGTTCTCTGTTTCAGCTGCAGTGCCTGTCACAGGGGTTGGAGTAGCCACAGTGTCGGTTACTTTGCCATCAGATCCTGAAATAGAACAAGGTCTTAAAAAAAAAAAAAAAGATTAGTCAGGATGAGTTCCGTACAATGCTCTGGGTGATGCTCTGTTTCTGTTGAGAAAGGAATGTACTCTGAATAATTAGAAAAGATAAGGTGGGCACCTGAAGGAGATAAGGAGACAATCAAGTCAGGAAATTTTTGAACAAAGAAAATTGAAAGGTCTACTCCACCTAGATCCCACCGATTATGAATGAAACGATTGGGTGTCAAAATCAAATGAACACGTATGTAAGGATGTAACCTCTCAGGAAAACTGTATAAAACACCTAACTTTTCACTCAAAACATGGGAGCTAGTTTGTCCGGTGCAAATTGGCTAGCTCCCTAACGTTGCACAAAATAAATACCTTTGCTGCTTAAAAACAAAATTAATCTCTGAGCAGTTATTCTGTGTCGTTTTGGCATCAGTCCAGAGACTTTCTATTCCCCTTCAGGGTACTGAATACTGTTAAACAGGCTAGGCCCCAGCACACTGCAGTAATTTCTGCCTCTCTGGAATTGCCAGGGTGACAGCATACTTTTTCCACATATTTTACTAGTTTTTTCTGGATTCTGCACTTGTTCAATGGTGAAATTCCAAAACACTGGAGTTGCCTACTTCCCTAGGTACTTTACTATCCCACACACCCTGCCACTCATAACAAATTACATGTAAGCTTCCATTGTTGTCAAAAGAGTTGTTCCAACCCCTATTGTGTGACTAATGTATCACTGAGGTTTTTTGCAAAAGTTACAAGGATCATAGTGACAGTTATATACACATTCAGACTGCTACACTGATACTTTAATTCAAGCTAAAATTCTGTCCTTTTTCATATCACTTTTATCCTGTAGATAAAAGCATAAATTAGTTACTGATTTATTTTACTATAAAAATAAATCTTGCACATGTGTCTCCTGTCTTATGGGAGTTTTACTGAACTTTAGGATGAGATCATGCCATCTTTATTGATCTTGCAATATTTAGTCGAACTATTCAGACAGCAATATAATTATGGTGAATGTCAGTGGAGAGAATAGACTTTTTTATATTTTACTTCATAATACGGTAATAATATTTTTCCTTATCAAAGGGTTGTCTTTCACAACTTGCGAATTAAATTGTGTTTATGCAGGGGGCATTTCAGAAAGGTTTTAACTCCATTTTATTTGCTTATGCTGAAGTCGACCTTGAGGGATACTTAGACTCAGTTACACTGACTATAACATGCTACTGCTATAGCTTTTTCATATTTTTCTCCAAAGGTTAAAAATTCCTTGAGGATAAATATTTAACTGTCTTGGAGATTTTCAGATTATCTTACTTTCCAAAAGACTTTAAGTCACTGCAATTATCCTGACCGGAAAGCTGCTCTAAATTGAGGAATTAGTCATCCACAATGCAGTTAACGTGAGTAGCTGCAAGCCTCTGCTGTGCTGCGCTGCATGTCTAGCAATAGCAATGCAGACAGTGTTGGGCTGCACAGGTCTCTTGGCCACAGAATAAACTTAAGACAAGGAGCCTCCAGGCAGCTCCCGCTGAGTACTATCTATTACACCACCTGTATGACTTCACCTTTATCTAAAAGTGCAGCAAGTTCTCATGCAACATCCTTTATGCACAGAGTTGGTTTCTGGTACAAAAATTACATAATAGCTCAAATGACCAAAAAGGAGGAACTTCTCTCTGTTCAGGGATTTGTGGATCTGCACGGCATGAAGTGGAAAAAATCCATCCAGTGTCCATGTGATGCTGCATGAATGCTGCACAAATGGACTCCCAGCATGTGAAGATGTGTGTAGGATTTACATGTAATCTATACTCCTCTTCTTAATCTGACTCATTAGATTAACTTTTTTATCTTCCCCTTTGTTGCTGGGCCTTTCTTATTAAAAGCCAGGAAAAAATCTGCAATCTCTCTGCCCCTCTTTCTCTCAGCCCCTGACCCCTTTCCCCAGTGCAGAACAGTCACTAAACATTTCTTACATAAATTCTTTCTATTTTCAAGAAAATTGCATTTTAAGCCTGTGTGATTTCTACGGACAAGAATGAAAAGGTTTAAACTGATGTAAAAAGCAGGTGCAGCAGTTTCTGTGAGGCCGCGCCGCACACTGTCCGCCCCAGCGCTCGCTCCCCCCCGCCCCGGCGGTGTGGCCGCCCCCGGCAGCGGTGCCCAGCCCCGGGGCAAACAGCCACCCGCCACCGGGCACCGCCCGGGGACAGCAGCGGCCCCGCCCGCGCGGGGGACGGGCCCGGGCACCCACAGCCGCCTCGGCCCGCTGAGTCACGCGTGGGCTGAGACAAAGGGTCATGCGGCCGCCAAGACACTTTCCTGCCCGATGGCGTTTGGTCTGGTGTGCAGCTGCACCACACTGTGGGTGTCGCATCGGATCGTCCCAGCCGTGGCTGTCCCCAGCTGGAACACAGTGATGTACATACTCCAAGCATGTTAGAAATACACTGCAGATTGTTGCATAATAGAGTGTCTTTGGTTTTGAGTTGCTGCTTGGTTTTGTGGTTGGTTTGGTTTGGTTTTGTGGTTTGTTTTTACATTTTGATAAAATAGCAGCAATGACAACAAAATAAATGCTGTAGAGTTTTCAATAACATGTGCAAGGAAGTCTTTTTAAGTTGGTGTGTTACATAGAATTAGCACTCTTTTTTGTGGTGAGGCCATTATCAAAGACCCAGACCCTTAAGTGGTTTTCCATAGTTAAGGGTTCAATTTCCTTGCCTAGAAAGGTGTCCATTGCCATTTTGAGATCTTTTAAGATACCTGAAATGTCCACACAGTGTGGCAGGATCACACAGGAACCTTTGCCTTTTGGATGAGCACCTAGAGGCTCAGCAGTTTACCCACAAACATCTTCATGCTGTAAACAGGTCTGGGCCAAGCCCCATCTAAAACTAGCAGGAAACAACATGGACTGTAATGTACACTAAGGGAACTTAAGGAGAAAGAAACCTAAATGGAAAATTTGTGTGAAGGAGGATATAAACTATTTGCTGCGTTCTTACTGACTGCTTTAGTCACAATAGTTGGAATTAAATTCGTCAATTAATAACACACCTACATTTCTCTGGATAGATATGTACGTAAGCTACTTGCATTTGATAAAATCATACAATCACAGAATATCCTAGGTCGGAAGGGACCCCTAAAGATCACTGCATTCAGTGCTACCTTGGCCATAGATAGAAAACCAATACATTTTGAAATGTCCTTAGGTCTGATGGTCTTATATGAAAGATGTGGATTCTCTGCAGGTTTTATCTGCCAGCCCCAAATATTTGTCTCAGATTCTCTGTGTCTCAGATGTACAAGAATGCCTATATGTGTGCCTCTAAATCAAGACCTTAGGCAGCATGATAATGTTACCTTGAAAGCTGCTTAAGTCACCCTGAATTATGTACCTTCATTTGATCAGCTGAATAGCTCTTATTGTATTACCTATACTGATTAGGGGCTTTATTAACTTGTGCACACATACATGTTTAGTGACATCTGAGATCTGCACAAGTCTGGCAGATATGGCACAGACTGCAGGAGACCTGCTCTCTCTAGAAAGGCAGATGGAATATATGTGGGACAGTCTCAGTAAAGAAGATGACACTGGTCACGTATGTTTAGGCAACAGATCTGAATGCATATGTACAGATTTCTATTACAGTTAAACGTCCTACTCTTGAGTCCTAACTAACATATGCTTCCAAGTTATTTGCAGACTTATAAACAAATCATTCACCAACATATGCTTGTATCATTCTCTTCCTCAGAAAGCAAGTCACTAAGAACTTCACTTAAAATTAAAGGTAGGAATATTTCTATTCTTATCTTCACTAGAGAATATGATTTACACAGGTCACTTTTCTCACAATTTATTTTTCATGGTTCAACCCCAGCCAGTAATCAAGTGCCATGCAGCCACTCACTCCCTCCTCACCCAGAGGGATGGGGAAGAGAATTGGAAAGGAATGTAAAACTCAAGAGTTGAGATAAAAACAATTTAGTAATTAAAATAAAATAAAAATTAAACAGCAATATTAACAATTATAATGAAAAGGAGTGAGAGGGGAAGAGGAATGAAATCCAAAGGGAAGGGAGAAAAGAAAACAAGTGTCACACAACTGCTCACCACCCATTGACTGATGTCCAGCCAGTTCCTGGGCCAACCCCCCAGTTTGTATATCGAGCATGACGCCTCATGGTATGGAATACCTATTTGGCTGGTTCAGGTCAGCTGTACTAGCTGTGTCCCCTCCCAGTTTCTTGTGCCCCTTCAGCCCTCTGGCTGGTAAGGCCTGAGAAACTGAAAAGTCCTTAACTTAGTATAAACATTACTTAGCAACAAGTAAAACCATCAGTGTGTTATCAACATTTTTCTCACACCAAATGCAAAACACAGCACTGCATTAGATACTAAGAAGAAAATTAACTCTTTCTCAGCCAAAACCAGGACAATTTCTTCCTTTGATTGTTTTCGTTTCCTGCCTTTAAAACTGTGGATATTTTCAGCCCCTTTTCAATTAACTTCATAAAGAAAGTTAAAAAGATTTACTTTTTAATCTCTTCTGTCTGCATATGATTGTATTACTGGGCAAAGAGATGCTTATGGGTTCTTGGCTCCAAATGCGTCTCTCATCATGTTCCCAAAGCACATCACTTTTCCTACCCTGTAGTTAGGTTTCTACATAAAGCAAATGCACCAAAGCAAACTGAGTAAGAGGTATGACATGTACACATAGATTCCTGACCTTGATGAATAGGGACTGCCTGGAGATTTTACCACAGCACTTGTCAGCATGTGAGATTATTTTCAGTCTCATTTTATAATAAAGGGATTGAGATCTGCTCATGGCAACCATATCTGATCCCAGTATTGATACACTACAAATACTCTGAATTTCTGTAGCATCATTTTTGTGAAATGCATAGAACTGCTCCAGTCATACTTCAAAAAAAAAAAAAAAGTATACTTTTCTGAGTATGCAAAACTGAAACTGTGTGCAGAAATAAAAAGTAGTAGTAGTACACTAATACTAACCAGTAAAGAAGTCTACCATCAGGGAAAAGATCAAGCAAGATCTACTTTCAGATGTGAAGACGAAGATTTACCCCTAGGTAAATAATATGGAATTTTACCTCAAGAGTTCAAGAAAATGTTGAGGTTTTGTTTGTTTTCAGAGAAACACACAAAAGCTGAAGAAAATATTTTTTCACTTTTTCAGCAAAATCTGATTGCTTCAATTTGTAGGGAGGGAGAAACAGATTTTTTTTAAAAAATAGTATATTTCAGCCTGAGATATGAAGAGACAAAGCAAACTGATATTCAGAGAGATTTCCTAACCTTAACCTCAAGCTAAAGCCACCAGGACTTGCTCAATAATGGTGACAGCACATGATTCATTTCACTTATTTCATCTTGCCAAGGACAATTGTACAAAGACAGGGCGGTGGGGGGAGGGGGGGGGGGGGGGGCGGGGGGGAAGCAGTCTGTGCCTTTTCTTGTCTATTACATTTCTTAAATGGCTTCAAAGTTACATATTTTTTTGCCAAATTCTACAGCTGAAAAATCTCAGGAAACAAAACCTTTTTTTTTTTTTTTTTTTAGTATTTTTTGCTATAGAAATAGTAAGAATCAGAAAAGTGTGAGAAATCTCATTAAAAGCTTTTGGTTTTATTTAATAGCATTAGTCACAGCGTACAGTAATTCAAGTGGATGTTAAATGGTTGCATGTTATTTTATAGTCTTTTTAATCATAACAAAAATAAGTAGAATCTGAATAAGGGTGGTTTTTTCAAGCATCATTATACAGGCATCTTGTGATACTTAGTACATAACTTTGAATGCTTTAGCTTAACTCCAGTAAAATTATTCATGGCTCGGACTCATCTGTGCCAGTGCTATATTCTTCTCATTACTGAACCATGAAAATAACTTTCCTTTCTTATGTATTTGTTCTCATAATACTGCTGTCCTGAAAAAAAGTAAAATATTATTCCAAGTTTACAACTAGGAAATTGCATTAGAGAAATATCAAAGCCTCAAGCATACAATGACTTAAACATCGTAGAACAGAATATTCAAAAGTCTTTTAATGCCTAAGAGCCTTCTTGGCCCAAGATTAAGTTTTTCTTAATGTGGTACTTACGGAGAATGACTGTTATTGGATTACTCACCTTTTGGAAAAGTAGAACCTTTGAATATTCCTTTTTTTCATTTGAAAGAGAGAGGGAAGAAAAAGAAAAGGGGCAGGGGAATGGGATCAGGATGGGAGGGACACAACACACACCAAAAACCAACCGCAAAAACCAAACCAAGCTTTTCTTAATGCTATTTTGCAACTGTGTTAACTTCCAAAAATCTTTCAGGGGTTCAGTGAAATTCAACTCATCTTTGATTTTAACAAAAACAAGTTCATCATTAGCAGGCATTCTTCAAACCAACAATGTACATTGCTACCATAGAATGTGAGACAAGGGATATAAGTAATAGTACTCTTTCAAGTTTCTGAGATACCTACAGCTACTGATCCTATCTTCAGCTTAATCCTCTTGGGTGTTTACAGAATCCACATGGACAGATAAAAAGCAATACATTGTACCAGAAAAATAAACATAGACACTGTTAAAACAGCTTTGTTTGCCTGATGCACACCTGTGCTTTCTGAAATAGTTCTTCCAACAAACTTGACCTTGGAGCACATAATGGCACAGTATGACCTTGTATCAAAACATTGTTTGCCCTCAAACATTTAGATGATTTCTCTAATGTTTTTTTTCTTCTAAACTTATGGTTCATTACTCATCTGTGGTAACTATTTAAGAAGTCAATCATTGGTGTGTAAGCAGTGTTGTAAGCAAGTCAGGAGTTTAACAGTCCCCTGATGTGCATTCCAAATGGATACGGAATTACAGAGGTTCAAGAGCAGCCCTTTTTTGCATATATTTTCAAATGTTCCTTGAAAATAGATCATTTCAGAGCAAGCACAACTAGGTGAAGATAAAACCCAAGCCTTCCCACATTATGTAAATTCCCACACAAATCAGAGAATGTCACTTCACTTCTGGAGCTGAGAGGGTTTGCACATTTGAACTTCACAGAGTTCAGGTCAGCTCTTTGTTTCTTTCCTCCTCAGTAGTTATTCTTAATTATAGCATTTTAACTCTAAGATACACCTGAGCAAGCGCATACAAAATCAGTCTCCACCTGTGCTTTTGTTGGATATTTTTTTTCTTTTCTATTCCTCCCACTAATGAGTAGGTTATGACATTTAAATGTGCTTACGTGTGGGGTTCAGCTCAGTCATTTTTACAGGTTAAGGGATCATTTAAAATACAGGCTGTGGCAAATGAGTCCTACGACTGAGACAAGCTCTTCTAAGTACAGTTTCCATTCAGTGTGATTCCATTTCTGGAAAAAAGATACACATCTGTAAAGTAAGAAAACTTCCTTTTTACTGACAGGAGGACCAGTATTTACAATGCCTCATACATAGGCATTGTATAAACATAAAATGACAGTTTTATTTCAAATATTTTAAAATCCAAAGAAATAAATGAGAGGATAGCTAAAGCCTAATTTTGATAACAAATTGCAAATAAATTTCAGCAAGACATCATGGTCCATAAAACATATGTGGAAAAGCCTGATAGGGATAGAACAGCTTGCCTTCACCCACCCTAGTGGAAAAAAAAAAAAATAGATTGTAATCTAATCTGAAGATCTGCAGGCAAAAAAGGTATTTTTTGTTCTTTGGCTGGGCAGCTTTGTTTTCTTTAGTGTCATGGTTTAACCTCGGCTGGCAACCAAGCACCACGCAGCCACTTGCTCACTCCCCCTCACCCAGAGGGATGGGGAGGACAATCAGAAAGGAATGTAAAATTTGAGGGTTGAGATAAGAACAATTTAATAGGTAAAGCAAAAGCCATGCATGCAAGCAAAACAAAGCAAGGAATTCATTCACCACTTCCCACGGCCAGGCAGGTGCTCAGCCATCCCCAGCAAAGCAGGGCTCCAGCACACATAACGGTTACTCGGGAAGACAAACGCCATAATGCCGGATGTCCCCCCTTCCTTTTTCTTCCCCCAGTATATATACTCAGCATGACGTCATATGGTATGGAATATCCCTTTGGCTAGTTTGGGTCAGCTGTCCTGGCTGTGTCCCCTCCCAATTCCCCGTGCCCCTCCAGCCCTCTCGCTGGCAGGGCCCAAGGAACTGGAAAGTCCTTGACTGAGTATAAACATCACCCAGCGACAACCAAACCCATCAGTGTGCTATCAACACTGTTCTCACACCAAAGCTAAAACACAGCACTGCACCAGCTACAAAGAAAAAAATTAACTCTATCATGGCTGAAACCAGGAAAATTAGTCTCCAGAAAGATCTGTGCCCCTGAATGTTTGTTTAGGCCAAACACAGTTGTTTTTTTCCACTGGAAAGATGAGAACTGGGGCAAAGGTCAATTTCTTCTGCTATGGGAAAGAAACATAGGAAGTGGAACAGGTGACCTCCAAAGAGACAGCTGTGCTGTTCCTGTTGTGGGCAAGGGATGGGATCACCAGCTACCACTTCTGAAAAGACTATACACAGCTTTCTTGCTCCACCTGTGGCAGCCAGACTGACACAAGCAAAGGAGGTGTTTAGGGCTCATAGTCTGCTGTAGGTCTGATGAGTGCTAGCCTGAATCCTTCAATGAAACTGTATCTTCAGTAAAGCCAGTGGGAGTTTTCTCAGTGACTTGTAGGGAGACAGAATTTCTTGCATACTCTGAAGAGCCTGGCTTTGAGATGAAAAGCAAACACTAACAAAACCAGGCAGTTATAAAGACACTCTTTGTCTGAAAACAACTCCTTTGTGTGGCACTGTCTCTATAGTAGAATGGGATGGAGTAAAATAAAATGGAAGAAAATTATTTTGCTTTTCTCCTGCACCAGTTAACCAGGCTGAACATGTAGAGCTGGAGTAAAATGCAGTATCATAAAAACTACCTAGAACTTCAGTGAGCTGCTTTTTGGAACATTTGTCCTCTAGCAGGATAAACTTTTTGGGAACATGATTATGAGAAATCAAAAGGAACTGGCTGAACCAACAGTGGGTTTGGTGGCTATGACAAATCATGTAATAATCTACCCAGTCTTGAAAGGCTGTTATTAAAAATGGAGAAGGTAAAATGCAACATGAATATGGCAGATCTGAAGAACTGACTGATTTTTTTTGATAATTTATTAAGATACCTACTTTTATTGACATACTCTTTACATTTTTTCTTTCCTGAGTGAAAAACTGAAATCCTTTCAGATTTTTAACAACTAAAATTTCTCCCATATTTTCTTAATTCAGTGAGAACCTACTGAAGTGAAGATTTATGCATATGAATTTAGCAACCCTGGAAAATTACAGGGTAACTCAATGAAATAAAGGGCTATTGATACCTGATAATTTATTCACAACTAGTAGAAGTCTTCAATTTCTTCTGTAGGTGACCTGCATAGTGAGGCAGATAAATGCATAAAATTACAGAAACTTAAAATCATTTGAACTCAAGAGTAAGACATTAAAGCAAAAGAATTTGCAATGACAAAAAAAAAAATATCCATTATTTTCAGTCCTATTATCATGTTATGCCATGAAATTACAAGCAATGAGTTTAACGCATTAACTTCTATGGAACACTTACAAAAGTTTGTTTTGTGGTTGTTTTTTTTAGTTTTGACACTGAAAGTTAAAATATAATTACAGTATTTTAATGCAATAGCTCAAAACACTTCAGTGTGTCATTCAAGAGATTAGCTTTATGTAAATAAAACCAGAGTTCACTTCAGATTTCAGGATCAAGACTTTATAGGTGATTTATCCTGTGAAATTTAAACCCATCTTAGAGTAGTTTGGACAGTACATTTGGTTTCAAAGACTAGTGGACACCTGAAATAATAGCTCTGGACCCTTGAATATGTTAAGAAAAATTTTGTCCTGATGGATAGCTGGGTGGCTTTTCTGCATTATTATTTTATAACAGGCAAGAAGAAACCTCGGATCTGCCACTTTCAATTAAATGCATAAGATAGCCATGCTAGTTAGTTCTTTGTTGAAAAGGGTAGGTATGGATTTAAAAGAAAGCAGTGTTCACACCTCTTCAAACAAAATCAAAGTCTTTAACATTTCAGATATAGGCACAGTTTGAATAGAAGCATGGATGAAACTAATGCCATGAAGGCACAGGAAGATTCACAAAATCCATGACAACTTTTACAACACTACTCTTGTAAAGTGACAGCACTGGAGATAATACCTGTTAATGAATGCAGGAAAAGGTGGCAAAAATATGGAATGGGAAGACAGAGTCTGGACTGTGTAAAGTGCTCACACAATATTGCTGTAATTGCAGAATGGTCCCATTGCATTTGCATTGGATTAATAACAAAACCAGTTGAAAAGTGAAAATCACTGACGTCCTAATCATAGCACTCAAGGCTGTATATGTTAAGAAAAAATATATGGTCAAATACTACTTTTCATATTCAGCATATAAGTTTTTGTTCCACTTCAGCAAATTTAAAATAATGTTCATAAAATACTATTAAAATCACCTTTGCATCATTTCCCAAAGTATGCACAATAGCAAGAGTAATGTAGTTTCAGACAGTCACTTTTCTGGACTCTATAAATGAATAATGCACTAAATGAATACTACAGATACAGATATCAAGCAGGTGAGAGAATTCACATACTGCACAAGAACTGTGGAAAAAATACCTCAAAGAAATGATTGAATAACAAAACAGAAACAAATGAGAACAAGTCAAAACAGAAGCAGTGAGAATAGTAGCATCGATATTGTTATGCAGATCATCTGTACTGATGATAACATTGAGATATCACTGAAAAGTAAATCCTGAAATTACAGAACGGAGTAGTTCAGGTTTGAAGGACTGCACAGTAATGATGAATGAAACATTAGCCACTTCAGTCCTGCCTAAATTATACTAAACCAGCCTAAATATACTACAACCAGGAGTTATTTCAAGACAGTTGTGATTTCCTCAAAGTTTTTAAGATGAAAATAAACATATACAGGTGGTGATAAGATGTCATGGTTTAATGCCAGCCAGCAACTAAGTACCATACCTTGCTCGCTCTCCCCTCCATCCCTGGTGGGATGGGGAGGAGAATCAGAAAAAAAGGTAAAATCTCTGGGCTGAGATATGAAGAGTTTAATAAGTAAAATAGAATAAGGTAAAATACTACTACTGATAATAATAATAGTAATTGGAATGAAAAGGGAGATAAAAAAAAGAGAAATAAAACTAAAGAAAACAAAATTCAAAACCAAAAAAACCCAAGTGATGTACAATATAGTTGCTCACCACCCACTGACTGATGCCCCTAGCAGTTATCCCATCCCCCACTGACCAACCACCCCCAGTTTATATACTGAGCATGGCATCATATTGTATGGAATAACACTTTTGCCAGTTTGGGTCAGCTGTCCTGGCTGTGTCCCCTCCCAACTTCTTGTGCATCTCCAGCCTTCTTGCTGGCAGGGCCTAAAAAACTGAAAAGTCCTTGACTGAGTATAAATACTATTTAGCAACAACTAAAACATTGATGTTTTATCAACATTATTCTCATACCAAATCCACAACACAGTACTGAACCAGCTCCTAGGAAGAAAATTAACTCTATCTCAGCTGAAATTAGGACAGAAGAATATCTTTTTCATATCCAAATTAGACCAAACAAATTCTGTCTTCCTTCTTCATTCCTTTCATTATTTCAGCACTACGTATTAATAATTTAAGAAATAGGCTGTCTCAACCGAATTCCATTATGTGAAGCCTCATTCATGCTGTGCACTACACAAGCAAGAAGGACAAATTTGACCAGCACAAAATAATTTAGCAATAGAATTTATTGTTGAAACAGTACAAGCAAGAGAATTTAGACTGAATAGAGTGTTATGCAATTGTGGTTAAGTCCTCATTCAGAGAATTATCTCATATATTTTTGTAAATCACTGATTATAACAAGTAGCTATGCCTTAAAAATATTTAAGCTCAGATTTAAGATTTTAAAAGTTCCAATTGCCATTACAATTTGAAAACAATTAAAAGGATCATATAATGAAAAAATAAACAGAAAACCTATACAACAGGCTTTTGTGATAGCAGCGGTCTTAATCAAGAAATGCCAATCTTTTAAAAACCCAACACTTCCCTTTGGTTTTCATCACTTACTCCTGTCCTCCTCAAAGTATTCAAACAATACCCGGAAATGTGTTTTTTCTTTCAACCTTCCTAAAAAATATTTTAACTTACTTATTTCTGTCTTTGACATGGTGAGTTCATAAAACCAGAAGACTGGAGTGAAAAAAACATTCTTACTTAAATGCCGTCATTACTGAAAGTGTGGACTATGGAAACAAAAGAAGAGAGCGCCCCTGTAGAAATTCACAAAAATCAATACAGTAAGGCATGAGGCTGGTTAAGATTCTTGACTGATTAAAGCAAAAAGAAGCTGGACTGAAAAATTTTAAGACACTGACATTTATACATCACTGAGAAATGCCTCTCTTACACACAAGGTCTTCAGAATGTCTTTAACTATCAGAGGACCGTTTTGATTTCTGTTGTTCCTGTTTCCTACACATTGTTTAAAAAGAACAGTCATTAAATGAGTTTGGGATTTTCTTTTTGAAAGCCTCAGCATTTTCCAGTGTCTATAAGAAGACAAAAAAGGGGAGAAAACCAATTTTTAAAGAGAAAATAATTAGTGTCTGTAGTTGTTCTCCTGTGAATTCTCCAAGAGTATGTGATCTTAAGCATTATCTAGTACAATTATACAATGGTTGTGAAGCAGAAAGTGGAAAATTCTTTACCTGTAAAAATCCTGAAAATAAAAAGGCAAATGATAAATGGTCTGAAAATTAGGGAGCAGTTCAGCCACCTTTTTCCATGAGGAGCATGAGCTCATTTCATTTGTCCAGATGATTTAATTGCAGATTATTTGCTGAGGTGTGAAACTCTGCTGGACCAGAAATTTGCTGTTTATTTTTCAAGCAGAAACATGGGAAGAAAATAAGGTACAAAAAATGAACACATTTCCTAGAAATTTTTAATAAACCATGTATCAGTATGAAAGGAAATGGAAAAATATATTAGAATACAGAATTTAAAATCATACACACATGCCTATAAAATGGAAGTGGAATCTGATCATGTAAGAGTGGAGATACTAAGGCAAGCTTTTTCTAGCACTAGCCCCCATGTTATTCTATGAAAGAAAATCAACACCAAGAGAAGTGTTAATCTACTGGTGTTGACATCTGCCCCATCTATGGCAATTTTAACATCCCGGTGATTGATTCCATGATGTTATGAATTAATCTGCAGTGTCAGTTGTCTATTCCTATTTTTCTCTGTTATGATGACATTCCTCTTACCACAGCATCCACTTATTTCCTGATGAATTTCTGCTCATTCTTTTTCCAGCAGGCGTTCAGCATTTTGCAATGTGTACTAGTGCTAAGAAAAATTTTTTAGCTCAGGACTAAAGCTCAAAAAAAGATAAATGTGTCACTGCCACAAATATAGAATTTAGAAATCCACATAAAAATTTACTCGGATATCTTGGCTTTCTAGCAAAAAAAAAATTGGAAAGAGTTAAAAGATGGTTTGTTAGAGAACTACCTAGCATATATTACACAAGTTAATAACAGTGTAGAGGTTATAGATATGTGACAGGGTCCTGAGGACTGGCTGTCACTATCCAGCCCTTTCAGGGCTTCCCCCATCCTACTGACAGCCCAGAACCCCATGTCAGCCCCCTTGGGCTGTCAGTCCCTGTCCCAGTGATGCCACAGCAGGGCCAGGCTCCAGCTCTCCACTGCCCTGCCCTGCCCGGCCACAGGCCCCATCAAACCGGGCTTACCTGCAGGCCAATGTCCCAGTGCAACCTCATCCTGACCCTGTCTTCAGGGCTGCCTGAGGCTGCCCCAGTGCCCCTGGCTCCCTGCTGCTGGCTGGGTCGGTGGGATAGGCCCTGGCTGCCAGGCCCTGCTCTGACTTTTCCTCTGGAACCACTGCTGCTCCTCACCCCCTGGCCCCAGGGGACTTCCAGACCACAATGAGCCCTGACAGTCAGCTCCTGCCGCATCCAGCCCTGAGCATGAAGCACCACAGAGCCCGACCAACAGCTCTTTAAAGCCTTGCCTCTCTAACACCTCCCAAGTAACTAGCTAGGTGCTGACCTCTGAGTGCTCCCCCTTCCCAGTTCTGACTCTTTGGCCAATTCCAGTGAGCCCACCTGGCCTCTGGAACTCATCATGGGCACTGATACCACCACCTCCAACTCCAGAACCAAGTGTGCCCTGCTGTGTCACTTTCCCAGTTCATTCTCCCTGCCCTGGCATCATGCCCCCTGAGAGAGCCCTGTGACAGCCCACAGCAATTAAATCTCCCTTCTGAACCAAATGGGTGTGCCCTGACAAGTGCTCAGACCCTTGCATGTCTCACCTTTCAAACAGTGTAGGATGGAAATCATCAGAACTCTCTAGTACTCGCATATATGTAACCTAATAAAGTTAGCAATGGTGATGAACGGCCTCATCCTTATTATTACATGCCTTAGACTCCAGGTCTAATTAGGTGGTCTAATGCACATGCCATGTTGTTGGTGGTATGTGACTCACATTAACTCCCAAACTGTGTCAGGGGCCACTGAGGTTGGGAAGGGCAGAGCGCCAGAAGCCAGGTCTGAGGGAGACTGGCAGAGCAAGTCAGTCACGCAGGGCCACAGTCCCCATGGTACCAAACCAGGAGAGCAGGTCCAGGACAGAAAGAGTGACAGATGCCAGCCAGGAGCCTAGCAATGGCTGGGTAAGTCCACAGTGACCAGGAGGCCTCAGTTCAAGCTGGGAATTAAGGCTGGCATCAACAAGGCGAATGACCTTGCACAGCATGCTGATGTGCACCTCAGGCAGAGACTAGGTAGCAGTGTTTGAGTTCCCAAGCAGAGAGGAAAGACCCTTCTGACCCTGCTCTTTCTTAGTAGCCTGATCCCAGATGACCCATATGCACCACATCAGCACTGGGCTGATGTACCCAGCAAACATCTGGAGTGGGGAGGTAGTGTGCTCAGGGCCATGACACACTGCCTGGAAATTTCATTATAATAACTGAACAGTGGAGAGTGCCATGCTTCAAAGTCAGGGCCATCCCATGGCATCATTCAGTATGTTAGTACAGAGAGACAGCTTAATTCTATGGAGCATGTCATCTCATGCTGTGACAAAGGAGAAAAATATTTAATGCTCCTACCCTAGTGAAGGCAAATAAAATTATCATCTTTTCTTCCTATTTGCAGTAAAATCCGTGTAGTCACAGTAGGTCTCCTACAATGTGCATATAGAGGAATCTCCCTGGAAGTAACATAGATACCACTTGCTCAGCCAATAAAGACATGTAATCAGATTCATCCTTCTTTGTATTTGTAGCTCTGATTGTAGCTGTTCTTACCATTGTAGCATTATATTATTATTAGTTGGTTACATTATAATTCTATTCTTGCTCCACAGGCAGGTTCCTGCTTTTATGTGAAACTGTAATTATAAAATAGGACCATAACTGAGCTGGGTGATCCTATCCATGGGTGAGTATCTCATTTAATGGAAGTCAGTTAAGATACCAGCTCAGACGTAAATTGTTAATTTGTTTTGCCAGTTTTTCCACATAAGGAATAGTTTTCTCTTCCATGTCCTCAATGTTCTTGTCCATACAAGTGTTCCTCACTCTCATCTGTGATGCTCTGAAAAAGAACTCTAAGATTTTTATTGGGGAGATTATCTTTCAATATAGTCCATAACACTCATTGTTCAGGAATCTTGGCTTTAAATCCAGTTTTGTAATTACTTTCTTCAGGTCTAAAAGAAAAAGTGTTGTGATGACTGATCTGTCTTAGTTGGGATTCACAAACAACAAATGTTCACTATTGTTTTAATACTGAAACCAAGATACACTTTTGATTCATTCAAGGCAGGAAAAAGAATGAAGAGGTGAAGAGGCAGAATTTTCAGTTGCACATACATAGAGAAGTTGAATAGTTGATTTGTGTTAGTATTGAACTCTCCTTAGATTTGATTAATACTTAGCTCCAGGAACAAGTAATTTTTCTGCCTATGGTAAAGTCAACTTTATGGAAAAAAGGTACTTATAGTACTATTTTGTATATTCTCATATAACTGAGCAAAATGGGTCAGACTCTATATCACGTAACAATTTGACTTAATAAACATGAAAACATCAGTATTATGGAATAAGTTTTGCTAGGCAGCGTTTCTACAGCAAATTGAAAATTATCCTTGCCCTTTTTATGCAACGAGTGTGAAGGCAAGATGTGCCAATAGGTCAGCATTCAGTGAGACACAGGGACTGTTCTCCCTGAAAGAGCTTTCACTATAGCTAAATACTACGGAGTTCAGTGTGACACTGAGGTCCATGCTTTATTATACTTGTTTGTATTTGAAAGAAAAAAAGATTAAAATATGTGGTTTTCTAGAAAAAAAAAGAAAACTGAGGCATACACAAGACAAAAAAACTTAAAGAGAAAAAAGATTACCGCAAAGGGGTAAGTTTTCCCCTTCACTCAGAACAGAAAAATAAGTAACTGAACTGAAGCACAGAACTGTTACTGTAGATAGCAGTTGGGGAAAAAAAAAACCCAGGCTTTTTATGAGACACATGATGAAATCACTAAACAAAATTTTATAATAGTTTTGGATGTTATGAATGTAGTAATAGAAATAAGTTAAGAAATTGATAAAAAAATACCTGAAAGAAAAAATTTGCTTGCTTAAACCTACTTGATTCTGCCTTCAGCAAGAGATGGAGTACCCGATATCTTAAGGTTCCTTCCAATTATATTTAACAATTCTGTCACAAAATGGAAGGGATGTTTTTTGTTTGTTTGTTTCAGACCATGTTCAAGAAATACATTTGGGCTTCTTTTTGGTTTAGTGGGATTTTTTTGTCTGGTTTTGAGGTTTTGGGTTTTTTTGTTTGTTTGTTTATTTTAAGCTGTCTTTACTCATTGTTCTAGTTTATTGAAGGTATTTTCTCTCCATCTCAATACTAGAACTTTGATGCAGTTGATCTAAGCATAATCTCTTCCTACTACCATAGAATTTCTTGAATAGCATTTTGAGTCATAAAATCTTTGATGGGCCTCTGCATTTGGTTTCTTGGAGGATATGTGTGTGGGACCAGCGTATGCATGATCTTAAGTCAGTGCTCATAGTTTTTATTGCATAGAATGGTTTTATCTCTACAAAGTGCCTCTAAGCTAACATTTGCATCAATCTCCTGTTGTAGTTCTTGCATGTTTCAGTAGAAAAATAAATGGGAAAATAAATCCTACTTTGTATGACTTAATAAAGGACTCAACTAAAGACAAAATGATTCTCAGTCCTTTAGTCAGTGAGTGGGAAGGAAGACAGAGTCTCTATTCGTTATATTGTTTATGGATTTTTGCATTTGGCAATGCCTGGGAAAAAAACCAAAACTGATTCTGTAGTTGGGCATAGAAACATTGTACTTTTTGCCTATGTAAATAAAACAACTTTTCTCTCCAAAACTAATTTGTTTCATTCCAAGGAGAGATTGCTCACAGAGTTGCTGTTCAGTACTACCAAGTAACACCATATTCATGAAAAGCAGTAATTTGCTGTATGCTTGGAATTCATTCCTGACAGAGGGTGAAACAAATATTGCCATTCCCCTGGTCAGTGCTCAAAGGCAGTATTCTATGTATCATCATTAATTTTTGTCCACTAAGAAAGTTCTGTAGTTATATTAACTTGAGTGTAAATTTCCATCCAAGGTTTTAACCTCAAAAAAACTAATGTCAGAAATACACATTTCTCTATGTCTTCTTTACTACAGACATTTTCATTTTCCTTAACAGATAGAGCATAGGCCACCACCACAGGCATTGTATGAGCTAAGAGTAGCTATAGCTCTATTCCAGCATGACAACTCTTCTATTGCTGTGTCATCTGTGTAAAAAATTATAACCTCAACTGAAAATAAAAATCCCTGTTCCATGCAGAGGGTACCATATAAAATTAAATTAGTAGGAAAAGACAGTGCTAAAGGTAGAATGTTAGTTATTCCTTGCTTTTTGATGCCAAAAGTGATATATCTGAATGTGACAGTATGATTTTTCTGAAGAAATAGATGATAGAGATTCCTAATTTAAGTACCTGTAAAAGTGCCACCAGTGCAATCACAGAAAATAGAACCACGGCATTGTCAAAAGCTTATAATTTACTTTAAAAAGCATAAAATTTAGCAGTTATTGCATTAAGTTTATCCTCAAATCTCTCTGTTTACTGGTTAAAAATCCTAAAGGAAAGTACATGGTCTGCAGAACTAAAAAAGGTGTATTGTAATTGGAATCTGCACTTAAAAGTAAGTTTTAGGGGGAGGGTTGGTAACACAATCAGAGCTGTTCCACTTCATTGAAATAATTCAATATGCACAAGCAATAGAAATAGTATTTCCTAATACAAATAACCTGCACAATGCAAAGCTATATAATCTCATAAAATATTAAATTTTATCCTTCAAAGCTGTGCAAGTTAAGTGATGTTGTTCAAATTCAAGTCTTGTTCTGCACCATATTTCTTTATTAAAGCAAATTTGTCTAACTTTCTGAATCTGAAAGAGCTTTGTTGAATGATGCACTTGTGTTTTTTCTGGAGGCAGTCCATTTCATAACTTGCCTATATCTATCTCCAAAAAAATCCAATGGTAACTATACCAAAATAAAGCATGGTACCAAACGTCTGTGTTTTTTCCCTTTTATGCTACTGTTATTGGTGTATGTGGAACTGGCTGAGAGGGTAGCAATATTAGCAGCCGCTTATAAAAACAGTCTTTAGTATGGTGTGGTAAGGAGTATGTATATGATCTGACAGAAATGTTGCAGTCTGTTAAAAGTTTTGAAAGAAATCACCAGAGAGCACTTAGCAGGAGCTACAAACATCCTTAGTATTGAACAGATAAGGCTATCCAAACCCTGTAATGCCACCTCTGGAGACAAGCTTGAGAAAGCTTGATTGAGTTCAGAATGTTTTAGCTTTTATGTCAACAAACTGATGCTACCAGAACTGTAAAAATGAAGCTTAACTGACAAAGTTGGCAACAACAGCATTTTTCACAGCAAAGGAAACATTACCTGCTTGCTATAACTAAAAGAATAAAGGAAAAATGGGAAATAAAGTAAATCTTAAGCTGCCAAAAGTTTAAAAGAACATTTAAATCACACAGTCCATTCATTCTCACTTGTTTTCAGCAACTGACTTTCTGAGTTTTTTGTTTTGCTTGCATTAACCTCAAATGGAGATATTACGATACCAATACTGGAACAGAAAACAACATATGGAAATTGGCTTAAGACTCTCAAATGATATTTTTATTTAATATTACCATAAGCTCTGCTAGGATGTCTAAGACTGTTTTTCATTTTTCTTCTGCCTGAGTCATTAATTAACCATTCTCCCAAAAAGCACCCACCAGTGGCATAAACACAAAACATTATTTTTGTTGTACTATACAGCTCTCTCCCCTCCATAGCTGACATTTCAGTGTCTAAATCATTGCATCAGTGAGCTGAAGGGAATTTTTTGTAACACACAAACTCACTCTAAATCAGATATGTGATACATTTTATCAAATATATATATTCTTTCTTGGGTAGAAAAACGATTTAGTTTTTCCAGTAGTCCCCTGCATTATGACAGGAAAATTTGATAACTGTTTTACAAAACTGGAGAAAATACGCCTTTCATCATTTTTTCTACCAGTACATTTCTATATATGTGTGCACAATATGCCTCAGGAATTGATTCTATGACTAGGCCATGAAGACATTTGGGAATCCAGTAAACATACGAAAGAACATCTGCCTTCATATCTGCCTTTTTACCTTAAGGTAAAAATTTTAAAAAAATATCCATTTGTGATGAATTTCAAGAACAATTATAATGAAGTGACAGAGATTTTCTAGTTTCTTCCCAAGAGAGAAAAATTACAAATAGCACCTTGTAGCTTTGTAGCTATTTATAGAAATCATATGTCAAGTACCATTATTTTAAATGCATCTCTGCCATCTGCTCCAGTCCCAGAATTCAAAATGGAAAGTTTCTGCAGTTATGATACACGAGTCTAAGATGAAATGTGTCAATAATCAAAACATTCTAGTCTAGCCTAGTCTAAAAAAATTATGTTCTTATTAGTCATATGTCTTACATTTGCATCACAGATGGGAAGATTGTTGTACCTTTCAAATGTCAATAGTAGCTTTATTTAAATGAAAATTTAGTGCACACCTCTTTTAGAGAGTGGGAAAATAACTTTTATGCAAGGTTACTGCAAGGTTTCTAGTAAGAATGAATCTCCAGTGTTACGGAATCTGGAAAATAGATAGGCAGATTATTTCCTGCAAGAGGTTATATTCTAATTTGAGAAAGCTGTCATTTATTGCTGCTCATATTAAAAAAAAATAATAATAAAAAACCAGTTCATGCAAGAAATTAATTAACTTGAACTTGGTATTTTATCTTGGAACTAGTCACCTCATACAGCTAATTACATGTGTGTGTGCTGAGCTAGAGATACAATGTCCATTCATACCATAGCATCATGAGCCAAGGAAATTTCTTGCTTTCCTTGAAGCCTCTATTCTTACACCCACACTGAATACATAAGACCCATTTTTTATTGCAAAGGAAACATATTTATTTTTCTCTCACTTGCAAAGAAAAGCTTCAGAAAGTTACTTGTCTAGATCTGTAAGCTCCCTCCCACAAGAGGAAAGGCATATGAAAAGCACTGAAAATTTGTACACGTGCCTTAATTTTGAACTGTGAATAGGTTCATGTTTATGACAGAAATACTAGCATAACACATTAAATAAGATACAGTCGAAACAAGATAACTGCTAAAAACAAACCAGAAAAACAAACAGAACTTTTTTCTCCAGGATCTGAAAAAAAATAGGGTAGATTGATTCTTTTGATAAAATATGTGGTTTATTTAGTGAAGCTACATAATTTGACATTTACAGCATGTATGTAAGAAGAAAAATACTGAAAGAAAAGTAGATATGAATTGTGATATATCATTTACATATAGATAGTTTTAACTTGTTTTAACTTATGGTATTAGGCTACAAACTCTTTTCGTAAAATTTAGGATTATTTATTTGTATGAGACTAATAATTTCTACGGATGCTATAATTTCCATAGTTTGTATTGGTTTGTTTTGGTTTGTTGTTGGTTGTTGGTTTTGTGGGTTTTTTTTAATTATTCCCATACTGCTTTACACATCCACAGACCTGAAAAGAAAGACGAGTATGAAATAGTTCCCACAGAAAAATATAACTGTATGGGTATATGTGTATATACTTAAAAGAAAAACTTCATTGTAATTCCCTAGGAAAAAAGTTGTGATTCTGAATACTTTTGCTTATAAATAATTTGCTCTGCTAACTCTTAAATTGCATTCTACTTTCTACATACACATATATTACAGACAAGCACCACCAAACCTTACAATTGCATCACCTTTTTTACCCAAAATTTATTTATTCTTAGTTTTGAAGAGCAACTCGGCATCTGATTCATATATCTGTCTGTTTAGAACATCTGAAAAATGAAAATCTTAAAGAGTATGCCTCACAGCATAGTGGCATGATGGGCCCTCTTGGCAGTGGGCTTATTCCCTTCGTACAGTAATAGCCTATGAACAATGGCTTACTTCTCTGTGTAAAAATGAAGAAGGGCTTATGCAAGACTGGTATTTGTTATGATACATACTATACCTACTGTGTTCCCTTCCTCCTTCTTTATCTCTTGTTGGGATTTCTTATGTGAGATCTCAAACCTCTATTTCAATGCTCCTCTCAGTGTGAAGAACTCACTTCTGTTACCCCCATGAAAGAGCTCCAGCTGTGTTTTCAAAGAAAATAGCTGCAACTGCATTTCACTGGAGAGTCGTTCTGTGTTTTAAATATTTCAGCTATGAGAACACCCACAGATCTTCTAGTTATATTGTCAGAAAAACACCAGTCACTGATCACCTAAGAAGGTAATCCCTAGAACAGTCAGATTTGGGCAGTTTGCGACATACAAGTGCTCAGAAACTGAAGCTGAACATGAAGGCACCTGTCAAGTTACTGATAGGGTTAAGCAACCGTACAGCAGGTTTCCCACTTCCTTGTGATTTTTGATCTGCACTCTAAATTAACTAGGTTAATCTTAAGTTCTTAAATCCCTTGGTGGATCTAGTACATAAAAA
Source organism: Falco naumanni (assembly GCF_017639655.2). Taxonomy (NCBI): domain Eukaryota; kingdom Metazoa; phylum Chordata; class Aves; order Falconiformes; family Falconidae; genus Falco; species Falco naumanni. The sequence continues at coordinate 51,020,631 of NC_054055.1, forward strand.
CTACAGAACAGAGGAAACCTAATTTTGCAGCAGCACCTTTACTGTTGTTATGACTGCGATCCTTCACTTGACTAGCATATTCAGTTAGGAAAGACTCCAGTGTTTTCCATTGTATGTTCTCTTCCTATGTAAGGATTCTGTAGCAAATAATAAATCATCATCATCATCATCATCTCTTTTGTTCATCAACTGGATTATTTTAGAGAGCTTTTCAGGGGCATGTAGTAAACTGCATTTGAACATGGCTCCCTCTAGGGAGCCTTTAGAGACTCCAAGAGCTTATTTTTCCCAGGTTTATTGGGAAAGAGTAGGTGTATGTCATGCCTCTGAGTTTCATTGCATTTGTATACAGTAGACCTTTTTATTTCAAGCAATTAGTATAAAATGAACAGAGCAAGTATACTTTCTGAAGTTTCTTCTATTCTGCAAAACAAGTATTTTCTTTCCAAATTGTTCTACTTGGTTGGGTTTTTTTCTTTTTTTTTTCTTTTTTTTTTTTTTTTCTTCTTAATATTACATGCTGCTTGGTCCAACCCTTTATTTCTCTAAGCCCAAAATTTCAATCTGCTGTTGGGGCACTCGTGCCAGTTCATAACAAGCTTTAAAGAACTTGTTTGTAGAAAAGGTATCTAACAAACTCATTGGCAGGAGACTTACATTTGCTACACAGTGTCTACAGTCCCACTTATTTAAAAATGCAGAAATACAAAAAACGTCAGAGGTCAAAAACTAACAAAAAGATGGCTGAGGAAAGTCAGTAACTAATAGAGTTCTCCTGGAATAGGTCATTAGTTAGTACAAGCTCACACACACACACACACAAAAATCCCAAACTTTCAACAAGTTAGAGTATCAACTTTCATGCTTACAACATCATATGCAGTTAGTAACAGTCACCTGAAAGGATGTTTATCTCATTCATAGGTATCTTTACTGTAGCCACACACATTTGAGTGATAGCCTAGATTTCCTTTATAGTCATTCCAGGGAGACAGTTGGCATAGCAAGAACAGGCCTTCTATTTTAGATGTCTTCTTTACAATAGAAGGAATCACCCAAGATTTACTACAGATTTTCATTGACTAACTCACTGACCAGGTTAACTATCTCACATGTAAACATTTCTGTTGTAGAAATCTAAAATTAGATGAGATTAAGTTCACCCTACATCTGTGGTTTAAAAAAAAGTAATTCTGCACTCAAACAGTTGAACATGTCCTGTGGTTATAATTACATTATTATCTGATACAACGTAGAAAGTATCTAGGCAGCTTGCATTAGAAAACCCCAAAGTCTTTTCATCTGAGCCATTTGTCAATGCCGTATCAGAAGATGTGATGCAGTGCAGTTTTTCATGTAGATAATGTATCGCCTATACACTACTTTGCAAATAGAATACTGTCTGCTTAGCTAAGTATTGTTTTGGTTTTAAATTAGGATAGAAGCGGAAGAATGCTGAAAACTATTTTCAGAAGGATGTATTTTCCAGAAAGCAATGAAAAACTATATGAATTTTTAGTTTGTGGTAGAAGAGAAGGCCTCTTTGGTCATTAACTCCATTTGATTTAAACTTGTTTATAAAGATACAAGTTCTCTTTCTAAAATATCAAGAGATGAATTGTTCTCATGGCTTCTAGTAGAAGATTGTTTCAAAACCTCAGTCATCTGAGGAACAGAAAATTTCAGAAATTAGAAATAATTTAAGTTTTATCTTAGTTATTGATTATTCTCATAAAACTAAAATATAAAATTTTCACCCCGTTCTTTCCAAATTCCCATTACCTTTCCTTTCTCTGTTTTTATTGTGGATCTGGGAAACTGTTGGGGGGGGGGGGGGGAGGGAGAGAGAGAGAGAGAGAGAGAGAGAGAGGTGTGTATGTGTGTATATGAGAATGAAATTTTGTATAACAGATGTAGTAATTTAAAAATTAGAATCCCTTCACAGTGCAAACTACTCATAATTAAACCTATGAATTTACATATAAATATGATTCTTTTGGCTTAACTTTGTTGGGCTATTAAAAAGAAGAGAGACAGAAGACGAGGGAAAGAAATATGAAAAAGAAATAAAAGTGGTTTTATTTTTTATCTTTTGATATTACATTAATAAAATTATTATAGTTGCATTATAGATTTCATCAACTTCACAATAGTTTGACCGTTCCATTCTGTTTCTTGGCATTACACTAAGATGAAAGTATGTGTTTTCCTTTGTATCCCTTGTTTCAGAAAGATCTTGATAAATACTATGGATGTTTCTTATTATCACTCTTTTTTAAAATGCTACTATGCATAATCTCTTTTTAAAATTCATAGACTGGCTTATGTGACTCATAAAATGATAAAATAACTCTATAAGCCCAAAACATCACAGATACTTCCCAATCTTTGTATTCAGTTATATAAGCCCAAAACTATATCAATTTTTTCATCTTTGAGTTTTGGGGTTTTTTTCATTATCAATTAAATCATCCATGAACTTGTATAAAATGTGCCTATACTTTTGTAAGCATTTTATCTTCTTTTGCAAGTGCATTTCAGGTAGCTGTTATGCAATGTAAAACTACAGTAACATGTCTTAGTTTTCTAATCAAGATTATTCCTTAATTTTTGAATTTTCCAAATTGTTCCAAATCTTTCCAAATTCTTTGGTGTAGAAGTAGGAATCCAGCAACTGCAAACCTTATGATGCTACCTGATGAAGCTACATGCTGTTTTCAGGCAGAATAGAGAATTTGATGTGGCCATTGCATACAATAGTATTCCTCACATACTACTTTTTTTTATTATTATTATTTTTTCATTGTATTTTGCTCTTGTATTCCTCAGTGACTCTAAATCTATTGATATTATACTGTTTTTAGGGTGTCTGTTGCCATAGTGATATGCAACGTGTGCCTAGATGTCTCTTTTCCTATCAGCTAGTACTCGTTTAGTAATATAGATACAGGAAGAATCTCTGCTTAAAGTGCTTCCAGATTTTCTCTGCATTACATAAAAGCCTTGATTCAGGTGATAGCTTAATATTGCTGATCTTTGGCTTCTCCATTCCTTGGGTAATTTGTTTGAATTTTCTCTGGGCAATTGGGTTACTTGGAGCGCCAGTCTCTATACAGAAGATGATGTCAAGTCCTTGCAGTGCTGTCAATTCCAGATGTTCTTTATACCTGCAGCTCTTTGTGCAGAAGGGAGATCTTAATACCCATCGGATTCTGTTGTCCATGACAGGTGCGGAAAACACAGAGAAACTCTACTGTTACAATGTTAATGCATAGCACTATTCAATGGGCTAAATTCAGCTCTTCCACAAGTAACACAAACTCTGTCCAAGACTGTAGTTTTTAGAAAGGCTACCTTTTTTATAGTTACAGCTAGATTAATCCTTACATGAAGATGCAATTACCTTTCCAAAAGAATGAGATTTTCTGTACGTTTGAGTGAGGAAGAAAGTAGTACATCTTAGACTGATAGAGAACACTACTGAGAAGTAAAAGTAATGTGTATTAAGATAAGAAATATCTAGGAGGGAAAACTCTTAATATATGGGAATTTTTCATATAAAAAATTTGTAAAATAATAAAAAATTAAACTGTCGTTCACCTGCTGTGTATACTAGTATTGCCATAGAACCTGACTTCCTTAAATATTGTATTATTTTTTTTTGTGACATGCGGGTGTTTTAAAGGTTCAGAAAATATTAATCACTATTAGCAGACTAATTCAGAATTAGTAACTTGGAAAATAGGATGGAAACTACAAAATCATGCTTATCTGAAACTCATAACTAAACCCAAGAAAAAAAGAATGCAATATTGACTCACTCAATGACTGATACAAGGTAATCACATTTTCTTTGTAGAAATGTAGCTCTCAACAAACTAAAATATTCTTGCAAATTGTGAAAGTTTGAGTCTGAAAAAAGTGTTAGTATTTGAAATGATATGGCATATGCAGAGGACAAATAGCACTTCATTTGGCAAGCTGGATCTAGATTTTTAGCACATGTTAGTAAATTATTTTCTACTTTTAATCTTAGAGAAAAGATGGGAAAGTTAAATTTGTCTTAGAACTGAAATTGTAACTATACATGCAGGCTTACTCAAAATAGAAAAAATGTAGATGCCTTGATTAGAAACAACAGTGAAAATACAGGAACATATTCAATAGGGAGAAGACTGGGAGAATAAGCTGAGAAAATGTAATTATAAAAACAACATAAAAAATATCTAAATAAACTTCTCAGTCTCAGGAATTATAATTGAATTAAGATTGCTTGCTTCTTGCTTCTTGCCAAGTGGCGAAGAACATACATACATAAGACCAATTATGCTTAAGAACAGGATAGTGTATAAGCACAGTTCTAAAATACCAAATTATGTTTCGAAAGTGATCATTTTTACAGTGCTAAGTTAGGTAACTGCATAACTGAAAACAAAAATAAAGTCATTCAGCTAATATGTTATAAAAGAGTAATGGTAGAGAAAAAATTTTCAGGGGGGATCTTCAAATGGATGGAAGAGTCAGGATGCAGAAATAAAACAACATTCACTTAAAAATGACATATAAACTGGTCATCAAACCTATTTATTTTGCACAGATTCACAGGGTAGATCTGAACTTAAGCATCTGAACTGGAACTAAAAGTGGGCAGTGCTAAAATCTGAAAGAATATTTCAAATTGTTCATTTTACCCTGTAGCCACGTAAACTCATAGTCTATTGACTTAAATTTTTTAAGCTATTATACAAGGTAAGGTTTTTGATGTCTGGCATAACATTCTCATAGAGAAACTGGTGAAGTTCAGACTAAATAACTGGACAGTGAGGTGGACTGAAAACTGACTGATGTCAGTCACCAACTGTGTGTGTTGGGGGTTGGTACTAGGGACAATACTGTTAAACATCATCATTAATGACCTGGATGCCTGCAGAAGATACAGATCCTCAGAGAGTTTGCAGATTATATAAAACTGGCAGGAGTGGCTAATAAGCCATATGGATGTGGGGACATGTATAAGCTGGAGAACTGGTTCAACAGGTATCTTGTGAAGGAGTAACTCCATTTAGCAGTACACATTGTGGGACAACTGGCTGGAAAGCAGCTTGGCAGAAAAAGACCTACTGGTCCTGGTGGACACCAAGTTGACCATGAGTCAGCAATGTACACTTACAGCAAAGAAAGCCAACATCTGCCTCAGCTATATTAGGAACAATATATCTAGCCAGTCAAGGGATGTAATCCTTCCTCTCTACTGAGTTCTGGTGAGGCCACTTTTGCAGTGTTGTGTCCAGGTCTGGGCTCCCAGTACAAGAGAGATATGGAAATACTGGAGTGAGTCCAGTGAAGGGCCATATGAAGGGCTGTGAAGATGGTTAAGGAGTTGGAGCATCTGTCATATAGGAAAGGCTGAGAGACATAGGACTGTTCAGCCTAGAAAAAAGAAGGCTCAGGGGAACCTATCAATGTGTATAAATACCTGATGGGAGGGAGTAAAGAAGACAGAGTTAGACTCTTCTCCATGGCATCCAGTGACAGGATGAGAGTCAATGAGTACAAATTAAAATACAGAAAACTCTATTAAAAAAAAACCAAACAAATAAACAAAACCAAAACACCCAACATTTTGCTATGAGTGTGGTCAAGTATTTGGCCAGGCTGATCAAAGAGGTTTTGTGGTCTCCATCCCTAGAGAAATTAAAAACTTGACTGGATACTGCCCTGAGCAACCTGCGCTAGTTGACCTACTGACTGGGGGGCTGGACTAGATGGTCTCCAGAGGTCAATTCTTACATCAACAAATCTGCTATTTTGTGACATGTATTCAAAGAAACAGATAATTGTTTAGATTTGAAGTGGTGTCTTAAGAGAAAGAGTTGACCTGCCTGGCCACCCCATCCAAATACTTTAATATATTCACAGTAAAAAGTTTTTTCTTTTGTTCAGATATAATTTCATGGTCTGTCAGTATGCACTTCTTATTGCTTCATGAGTGCACACAAAAGACTGGTTGTAGTCTGCTTTGTTATGTACTGTTTTCAAGATGGATGATATGTTTTTTAAGCTATATTGAAGCTGAGTGTGTCACATCCTAACCAAGTGTTTTAATTGCTAGGCTTATAATTGCACACACATGGAAGTAATAGTTGCTTTGCATTGTGTTTTAAAAGAAAGGGATGATACGGTGCATTTTCCAAATGGGACTGACTATAGAGGTTTGCTCTTGTCTCTGAATTGTGATTGTGTATGGGTAGCTCTCTGAGGCTGAGACAGAATTCCTCCATTCCAGCAAAACTTATTAGACCCACATTCATAAGGGAATTTTTCTGAAGTAAAACCTAGAAAAAATGTTAATGTGTTATTCTAATGGAGCTATTCACATAGTATTGGGCTATGTGAATCTATCTAAGAGCAACTCAAACTCAGTTATGTTTACTTCAATAGGTTGCTTTGTGTTCAGGGAGTTGGTTGTTTTGAACCAGGTCTGATATCTTTTACCACACCTTGTAGGTGACGGGTAAAGATGTAGATTCTGCTCTGGGAACCAGAAATGAGATTCAGTAACTCTAACTTTCTATAATTATAGCATTAAACATCTATACCTGGGACATTCCTTTTAGATTTCTTTTGTGGTAATTGAAAAACAAACATTTATTCAGAAATCACACATCGTTGGTGCCTATTTTGATCCATGGATAAGGGGAGACTTGGATGACTATCTCAGATAACTGCATTGTAGATAACTAGAAAAACCTGAGAACAATGTTTAAAAATTAATGGTTGATGTTTAAAATGACAAAATGTGTATATATGCTCTTTGTGCTCTTTGCTTTTGTGTACATATGCTCTTTGCTTTCGTTCCATTTAAGGGAAAATTGTTAATGTTTCTAATATCAAAATTTGTAGATGAAGGTTGGGTATAGAGATAAACACAGTTGACAGAAACGCACATTACTATGTACAGTGGTCATTTTTCATGTCAGGTGTACTACTAAATACACAAGTACTAAATACTCGTGTATTTAAAAAAGTAGAAAACCAAAATTAATTTCTCAGCATTCCAGAAGTTACCATTACATCCCAGTTTACATTCAACATTTACAACCAACAACAAAGATAGGATATTTGTCTTGTCTAACTTGTCACTAAGTCAGAATAACAATTTGTCAGACTCTTATCCAGTTCTCTTTTAAATATCCCTTCAGTGTCCTACAAAACTTATTAAAAAAAAGAAGGAAAAAAAAAGTCACCTTGTTCATGAAGTGTCATCTCTGATGCTATCAGTCACTGTATTGTGTTAAGCAAGTTGATTTTATGAGCTGGAGAAAAACCATGGCTCATAAACTCAGCAGAGGTGAGTGAGTTATGACAGTCTTTCAAATACATTAATGAAATTCCTAAAACATCAGTATGGTACATTAGTCTTCCTAACATTTAGCTTTATTAAGCACACAGATCGATAAGAAACTGTCTTGTATGCCAATTGTTTAGCTTCTTTAAAATGGCATAAATTTTTAAACTGCTTTTACCCCTGTAGCTGAGAAGAAACTTTAATGGTCAAATTTCAAATTTTGGATTAATCTGATAATTTTGTAGGTATACATTGGAGCTAAGACCAATCTGTCAATTTCAAAAAGTTGTGAATGTGAAAACATGTTCACTAATGCTAGTCCTAATATTATCTCAACATATTGTTTTTCTACAGGTCTTAACTTCCATTAAATTTGGAAGCACTTATGTGTTCTATAATCAGTTCTGGAACTGTCTACACATATTTTTCATTTCTACCCTTGTGAAAGTAGAATGTGATGTCATGATACATATTGCCAAGGTACTGAACTTCTGTGATCAAAAAGTAACAAAAAGTTTTCAGACACAGAAGAATGATGATTTTTTGAGTGAGATTTGGAGTGAATCTGCAGTAAAACACTCAAGAAATTCACCACATTGTAAATAAAATAAACTGCATTCCGTTCTGAAAGTATCGAATGACAAATTGAAATACAAATTACCTTTGCAATGGAAATATATTTATATGATTAGGAAACCGTATAATGCTTTACTTTGGGATTTGGGCAAAACAGTTTAAAAAAAAAAAAAAGTCATTTTGCTCATCAGGTAGCAAATCAGTTACTCAGTAATGAAGAAAATGCTTTATCTTTATACTGGTTCTAAACAATAGACCAACTGTTCTGCACTTTGCATCACAAAAAATACTTCTCAGTTTGATTTCTATGTGCCTTTCTTCTCTTCCTTGCTTTGTTCTTTTTGGTTACATATTCTGAGTGGAATAAAAACAACAAGAACTCATAGAAGAAAGAGAGAAAACTGCTGTTTCTTGTGGGTATAAATAAAAAGCATGTAAAAATTCTCCACTTCAGATGCCTACATCCTCTGATTTAAATTTGTGTCAGTTGTTTTTAAATGATGAATATTAAATACTTCAGTAAAATCATGCAATAATACAAGATCACTGTATTTAAAAAAACCACCAAGTGTCAAATCTGGAACAGTATCCTGTGGTGGGAAATCATTGTTTGATGATGTTTTTTCTAAATAAATTGTGAAACAACCAGTACGAGACATTTCATAGTAATTAATAGTCAATCAATTCTAACAGTGGATAAAAAAAAGACTGATGAATCATAAATAGCGTTAATAACAGTTATAACAGTAGTAATAAATAACAGAGACAAAAGTTGAGTCAGAAAAAATAGTATGGATCACTTGGTAATTTCAAAGTAAGGGATCACATTCAAATAAATTGTTTGAACTCAAAGAATTATATTCAGTAGGAATAAATAGACAAATTTGGAAAGCAATGATTTTGAAAAAGATTTAAAGATTACTGCAATTTGCCATAAGTACCTACTGCAACACTGGCAGAAAATAGTGAAAGGCATAAAGAAGACAGTAGTAAGAGAAAAAGTGGTGGTATTAACTCTACTCTGCACAGTGAGACCAAAATACAATGTTAACATCCATATTTTTAAAAGACAAAAAATTGTAGAAGGTACAGAAAAGAGATATCCAAGAGCTGAACAAAATGGCTCATGGAGGAAGATTCAGAGCACAGTCTGTTTGGTTGATCAAAAAAAAATAATTATTTTATTGCAGTCATAAGTACTCATACAGGGACAAAATGCCCATTACTAAAGGGCTTCAATCTGGCAGAAAAAAAACTATCAAGGACCTACAACTGGAAGCTGAAGCCAGATAAATTCCAATTAGAATTTAGGCACAACTTTTTAACAGCAGGGGAAATTAATCACTGAAACAAGTTACCAAGGGACGAAGTAGATTTCTCTGTCTGCAGAAAGCCAAACACAAGTTATTGTCTTCTCAAATAAAAGCTATGGAGCTCAGAAGAAGTATAACTGGGAAAATTTTAGAGTTTTGTAATTGAAAAAGGGCGAGGATTGATGATTTAATGGTGCTGTTTGACCTTAATCTGGAAGATTCTGTGGTGGATATCCTTAGCCATTTCTGTGCCCCTTAGAACTTGTTTACACATAAAAATATCAGACCAGAAAACTCAACCTAGTACCTGAAATATTGTTATTTACTTTTCTTTTGCATTTTCAGAATAGGTACCATTTGCAGCTATGCAAGTTGTTTTTTTTAGTGGAGGCATGAAGAGGCAACAGACTTAGTGTTTTGCAGTTGTTTTCATATATATATATATATTTCAAATATATAAATAACCTAAATCTGTATTAATTTTAGTAGATCCAAATGTGGTTCAAGTAATAAAAAAATAAAAGAATGTAGAGTTTAAGGCATCATGGTTGACTTTACCAAAAGTAGGTAGCCTCACTTTGAAGTCAACCAATGAAGTCAATGGAACCAATCACAGTTAATTATATGTATAAATCAAAGTTTTGGTTTTATCACTGTAATGATTCAACTTGACTTTGAATACAATGGGGAAATGGACATACAGAATAAAACAATGTAATACTTAAACTACTGCTAATAAATGTGAGATATTTTGAAAGAAGTGGAGGTTAGGTGGTATATAATTCCAGGCATCAGGCATCTCCCTGGGGACAGGGATGGCTGAGGCCAGGCTGGGATGTGGGGGGCAGGCAGGGCAGGGTTGTGGGGAAGCTGGGGACTGGTTCTGCCACAGTGTTGATGGAGCAGGGACTGATGGCCCTAAGGGGGCTGAAATAGGTTCCTGGGCCATGGGCAGGGTAAGGGGATACTCGGGAGTGCTGGGCAGGGACAGTCAGGGCTGGTGGTGCCTGTAGGGTCCTAACATTCATCGCTTTCATACAAATCTCTGACCACATGGACCCCACTAAAACCAGGCAAAAAAAATCTCTAAGTACGCCATCCTTCACATCCTTTGTTACTGGGTCCCCTACTCCAGTGAGAAGCAAGTTCAGGTTTTTCTTAACCTTTTTTAATGGCCAATGTACTTAGAGAAACCCTAGCTGTTGCCACTTGCATTCCTCCCTAATTTCTGCTTTATCTGAGTTTTGGCTTTCCTAACTTCATTCCACAATCAGGCAGTGCCTCTTTTTTTCCTACCATCCTTGCTTCCACCTCCTGTGTGCTTCTTATTTGTATTTGAGCTCGGTTAGGAAATTGCTGTCCAGATCTTGCTGGCCTTCTGCCATACTTGCCTGACCTTCTGCAAGGAACGGGTTGCATTGGTGTACTGAGGATGTTGTTCCTCAAGATCAACCAGGTATCCTGGGCCCTTTGCCCTTCAAGGCAGTTTTCCATGGAATCATGTCAAACATATCCCTTAACAAGGCCAAATCTGCAATCCTGAAGCATGTTGTTTTAATTCCATTGTTATATATGAAATCCTGAAATCTAATTCATGTTGACAAAAATGTTCAATTAAATGTTTGGTAAACACTAGCTTTTTAAAAAGGCAATATATCAGACCAGATAGTAAAAGGTGCTGAAAATTGTTAACCTAGGAGATGATATATGCACTGGAGAACTGGATTTCAAAAATTTGTTACAGTCTAATTGACAATTATTATTTATCTAAATGAATCTGAGGTTTTGTTCTAAATGCAAATGACAATACACATCCTTGAAAACAGCCAATTAAAAAATGCTCTTTAAGAAACATACAAATCAGGAAGATAATACCAAGAGGAAAATAATTAGGAGCTGTGTGGAGACTTGTCATAACATGAAAATGTATTTGACATTCCTGCTTTGAGCTATATATTTTTTAAGAAAACTAAGCAAACAGAAAGGTCCTTTACACACACCATCCAATAATAATAATAATAATAATAAAATCCTTGAAACAATTTTACTTATTTCTATGTTGTGAAAATTATGACATTGATTTTTAATCCTATTGGGAATGTTGCACAGTGATGATAGTGCTTACAACTCTTATCTTATTTATGTTAATATCTTCTGGACTTACTTTGTGACATTTATGCATTTTAATGGTTTATTAAGCTAATATTTATAGCAATATGAAAGCTACATTTTAAAAAGAAACTGGGATTTAGAAGTCTTTCACATATAAATACCAATCTAGCACTAAAAATTACAAAATCCATGGAGATTTCACTTGTGACCCACATGGCAGGGATTATCTATCCAGCACTATAGAAAGGTACAAGGGAAAGCAGAGGTAATATAACAGACAAATTTACCCTTGAAAGGAGAGGAAAGAATAGAGGTAGCATCCTCCTTCATGGTAGTCTCTGGACTGGTTTAAAGATAGAGAACTTATGCAGTATCCTTCAATGTAATTTGGAAGATATTACTAAAGTGGTTTAAGAAATAAAATATTTCATCATTATAGTGGCAAAGAAATGCATCAAACTTCTTTCATAGTCAAATCATTATAAGGCATTTCTAAAAACAGGTATGACACAAAGTGTGTCAACTGCATTCTGAGGTCATTCCTATTAATTAAATATATTTTTAAATACGGAAAAATGCATACTGAATTCTTTGGGGATTTTTCAAACAGTTCATCCAGTTTCTAATTTAAAGACATGAACACAGTACAAATCAATAATCCTTAAGTAAAATTGTAGCATAAATGCTGAACATGATGACAATTCTTTCCATTGGAAAAAGTATTCCGAATAGCTAATCTGCTTAAATAGATGCTTTGTAGAAACGTCTTTGCAAAACTGATAAGACTGTTTTGAATAATGCATTCCACCTCTAGCTCTAAAAGGAGTATGGCACCAGAATGCACACATATTGTCAGTCTTCATGTCTGGTTTCAAACCATCTCTCTATTCATTTTGCAGAAAAGTGGTCTATGTATTAGAAGATGACATATGTATGTGCATGTGCATACACAGAGACAGTTATTTTGTCAGCTGGAATGAAGTCAGCTTTGTAAATATTTTTTTGCACAGGTTACAAAACACAATGCATAGCTTTATTTCCAGAAGAATTCTGCATGTATCTTTTAAAATTAAGATTAATTCAATTTTTTTTGTTCAATATTCTATTGGTTTGCATAGAAAATGATGACAGTTATGTTGATGCTGACAATTGCTTACACAACTATTAATAAATTCAGTTGAATATTGGAGTTATTAGAGGTGAAATGGTCAAACAGGGAAATAACTGAACTTAAAAACTGTGGAGACTGGATGAAAAGGTAATTGATATTATATGTACCACAAGATTGCTACAGTTTTAATATCACTTCATCACTACAGTAGTTTAAGTGTAGTACATAATTATTTCTATATCAAATATTTTGAAGTGTTTGAGAGAAGACTTACTACAGCTGTCAGAAGAAGGCACGGAAAGAATCAAAGGCTTAAATGAAATATATTCACGTGGTATTTGGAAAAAATATATTTTATGTGCCTGCTTCACCTATGACTAGTTTTGCTCATATTGACTAATCTATGAATGATGAATAGACTGATTATTACACTTTCTTTGTTAACTCAGAAGAAAAGTGTGTGATGACATTATTCAAAACAATGAAAATTCAAGATATTTTACAAAGATTTAAAAAAGAATAATTGAGGGTTTTTGAAATACAAAACAAACAAAAAATATTTTAGATAGAAGTATCTTAGTGAAACAATGAAATTTCTGAACCAATATTTCAAAACCTTCTTTCCTTCCCCGCCCTCCCCACGCCACCCCCACCCCCACCCACCCACCCCCGGGTCTTGAAAGCCTAGCTATTCTAATCCTTAACAGAGCTATTTCTGAGTGAGCATTTTTTTCTTGAATAATTTACTTTAGGACAATATAGGTTCTTGCCAATGAAATCACTTTGCAAATGTTAATAGTTAAATCCTTGGAGACGTCTATGTAAAACAGTAGGTCAGAACCCAGCTGATTAATTGTGAACTCTTAAGGAAAGCAATCTCAAATATGTTTGTAATAGATTATATGTTTATCCAGACTCTCTGAACATTAGTCATTATTTCTTAATTAAAACTTTTGGTTTTACAGTGATACTATTCAGGGAAAACTGAGAACAAATTTATTGTATTTGTGAAGCAATAAAGCTCTTAGCCAATATATCTCATGACTGATATAAAGTACAAGTACCTGATAATTGCTGACTCTTGGCAGTTGCTCTCAGAAACAATAGCTCTAAATGAGTGCAAAACATTGGAGAAATACTCAGGTGTGTATTGTGTCAGGAGCTGTCTGGGATACCTGGTAATAGAAAGTTCAGTTATTCTGAAAATGACTGCAAAAGAATTAAGCTTTTCATACAGGAAGTCAGTTTAAAAGGAAAATAATAAAGTGAACACTCATGGTCAGTTAAATGTTTGGTGTTTTCCATGTGTGAAAGGCTGGTTTATAGGGCTGTGGCCAGAGGTATAGAAAGTTTTTATTTCTCATCCCAGCCAGAAAATTATATAACCTGTACGTAGGTATTTGTAGATTTTAGTTTCAGAAAACTGGGAATTAGAGTAAGAACATAAATCATTCAATGATAAACAAATTTTGCTAAAGAAAATATTTTATATTGTATCAAAATGAAAGGTTTTAGATATCAAAATTATTCAAAACCAATATGAATCTATTTCCAGTGGAATTCCATTAAATCCGCATGCATCTTCAAAACAATAACCCCCCTTTTTCAGTAGCTTCTTTTGACAGCAGAAAAGCAGAGTCCAAAATAGTTTTAAATCCATTCTGTTTCTCCATTGAATCATGTATTTCTTCAGACAGTCTGAAATGTCTTCTTTTGCCGTTGATAAACAACCACTGACAATATTTTTTCATGCTTTGTCTGACTGATAATTAACTGAGAAGAAATTATTCATTTTGACATGCTTTGGGTTCATAGTTCTAAAGATTTTAAGTGACAAATGTCACCATTACTTGAGCATGTCTGCACATCTAGTATTTAAATAACTATTATTTTTATGTAATACATCCTACTTATTTTAAAATACTACAAAGGCTTTTGCAGTTGCTTATACATTTCTGTGAAGGATTAGGTCATGTAATTGGGTTATGCTACCCCAAAGGCTGGTAACTCTTTTAGCTGTAGAAGGAGGTAAGGGCAACAAAGGTCAGTGAGGCCAAATTTTCTGGTTGCTCTGGAATCCAATTTCATGCACAGATCAGTACACAGCACAGCAGGATTGCCGAAGGGTAGTCTTTCTATAGCCCTGGAAATATGATGTTTTGTCATTACTTGCAAAAAGCCTCAGGCTTCAAATTGACCTGATAGTGCTGTCTCTCAGGACTCACTTGTATTTGCCTTGTCCTGAGCTGATGTTAGCTTGCTTCCCTGTGATAGCAATTGTCTAACAATCAGGTAGCTATCGCCTAAATTTGCTTCAAATTATATAGCAGTAATAGATAGCCGTTCTGCATGAGGGGAACACCGGATTTAAATGTGGTGCGGAAATGTGTGGATAGAGGATGACAGGTTCCAGTTTGTGAAAACAAATCACAATGGCCAAAAGCTGATCAACGCAGGAGTGCACCTGTGTGAACCAAGTAAAACTAACCAGAGAAACTGTAGAGAACAGAAAAATCGAAGACCAAGGCAAAAGACCCCACCACCATTAACAACGTTCTTCCTGCAAAAACCTCAAGGACACTGATGAGTTGTTGTCGCCCTCCACTTCTTGCTAAAAATGACTGATGCTCTTGACCTTAGTACCCACTGGGATAGTGGAAGAGTAATCATAACATCAGAAGAAAGGGATACATAATAGGAAGTTAGTATATGTTAACCGTTTTTATTGAGTCAATGTTCTCTCAATTTTGACTTTTACTGAGGGAGTTTTGGAATTGTAATTGTTTGTAAATATTTCTCTTTTTTATTAGATTGCTGTATTTTTATTAGATTGCTGAAACATTACTTGGACATAAAATCTTAAGCCTATATATAACGTGCATAACTTCTTGCCCTGAATAAGATTTTCATGTGTGTTTCTCATCTCTGTCCTGTGAATGTCTTCTTCCTAGAACTGTGCCATGGTTCTTACAGCTGTCAGACACCGATTTTTGTATACTGCTGAAGTATGGCCATCTTAATCTTGTTGACTTAAATTGTTATGTAACAGCTGCTCTTAAAAACCCACAACTGTATTGAGTCGGGCAATAGCTAAACAAGCATAAGGAGGTTATTACTACTTTGCAAACGAAGCCAGCTTAAATTTTGTAATAAAGACAGTCCATTTGGAAAGGAAGTGGAACCCAAATTAAAAGTTAATTAAAGACTTTTAGTTGCATGATTAAATAAAAGAGCAATGCAGGGCTTTTTTTCTTCAGGAAGTGCACTCTAGTGATAAGATACACTTTGCTATAAAATTGGTTTAGTAAAGTATATCTTGTTTTTTATCTGGTATGATTACAGTCCAGTAGTGACTGTTTCTGTATGGAAGAGAAGAGATTAGCGTGTCCTTTTTTACTGACTCAAAAAAAAAAATATAAACAAATCTTAATGTTACTGAATGACAAGTTTTCTACTTGGTCATATTCTTAGCTGCTGTAAATCAAGTTTGTTACAGAGTCCATGAACTATATCACCAGTCTGTAATCTCTCTCTCAAACAGTTTTGTAAAGCTAAAAATCTGTAAAATAATAGAATCTTGTTCAAACCATGTCTGAGCAATTTTGAAATCTAATAAACAATTACAGAATTATGTCATTTAAGCATAACTTAAACAGACAGTCCAAGTTCATCAAGAAGCTGTTAGTCACTTTTTTCTATAATTATGTGAAGCAAAACAAATATTTAGATCAAGGTTTTATTTATTTGGTGTTTTCCAAATAAAGGCTTTAAAGGTGTTTATTTTAGTTACACTGTCATAATGTTTAAATAAGAACAAATTTATTTCCATAGTCTCAGTCATTTCAATTCTGTGATTTTAAGAGCAATATTAGCTTGTTGTGCTGTTAAGTAATGTGCCAGTTTCTGTGCCCTAAAAGCACATATCCTTATTGGGTACACATAGTGATGCAGTTTTTCTGCTCCCGGTTCCCTGCACACTGTGCTGTAGATTCAACTTTGCTCCAGTCTCCTTCTGGAAAAAAGTAGAATTTTTCATTCAAAGGACAATAAAAACTCAAGTTAAACAACTCTTTGTCCTAGTTAATTTCAACATTCAGAATTATACAAAGGTCATGGAGTACAAAAAGTACTCACCAGCCACATTATATTCTTCAATTCAACTATTAAAATCCAAAGATCTTTCAATTTTTTAAGGCTCTATTTACTTGCTTTTTAATTTTACAGTCTCAACTTGATTTATGAGATGTCTTCAGACAGTCAGGATAGAAAAAAGCTTCTTACATTTTTAAAGAAATTAAATGCAGAAATCTGTGTGTAATCATTAGCATTCATCTCACCTAACTGGAACTAACTGAAAGTTCAGTGCATAATCTAAATTATTTTGATGTCCCCTATAAATCAGTGAGAATAAAGAATATTCCAAAGGTTACTTACCATGCGTGAGCTGTCTGAGGATAGCCTATGAGGGGGTGCCTATCCCTTCGTATTGTCGATAAGGGGAAGGAAAGGACATAGCTTTTAGCTTTTTGATTAGTAGAGCTAGATGAAATAAATCCTGTGCCTTTTCTTTTAACACACACTGTTAAGTCATGAGATTTGGAGACATCATAGGCTGAGTAGAAAACAATCTTCTCAAAAATGTCATGTTCTCCAAGACAAAGTAAAGCAAAAACCACGCAGAATTTCTTTCATTATATAGAGATAAACCTTTAGTACAAGGGAGATGTTGCAGTGATCCTCACTGGAAGACCGTTGTACATCAAAAAGCTAGTAATCCACAAAACAACTAGTTGGTCCAGGCCTGTGCCATCCTCTTCTGTGTTGTGCTGGATGTACAGATTGGCTTTCAGGACTTTGCTGTGCTGAGCATATTGTTTGCAGAATAAAATTAACTAGCTTATTGTAACAGAGGAGCTGCAGGCAGGTCCCACTTGGTACTCGCAATTGTGCTACCTGTGTGGCCTTGCCGTTACCTAAAAGTGCAGCCAGAAGTTCTTATGAGAACAACCTTTCTCTATGGTAGCAGAAATGATGAATAGGGTTGTTTTCTCGAAAGAAAATCTTGTAATAGCTCATATAATCAAAATAGGATGACCCTTTCTGCAGATGGGGTTTTCATGCATTGGAGACCTGTTCAATGGTACATATTTCAGGGTTCCCACCATCTAAAGAGAGGAAAGATTGTTTATATTACTCTTTATCTTTATAGTGTTAGCTATAATAAGTAGTATTTTAAATGATACTTTACAAAATCTGTTTGCCTTTCTTCCTGGTATTAAAAAGCCCCACTACCTCTTGGTGCAAAATAGATGGTCAAAAGTTTATTTTATAAGATATTGTCTAATAATTTAGATTGTTCAAGGAAATAGTTGAGATACTTTCTTTTCCTACAAACAGAAAATTCTTATAGTCTGTCTCGTTATTGTGTTGTCTGAACATTTTCCAAGTTTTGCATTAAGTAGCATATACATAAAAACTATGACACGTAATTCTTTCTTGTGTGAAAGAAATTGTGTAGGTCTGCAATTTAACTTTTTCAATATATACAATTTTCAACCTGTGTAAAAGTGATCTTTATGAAAGGATGCCAAATGTGTGTTCTTCATATTTGCTAGGGTTTCTGGCAAGCTTTTTCACTTGCTACAGGGGCTCTTACTGTTGTCATCTACACAGGGAAGGATTACTGTTACGGATAAAAGTTCTGTTGACGTCAGGAGCAATGCTGACTGCTCTGATTGTCTCTTGAGAGACTTAGCTTGCTATTTTAGGTAGTGTTTGATCTGTTAATTGAAAGTAGAGTATTAATTCTGATAAATTTGCAGGACCCTCCACTGCTGAGAAGTGCATTGCAAGGGTTTTCAAAGATCTGATGACTTCATTCTCAAATGCAGTTAATGAGTTTTATTCATACTGCAGGATACAAACACATATGTAACCAAACAAATACCCCAAAACAAGGACATTGGCCTCTCAAATATTCTCAGTGAACTGGTGACAGCAGAGAATATATGTGGGCATACTCTGAGAGAAAAATAAAGTGATATTTTCTGATATACATACCTAATCTTTTTTGTGCCTCAACTATGGAACTTTTTAGAGCAAATGAGTAAAGAAAATAGTAGGAGGTATAGTAATAAGTAAAATGAAGTAAAAAATTGCTCAGTATCTTGGCTATAAAGGCTTTAATGCTAATCCTATTATTTCTCTGCTCCAGTTTTTAAAAATTTGAGATTTATTTAGCTCATTATCTGAGTTTAGAGTTGCTTTTGCTAAAATTGAAGATGTTAGAGTTTTACTATCACAAATACTCAGTTTTCTCAGGATTTCTGTCTATTGAGTGGGCAGACGATTTCAGTTGATAATTAGGTAACCTCTGTTGAATTTTCAGTCCTAATTGCTGAACTAGTCTTGTTTTAGCCTGCTTTATATTTAGGCACTAATTGTCCCTCAGTCTAAAAGCACAAATTTCTGACCACTTGTATCTTTATTTTCAGGAGATGCTGTGGCTGTTGCTGAGGAGAAGCAAAACATAAAGGAATTTATCTCATCTCTTCTTAAACTGCATAATATTCTCAATCTTCTGTAAAAGTCAACCAACTTTTTCACCTCAGATTTAGAATGAAGCAGCAGGTGATATAAGACTGTGTACAGTCACCATCTCTAAAGATTTTGCCCCAGGGCAAATGGATTTGCATAGCTCTAAATTGTTCTGGGTTAATTGTATAGAAGGAACTCAAAAAGGTGAGACCACATGGCAGAGACCTCCGATAAGAATAGTAGCAAGCTAAAGAGTAGCACAGAGAACCTGGCTTCACTAAAATAGTGGTAATTAAAAAAAAAAGAAAATTATTGGAACCAAACCAGAGTGCTCATCTTCAATACATATCAGCCCATTCCATCTGAAAACAAGACACACTTGAGACTTTATAGTTACAGCATGTTTGAACATATTCCTACAGTAAACACTTCACTATAGCTTAATTATAAATCACCCACACCTTCCCTCCTACAGTTGTAATGATAGTTAAATATATGACCTATTAAAAACTAAGATTAAACCAAATTGAATTTATTTTAATATTTAAATGTATTTAAAAATAAATTTTAATGTTGAATCTTTCAATTGTAATTATAGTATTAAAGTCACAATTATAATTATGAATTACAATTTTAAGCTAATTTCCATGTTATTATTATTGTTGTTGTTGTTATTTATATTTTATGTTTTCTGGTCACATTCAGTTTTCTCTTCCTAAAGAGGAAAAGGATTCATAATTTTTATTCACACCTCTCCATAACATTCTGAGTTTAAAGCCTTTCAGAATTGAAACGGGGTTGTTCATAAAAGGACAAAATCTAGGCAGATTTGCCTCAAACCTGGGACAGACTTAGGGTCCTGTCATAAGTGTACACAGATTATCACATATGATTCAGCTATACTTTTATACAAATGCACATAGAACAAAAAAATGCACGGCAGAGGTAAATTTTATTAATTGGATTTACAGTCAATGGCCTATGCTAATTTCTAATAATATTACTGAGCATGTTATCACATTTTAGTCAAAAATTATGTAGGACAGCTTCTTGTAATGTATATTTAACATAATTATTAAAAGAAGCTACTGCCTTAAAACAGCGAAGTAATGAGATTCACATTGAGGAGCTAGTTAGACTTTTTTATATATATAGAATATAACTTTTGAGGACTTTATAGCAACTAGTAAAAAGGCAAAATATTATTTTCTTTTTGCTATTATCTCTAAATTGGTTAAATTGCTGCTGAATAGAGTGAAAGATAGAAGCTCTGAAGCTGAATATTTTGAAGGAGACTTATGCAATGCTGAAATTAGGACACTAAAATTAACAAGGCAACTGTTCCTATCCATAAACTTTATGTGAAGGTTTGGTACTTTGTTTATTTGCAGTTGATAAAAGTTGATAAACTTTTGAATAGCTTTCTTCAGGACAATTATTAACAGTGGAAAAAGTGTGGAGAGAGATGCAATTTTCTTTCAGTCAGTATTTAAGCTTCCTGACATTTTGTTTTGAATATCTAAAAATTCTGTGGTGGGTTGACCCTAGCAAGCAATAAAGCACCCACGAGCTGCTCGCTCAGTCACTCCACCATGCCCATACACACCCCTGCCCCCCGGGGGATGTTGAAGAGAACTGGAAGAACAAAAGTGAGAAAAATCTTATAGGTTAAGATTAATTCATTTTAATAAGTGAAGGGGGGTGGAGTAACAAAAAAAACAAGTAATACAAAAACAGTCACTCAACACCTCCCATGAGCAGACCAATGCCTGGCAAGTCTCTGAGCAACATCTAACTTGGAAGGTGTCCTGCCCACTGTCCACAAGACTTTTTTGCTGAACATTTTGCTATATAGTATGGAATATCCCTTTGGTCAGTTGGGGTCAGCTGTCCCAGCTGTTTCACCTCCCAGCAACTTGGCCAACCTCAACCTACTTGCTGCAGGGTAGAGTGAGAAACAGAGAAGTCCTTGATGATGTTCAGTGTTCAGCAATAACTAAAACACCTGTCTGTTATCAACACTGGTTTATTCACAGATCCAAAACACAGACCCATATGGGCTGCTTATGAAGAAAATTGACTGTCTTTCAGTTAGACTCAGTGTAATTGCAATGCAATAGCTTAGTGAGAGCAGCTTCACATCATATAAGTAGTGTGAAATAAATTAAGAATACGGACAAAATTGGTTAATAAAAGACAATAATAAATAAAAGGTGTGTTACATAATTTTCAAAAAGTGAGGTAAAAAATTTATTCAGAGTATAGGAAATATAGTAAAGCCTGTTAGTCTCAGCAGGCAAAGTGAAGAAAGAAAAAACAAAAAAAAAAATAAAGCCACAATGCTTAGCTTGTATGTACCAAGAAGCAAATGCTGTAGCTGACTTCCTGCACAGTTTAGTTTAAATGGGATATGAGGGCTTTCTACTTAATTACATTTTTCAAGCCATCTGTTTGCTTTCCTAAATAAATATGTATCTGGGTATCACGTGGATTGTAGACAAAGCTACATTTAGAAGGAACTACAAGATGTTACTGTCCTTGCACCACTGTTTTCTCATACAAGTAACTATAGAATCAGTAAGTGATAATGATTCAACATGGGTTTGAAGTTAGATATCAAAATCCAACCTAATTATCTTACAATCCTTTTACAGAGAGAAATGCCCGCTTCCTGAAGACAACTCATGTCTCCTTAGTTGCATGCTTCAGGACACATCAAACGAACCTCTCCCTGGAGGCGCAGATATGAATTGTTCTTCTCCCTTTTCTAGGTAAAGCAACTTAGACTAAGACTCCAAAATGTTATGTTTTTGGTGTTTATGCAAGTTACAGCCCATCCTTACTTCATATACAAATTAATGTCAATCCTAGAGTTACCTTGAATATCAAAATTTATCAAGGGTAATAAGATCATGTACTTGCTGTTTGCAAATCAGCATAGCTCTGTTGCCTCAAAAGGGAGTTAGGTTAACTGAATTAAATGTAGGCATTAAATCTCAGGGATACAAAGTTATGTGAAATTATTTGCATCCCATGCTTTTAAAATCATAAGGATTAATGTGGTGTTTGCCATTTTGGGGACTTCACTGAACAGCTATTACAGCTACTACAGAACTCATTTTCTGGAAAGTGTGACTCACGTAAAACAATAATTGCAAAAAATCAAATTCAAGTGTATTCTCACTTGTTGCATATTCCATGTATTTTTAGCTTTTTCAGATAGAAGTTAATTTGCCATTGAAGACTGACATTCATACCAAGCTGAGCAAAATTATCATTTATCTTGCCACTATGAAGTTCTCTGCAATGCCAAACAAGTGTCTTTTTTAAGGTTTCTGTGGGGAAGAACATTAATAATTAGGATTTGCCTATTTCCTCAAGAATATTTACAGGCAACAATTTTCCAGGGTCTGGTCAGCAGTTTTTAATAACTACATTAATCTTTTTTTGTTTCTTTACTTTTGAAGTTTCAGCTTAAGCAGAAAAAGCAATGAATCCAAAACAAAAAAAAAAAAAAAAAATGTTGACCCTAAAAAATGTGCAATATTGCTGTAAAAAAGAGCAGTTTTTCCTTCAGCTTAATAGCCTGGCACTATGTGCACTATTTGTATCAATACATTCACAAGTATTTAGGGCCTATTCATATACTTTTTAAAGTTCTCAAGCAGTTCAATGTTCTTTAATTCAATGAAATCTCACAGAAAAAACACAATGATTCTGAAAGTCAAGATCATGCTGTGTTTGACTATTCTTATTCCACAAGAGACATGTGAACTTACAAAGGGTTGCTGGTTTTATGAGTTCTTACCTGACTTACCAATTAAGTTTGAAATTGAGTTACGTAAACATAAATTAAAACAGTGTGCA
Source organism: Falco naumanni (assembly GCF_017639655.2). Taxonomy (NCBI): domain Eukaryota; kingdom Metazoa; phylum Chordata; class Aves; order Falconiformes; family Falconidae; genus Falco; species Falco naumanni. The sequence continues at coordinate 51,043,495 of NC_054055.1, forward strand.
ATTTCTTTTTTGTGTCTTTTGCAGACTTAAAAATTAAAGCTGTATAAGGAAGGGCTTCATTAAAATGATAAAAAGACCCTATAAGCTAGAAAGTAATTTCAGTATGCAGTATCTTTGTTTTGTGTATTATATTTCATTGTAGTATAATATTATTGTTATATTCATATACAGAATCTTTCTTTTATTATGCAGTGAAATTAATGTGTAAATATAGACACTTTCTGGGAGTGATACAAAAATTTGTAAATATCTGTTAGTTTTAAAAAAAATTAATGGTTTTAATGTGAAAAAAAATATTTCAGAAATATTAGCTTTATATGTCAATTTTTCCAATAATGTTCATTAAGCATTGAATTTTACCCAAAATATCTGTCTATAAATGAAAATAACTTTTAGGATTTGATCACAGATACTAAAATGCAAACAAGAACGTTTTAAAGTTGCTTTTGAAGGTGAAAGTTTGATTTGTCGTCTTTCTTTCTCCTCGCTCCCCTTTTGTGTCTCACTCCCAGGAGAACTGAGGAGAGAAATAATGAATTATTTTTTCATGATTACTTCCTTGGAAAGCGTTATTACTCACTGGGTACACCTACAGTACATGACTGTCTAAGTGAAGGCATTTCCATCACAGCGTTCTTTCTTTGAACAGTGACTACCATGAAGTATTATTGATTTGCCTGGTGTATGATGATTCAGAGGTTAGACAGCTCTGTGTACAGCTGTTTTAGAACGCTTATGTCAAATAAACTCAAACATGATTCTGTAGATGACAAACCTCAGGTATTTTCTGCCCTCTAGTGAAATTATAACTTTTAGGTTTGGTATTTTGTTTCTACACAAAATATTTCTTTTTGACCCTAAACCAAAGAAATACAAATCAAGAAAAAGTAGCAATTTTACAATTGTTACATGTGATGTAAAAGCCTCTTTCCAAAAGATATTTGTCAAAAATAATGTGAGTACAGGTATAGTCTTCTTGTTTTCCAGGCTTTAAGCAAATTTAAAAATATACCATCAAAAAAATACAGCCTCAAGACTTATTTTTTTCATATAGCTCAGTGTTCAGTAACAGAAGCTAAATGTTTACAGGATTTCAGCATGAACTGTCATTTCCCTTTTGCATTTTTGTAGAATTGTCCCAGGCAGAACTACTGCTTGAAACTAGTATATGCTTACCTAGGATAGAAGGGAACCCAAAAGTCAATGTAAATCTTTCTGATTCAGGGACAAGGCTTGTTTCACAGCAGTTGGGTAAATTTTATGTAGGCTGTCACCCAAACTTTGCAGGAGTCATGCTGAATCAGGCACAGCTGCCAACTGTATGGTTATACTCCCCTGCTTTGAGTTATATCACACAACAAGAACAAGGCCAACACAGGAGTTTGCACCTGCAGCTAGGTACAGGAACTGTAGTTGCTGTGTGCTGTCAGTGTTTCTTGCTTTAAGAGGCCATGTACCACATCTGCTTTCTTGGCAGGCTGGCCAGAAGTGTCTGGAATAGAAGTACCTAGAGAAAGTAGAGAAATCTGCAAAACTGGGATAAATGAGCTGCATACGTTCAGTCAATAAATGTTGGGTTTAAGGTTAAAAAAGTCAAAAGGCTTTTTAAACTCCTGCTAAGCCCTCAGCTGGTCTTAAACACCTCTACCAAATCATGCAAAAGAGAGACATAGGTCAGTTTATTCTGTATGCCAGCTGAGTGCTCTAACCCTCATGCTATTAATAACCCTTGTGCTATAGTGGACCTGCTGTTTACGAACAGGGAAGGACTGATGCATGATGTGGTGGCCAGAGGATGTCTTGGGCATAGCAGTCACAAGACAATAAGAGTTTTCTATTCTCAGAGAAGTAAGCAGGAGTGTCAGAAGAATCACTGCCATAGACTTCCAGAGGACCAGCTTTGTCCTATTTAAGAGCCTGGTCAACAGAGTCTCTTGGGAGACAGACCTGAAGGTCCAAGGGTCCAGGAAGGCTGGACATTCTTCAATAAGGAAATCTTAAAAGCACAAGAGCGGGCTGTCCCTGTGTACCAAAAGATGAGCTGCTGGGAAAGAAGACAAGCCTGACTGAACAGAGAGCTTTGGCTGGAACTCACAGAAAAATGGAGAGTTTAACACATTTGGAAGAAGGGGCAGGCAACTCAGGAGCACTATAAAGACATTGTGAGGTTATGCAGTGAGATTAGAAAGACAAAAGCCCAGCTAGAACTCAGGCTGGCCACTTGTAAAAGATAACAAAAAAATGTTTTTACAAATACATTAGAAACAAAAGGAGGGTCAAGAATTATCTGCATCTTTTATTGGATGTTGGGGGGTGGGGAACAAAGGATGAGGAATAAACTGAGGTACTTAATGCCTTCTTTGCCTCAGTCTTTAATAGTAAGACCAGTTACCCTCAGAGTACTCAGCCCCCTGAGCTGGAAGGCATGGATGGAGAGCAGGAAAGTCCAGGAGGAAACAGTTAGTGACCTGCTGCTCCACTTACACACAAGTCTACAGGGTTGGATGGAATCCACCCAAGGCCACTAAGGGAGACAGCAGAAGAGCTAGCCAAGCCTCCCTCCATCATTTATCAACAGTCGTGGCTAACTGGGGCGTTCCCAGAAGACTGGGGGTTAGCCATTGTGACACCCATCTACAAGAAGGGCAGAAAGGAGGATCTAGGAAACTACAGGCCTGTCAGCCTGATCTTGGTGCAGGGGAATGTTATGGAGCAGATCATCCTGAGCATCATCATGCAGCACATGCAGGACATCTGGGGGATCAGTCAGGCCCAACCAGCATATGTTTATGAAAGGCAGGTCCTGCTTGATGAACCTGATCTCCTGCTGCAAGATGACCCACCTAGTGGATGAGGGAAAGGCTGTGGATGTTAACTACCTAGACCTTAGTAAAGCCTTTGACAGCATCACCCACAGCATTCTCCTGGAGAAACTGGCTACTCATGGCTTGGATGCTTGTACCTTACAGTGGGTAAAAAGCTAACTAGGCAGTTGAGCCCAAAGGGTGGTAGTGAATGGAGTTACATCCAACTGCCAGATGGTCACAAGTAGTGTTCCCCAGTGCTCAGTATTAGGGCTAGTTCTATTTAATATCAACAATTTGAATGAGGGGATCGTGTGTACCCTCAGTAAGTCTGCACATGACACCAAACTGGGGGGGAGTGTTGATCTGCTTGAGGATAGGAAGGCTCTGCAGAGGGATCTGGACAGGCTGGAGCCATGGGCCAAGGCCAATTGTATGACGTTCAACAAGAAGAATTGCTGAGTCCTGCCCTTGGGTCACAATGACCCCACACAGCACTACAGGCTTGGGGAAAAGTGGCTGGAAAGCTGGCTGGTGGGAAAGGACCTGGGGATGCTGGTTGACAGCCAGCTGAACATGAGCCAGCAGTGTGCCCAGGTGGCCAAAAAAGACAGCAGCATCCTGGCTTTTATCAGAAACAGTGTGGCCAGCAGGACTAGGGAAGTGATCGTCCCCCTGTACTCAGCACTGGTGAGGCCAATGTATCAACATTGAATACTGTGTTCGTTTTGGGCCACTCACTTCAAGAGGGACTGTGTCCAGAGAATGGCAATGAAGCTGGTGAAGGGTCTAGAACCCAAGTCTTATAAGGAGCAGCTGAGGGTACTGGGCTTGTTTAGTCTGGGGAGGAGGAGGCTCAGGGAGGACCTTAACTGGTCTCTACAACTACCTGAAAGGAGGTTGTAGGCAGGTGGGTTTAGGTCTCTTCTCCCAGATAAGTAGTGACAGGACAAGAGGATATGGCCTCAAGTTACACCAGGAGAGGTTTAGATTGGATATTGGGAAACATTTCTTCACAGAAAGGGTGGTCAAGCATTGAAACAGGATGGCCAGGGAGCTGGTGGAATCACCATCCCTGAGGTGTTTGAAAAATATGTTGATGTGGCACTCAGGGACATGGTTTAGTGATGGACTTGGCAGTCCTGGGTTAATGGTTGGACATGATGATCTCAAAGGTCTTTTCCAACCTAAATGTTTCTATGATTCTATTAACTGTTCGCAATACAGTTTCTCAAAGTGCCTTTTTGATGTATTGCAAACCCAAAAAATTTAATATAATAATTTCCTTTTTGAAAATAGAATTCTTGTTTTCAAGCAATCCATACTGAAATGGCAATGTAGACACTAAAATGAAGTGGAAGCAATTTGGACCTTAGTTTTGGAATGCTTGTTCCTGCCTTTCAAAATATGCGTAACACCAAGGTTATTAAAGTCTTTGTTTTTGTAACAGCATTTGCTGTGACTGGGTCACACAATTATAATTATCCTGAAAGAAAGAGTAAAATACATAAGCTGTTAAATCTCTATAAGGTTTATAGAGCAAACTGCTGAGGTCCATAAAATTTCAATTCAAAAAGGTCAGAGAGACAGACAGAACAATTCAGAGCCGCACAAATCACCAGTTCTTCCCATCATGCTCCATGTCTTAGGAGCAAGTGATTAATATAAATCTGAGCCTTTCTCTTTACAGTGATAAACAATAATAAACTATTCAACTCCTTTCATTAATATTGTAGCAGTGCCAATTTTGATCCCAGGGGAAGCTATGAAAGTGTAGTGAGGACAGATGAGAGCACCCTCCTCATGCCATTGCAGGAGCACTCATAACAGATGGACAGATGTTTGATAATGGCAAAAGGGAGCAGGAGGGAGAGGAGCTGTATCAAAAGATCACAGGCAGGATATCCAGGCTTGAGAAGAGAAAGGCAAACTCTAGCTGACTGCAGAGGGGAAGTCTATTGCCCAATTCAGAAAATTCAAGGGTGGCATATTTTCTCTACCTTGTCAATAATCCTAAGATGAGTTTTCTCTTCCTTGCCATATACTACAGAACCTGTATCACAATATTTCTGAAGTTGTCAGATATCAAAGACAAATAAAAGCAAACAAAAAGATTAGTACCACATAAAAATCAATAGACCTGCCCAAATTAATAAATTATCTCTCAGAAATGTAATTATCATTGCCACTCATTGTGGTGTCGGTAAAGAGCCATTGGATCACACAAGTCCCTTATGTGGGGAATCACATTGTATAATAGGTATGCAGTAAGTAAAATAATTTTTCTGTAAGTATTTTTACATCACTTTTGCAGTATTAAACTGTTAACAGCATTTAGTAAAGTACCCATGAGCATACATCTCAGTGAAAACACTAAAGACCTCAGAATTGTAGTGTGATGTGTTTATGGATTGTGGAGCTCACTTTAGGTAATTAGAAAACAGCAACAGCTAATGTGGTTTTTACCAGCTATGTTCTTAAAGTTCTTTGCAAAATGTACTAAGGCTTTTTTTTTTTTTTTTTTTTAGTCTGCTTCTTGAAGAATGATTTGTTTTTTTAAGACAAAAGCAAAAGAAAGCCAGCTGTAAATCAACAGGCAATTCTTGTCAATTCTGTTAAGATTGTATCAACATCTTTGGCTTCCAGTACCTAGTTTTCTTTGGCAGTTGCATTTTCCCCTAGTGTATGTTTTCTCAGAAGACCAGGCTCTTATGACACTGGAAGAAAAAAGAGAACACAACGTGGACGTAAGATGCAAGACCCGTTGATTGTTCAAAGAGCGTATCACTCCTGATATTACTGCTGGTTTCAAATGTACTATTTTACTTCACAGTTCCTGCTCTATTTCTGTAGCATATGCATCAGCCTTCAGCCCTTTAATAGAATATTTTCATATCTTTCTTGGCAAAACTAAATTCCTTTCATGTGCAACATCTTAAACGAAGAATGAATACTGCTAACCAGTAAGAATGTATCAAATTTGTATTCATTCGGTAACTGAAGATTAATGAAACAGTGTCCAGTAATTTCAAATAACAAATTAAAAATACTACTTTCTGTAAAGAATCAATGCAGGTGGGAACATCTCTCAATCCACTGTGGAACTGACTTCACTTTACTGCATAGCTAAGTGTATACATTTGAGATGGGAACAGAAGGGAGTGCAACTGAGCTGTAGCATCTCCCCTCCAGAGACTCTCCTTCATCTATTTCCCAGTCCTTTGCTTCCTAACCTAAAGACTTAATCTTTACCTCTCCAGCTCAGTCTTTCCCTTCATAGTCCATAATAGAATGTTTCCTGATACCTGATCACTGCAGAAATACTTCAAAGAAATGAAAATCCCCATTGTCGCTTTGAGTACAGTCTACTGGCCTGACTGAAACCTTCAGTCCAAGGCAAACTGAGATTGGATTAACCCTTACTGACTCTCTCAGCAAGACAGTAATAATAAAACCACAAGAAAGATATATTTTTTCAAGGGAATTAAGATCCTTATTTCTGAAAATTACATTGATAAGCTTTTATTTTATGTTGAGGGGCTTTTACATGTTTAATATGTAGCCATTAACTATCTGCTATTTATAAGTTTGCAAAATACAAGATACCAAAATTTAGAGCTATTAAAAAGTTTGTATGTACAGATTTGTAGTATTGACATATTTTCTTGAGATGACTGCTTGTAAATTGCCCTAGATTATACTATTACATCATCAAGCCCTGCCAGCCTACAACTACAGTATGTTTCACTTTTATTTTAATACAGGATATATAGAAATAAGTAAAGGCAGGACATCATCATGTATACAAATAAGGATATTTGTTTTCAGGTTACCTTTTCCTTCAGTACCTGTTAAAGTTTTGTAAGTTATAATTACAGATTCATTTCCAAAATTAAAATTCACTTCTTCTATCTAGTTGCAATGTCTATGTGACACTCCTTGAAGGATATTTTCTGATGAGGTAGATTTCTACTAATGAAAAATGTAAAAATGTCCGTACAGAGCAAGATGGCTATGGCTATTCCATCTCTGCTTGAACAAAACAGAGATACAGTAGTAATGACAGCTCCCTGTGGCACTGGAGTCTCTTCCAAAAGATGAGAAACTGATTTAGCAGGGCAGGGTACTGGGATGTGCAGCTTGCATACAGGGCAGTGGCCAAGGTGAGAAGCAAAGGTCACAAAATGTGCTTTCAGCCCCTGCAGCAGTTCCAGCTGAATTGCCAACTTAGATGATAAATTCAAAATGGCAGACTTCATATAGCAAAGTTTTATGTCACTTATGATACAGATTACTCAGATTTAAAGTGACAATACAAGATTCAGGAGGTAATAAAACTGACAAAATGCATTACTGAAAGACACTGAAAGCACCTACTTTAGTGACTTATTTCTCTCCTATAAAATCAATGAGCAAACTCCCACTGAATTGAAGAGCAAAAAGAGTCCTTAATGCTTTAAGTTAAATGTTGCTTAGAATAGGAAAATAGAGTGACAAAGTACTTTTCACACTTCTTCCCCCACAACCAAATACTGTAACACTCCATTCATCATGCCAGAAAAACAGCTTAGAAAAGTGACTATATTGTTCAAAGCTGAAAAAAAGCAGTGTTTTAAGAAGCTTACTAAATCTCTACTTTTTTGTCAGTAAAAGAAAAAAAGAAGAAAATATTTCATTCTCATGCATAACTCAAATGATTCTCAAAATTGGACAACTGATTCAAAATATTTCTGGACCATTACAGTTAAAAGACAACCTGGCTTTGTTAAATGAACTTTTGCTCTTATTTTTATTCTTATGGTACAAGTCAAATAATTAAATTCATAATTACATTCATATTTCCTTCAAAGAATAGCCATTCTTAGCACTGATATTTCCTCTGGTTGTTTCAGAGACAATAAAAAAAAAAACCCTCCCCCATTCTACTCTACAATTAACCTTCCCATTTCAAAACTGAGGTATTACACTGAGATACTATGGGGAAAATAATTCAGTGTAAGTGGTTGCAAGATTATATGATATTTTTCCCAACTCTGATCATATAGAAACTTCAGCAATTTATCATCAATTTCTACTTAAATCTAAAAAAAAAGAAAAAAAAAACCAAAAACACAACCAAAAACCACAAATCAACAATTCATTTCAATTCTACTTGCCTTTTGGTTGTTTTTTTTTTTTTTTTCTGAAGGAAGATTTAAAGAAGGGAAAATTAATGAATGCAATAATTCAAATTTCAAAGATTAGCTTAAGTATATTTGATGTCCAAGTCCAGAAACTAGCAGTTGTTAGGAAGTTCAGAGAAAGGACATGAACCACCAGAGACTTAAACTAAATCTTTACACATCACTGACATTTGCACTTTTCCTTAAACTTCAGTGACACTTTTGTCACATTATCACATACCAAACTCCTCATGGATCATCATTCTACATAAATTTATTTATTTTGCAGTTGAATAGTAAAAGAGATAAATACAGCTGCAAAAATGAAAATAGGAAATGTTGTTACATAAGGGACCAAGTAAATACGTAGTTATTTGCCTGGATGTGTTCGTCAGCTTTGAACTAACAAAATATTTGGGAACAGTAACTCACTTGGCCTTGCTGTGCCTTTAAACAAAGAAAACGAGCAATTGGAATGGTAGGAAAAAGAGAAGATTGCTGGTTGTTTTTTCTGAAGAAGTCTTGGGTACTAAATGTTTTGTCGCTGCAGCCTTGAGAAAGCAGGAATGGTAAGCATTTCAATGAGCTGCAAGAAGCTGGGCTTAAATGACTATCAGGAAAATAATTTCTAAGGGTGGGATAGCATGTTAAGTAAGACACAGATTAACTAGATGAATTAGCAGCAAGTAAGTGCACCAGAATGCTTCTAGTTTTTAATTGGAACAGGTAAAACCACCTTTATCTGATTGTTTAGATATTTTTTAAAAAGTAAAAAAAAGTTGTGGTTCATTATAGTATTTTTCCCTTGTTTCTACATTCATCACTGTGACATTTATCAGAAATAGGCTCATGAATTAGCCAGAGCTTTAATCCCCATTTGTAGATTTATTAATTTATGATACTATACCGTATTAACTCTTAAAAACCAGAACCTCAAACCTGCAGGATGACACAGGCTTAATATTAAAAGGTGTCTGATTGCTGCATCCTTGTCCCTGCTCATCTTTTCTGTTCAGCAATTTTAATAGCTTCTTGTATTGTAATAAATTCCAGATGGGGTCTTTTTTCTCCCTGGGAAAGTCTCCTCTTCATTACTTCTGAAGGTGACTCAGGTTCCTTTCCCTAGTACAAATATATTCTTTTTTCCTCCCGGAAGCCTGCAAGTCTCTAACAAATTCCTTGTTCTACCATTTAATACAAAACTTACCCCGCTTGAGCATGTTATTTTAATCTTAGGAAAGTGTAATTTCTCCCAACCCTGACTCAGTAAAGGACACTGAAGGCAAGGCAACCAGCCAGGTTTCTTCCCTAACCATCTTCTTCCTTCTAACAAAGAAAGCAATGGACAATATGTACATACAAGAATGTATACACATAACAGTACATATGTACTGTACAATTGATAGTTAATCAGTTTTACCACCTAACCTTACAAACAATATCTTTATCACCAAGGGGAAAGAAACAGAAAAGAAAAAAAAAGGCACACCTTACAAATATTATGACCTAAGAAATAGTAAACACGTTGGATGGGTTCTTAAGGATGAATTTTCAAAATAGAAAAATTTGAAATTTTGAAAGTTAGAAATTAAATCACTTCAACTTCTCTCTAATGCTAAAGGGGTAGCAATATACTGTTATTTCAGATGAAATTTATGTTTCTCACAGTGGACTCAAAAATCTGGCGTTCCTACAGAAAAAACCATCAAATTTAGTAAGCCTTCTGGGAAAAAAAAATATCTTTATTGTTGGCAAAACATATGTTAGTACTGCAAAGTGCTGTGGAGACACCTGAGCTACCCGCACATTTCTCCAGAACAATTAAGTTTACTTACCCAGAGATTCTTTCTGTCATATCTGGCAACACTGTCATATCTGGCAAATCGAACAGGTTAGCAGATTAGATTAGATAGCAATGTATTTAATTAACGTGACTGCATTGGACACCCTAATTTTCCATTGTACCACAAGTTAGATTCTTGAGGCAAAGCTGCTGATTATGCCATCTTCATAGTCCAAATAAAGACCAGTCTTAACATGCTCTGGAGACTTGAGTTTTAAAAAAAACTTTTTCTGAGGCTTCGGTTTTATAAGGAGGACAGAGGGGGTGAATGCAGTGCTGTTACTCAGAGTAATTTTCCTTTAAAAAGTGACTTCTTGCTGTGTGTTGTTCAGTTCAGGCCAGCTGCCTGAGCACAGAGGCCAGCAGACCTTCACCTTCACTTGCAAGTACATGCCTGTGTTTTTTCAGTCCGACAGTATTGCTTAAGGCCGGTTGCTGTTGGTACAGGCAACAGTTAATCTCAAGAATGTTTCTGGAAAGGCAGAAAAAGTGGAAAGAGTTCTTCTTGCATTCACTTGCTATCAAATTCTTCCACTTGTGGCCCATGCAAGAAAATCCCAGACCCCTGGCAAGTGTGTTGAAAGCTATGCCAAGTGGCATGGTCTCTGCAGTGTCCTGAGCAGCATCCAAAGGACCACAAAGGAGATAATCTGTTTTTCTTTTCCTCATCCTTGGAAGATCACTGTTAGCTTTTTCTTTCCGGAAAAATATTTTTAAACTGTATAATGAAGATGTGGAGTTCAAAACAGGAGTAAAATACGTAACATTTGACAATGTGTGTTGTTTCCTGAAAAAAAGGGAAACTACCATTTCCTTTCACCATAATCACTTTGGTCATTATGGGCCTGGCAAAAGAAAAGGGCATTTAGCACCTGGGCCAAATAGGAGGTAAATGGGGGAAGATGGCTATGGGACATACCACTATGTGGCCCTTCTGGAGTCTGAGAAGGACAGTGCATGGTCCTGCTCTGCACAGGAACACTTCGGTTCACAACAGTTGATCTCACAGGAAAAAAAGAACCCAACAAAAAACAATGTGCAACTCTGCTTCCACGTGCTTTACAGGCACAACTAAACCTTAGAGAAAGAGCAGGGAAAGACTGGCATGTGTAAGGTCTGAAACTGAGCCCAGACTGTGGACCACACATTTATCAACTTTCCCTCTGCTGTCAATGTAGCTAGGGCATGCCAGTGAGAAATTACATGTTTCAAGGTGAGCTCCAAATCTTATAAAATGATGGTGCAGGATTGCAAAATGCCTTTAGTAAGTGCTAAGTGAGCATGAGGTACAAAACCAGGAATCTGCTGCCAATGCTTCTGTCCAGGTATGTGGAGGGAGAGGTGGAAAACCTGAGGCATCCTCCTGCAGCAGCTCAGACAAAACAGCCTATGGGACTATTCATGTAAGTAAATGTTCCATAAATGTGGACAGTAGGTCTAAAATGTGCTAAATTCAAGTAATCACATCAGAAGGAATTATCCCTGCAGATAATTTTATCTGTTGTATCTGAATTTGATTTCCTGTGAACAGTAACACAACTTCAAAAATAAAATTTTAAGGCATTTTTCCTCCCACGGCCAACAAGCCTTTTACAAATGAAGCTAGAAATCACTAATTACTGCAACACAGAAGCATCTAAATTCAGGTTCCTCAAAGGTGAACTCTGTCTCCCCAAAATGTGACAAGCGCAATGGAAACAATAGAAGTAATTACAATTGTTTGATCATTGCTGTTTAATGAACTTGAGTTCTGTTTTCCTTTAGATACAGAGCTTTTATACCATAATATTTCCTTCATCTTATCCTTAGCTTTCCCTCCATCTCTAAATCTGTCACTGCTCTATTTTGTTTCCTCTCCAGGGGACATTTACTCTCATCAGAGCATCATTAATTAGAGTGAGTTTGTGGCATCAGCTGTCACTCATTATGAAATTCTAAGCTCCTGATAAAAGCATTTTTCCTTACTCCCTTCACAACCTTCCTTTTAAATTCTTAATGTGCCATCTACCCCTTTTTCCTAAGGAAATTGGGTAGCTGTAAAAATAAGGCGCCCCCCCCCCCCCCCCCCCCCCCCCCTTATTGTTAGTCCCCAGTTATATAACAAAGCCTATTGTTGCCAAGGTACTGTTCCTTACAGAAGCAGATGCAGATAGCTCTGCTAAAGAAGAATATGTTATTTTATAGTTGTGAAGCCTGAGAGAGTATCAAGAGCACTCATGACACAAGAACAAGAGTCAATGTAAACCAACAGTAAAAACAGCAGCATGATTTTTTCCCTCTGGTAATACATGGTGAGTTAGATCATGGGTAAGCTGAAAGTTCTCTTCTTACAAATGAAATATAGACATTCTTTTATATTTAGATATTTTTTTTAATTAGTGCTTTTTCTGTGTGCTTAAAAGAAATTAAAATACCCTTAGGAATAAAAATTAAATAAATCTGAACAGTCCTATTTTAGATCACAACTTGTTTAAAAACTTCAAGAGAAATCATTGCAAACGAGGCAAAACTTGTCGGATGTGGTAAGATTATATATTTTATGGTCTGAATTACAATTATCCTACTCTGAGTACTCCTCAACCTCTAACAAATTTTCAGTCGGCTGGCTGTCACATAGGAAATAACTGGTGGGAACATAAGTTTCAGTACCAAGAATTAATACTTCTTTTTGGTTTTGTTTTTGGTGGGTTTTTTTTGTTTGGTTGGTTGGGGTTTTTTTAATCCAGAATTCTTGTGTCAATTGTTAGCTATAATGAACTCAATATAATGAACTCAAGGTCTGAGCTTTGGCATTAACGGTGAGCCTAAATTGAAGATATAATTTGAAAAATAGCTTTTGTAAAACATCTAATGGGAATGCAACATGTTGCCAGAGGACATGGGAGTTTGAAACAGAAGGGCAGGGTACAGCTGTCAGCCTGGAGTATTTCCTAATGAGCTGATACTGGCATATATCTTAGCACCTGATCTTTTGGCCACAATGGCATGCTTTATTTTTTATTTTTTTTAAAAGTGTGTTTTAGATCATAGATCACTCCTTTGTCACAGTTTTGCTATACTGTGGAATTGTATTTCAAGAGAATAATATACCAAAGAAGATCAGCTGTTGTACAAAATGTTATGATTACTTTGGAGGAAAATGCATTTAGGGTTGACACCTGTTCTCATATCACATCTGAAATGCTGTATTGATTATTCCTAACCAAAGCAAATCAATTATTCACGATCATCCCAATCATACCATACAGTGTAGGGTTTGGTGGTGGTGGTGGTTGTGTGTGTGTTTCTTTTTTAAGCTGAATTACCTGTTAAATTACTACATATCTTGACCCTTTGGTGTCAACAGCATATTAAAATGTTTCATTGAATTTATGAGGAAAATTTTAGTTAAAGTTTGAAAGTTTTTAGACTTTTCAAATATCCAGTTTCAGGGTTACATAATTACTGAAAAGGAAGGCCAGAAGCATTTTTGTAAAGTTATTATAAGACAACAAAATCCATTTATTACAAATTATATTTTGTAGACAAGAGAAAAGAAAACTGTATTTTTAACTTGTAGAATGATCTGGATCTTGTGTCTTTTTTTGATGTATTATTTGGACTGTTAATTCAGGAAATACAGTGGATTTGATTTTTGTTTTGATTACAAGAATAGGTTTCAGAAGCTGAAAATTAATATGATTACATAAAGTAAAATGCAGAAGTTCCCAGACTCGAAGAGGCATGATATAAGATAGCACAAAAAAGTAATTTCTCATAAGGTGTTTTGTTTGTTTGTGAATACTTTTCATTCTCATTTATCTCATTATAATATTCTACTTTGGATTATGTCTCATCAGAAACTAAAAGTTAAAACTTCCCAGCAGAAGAGTGTAAGAGAAGCAAGCCTAGACAATGGCTTTACACCTCAGCTCTGTTCTGCCTTATAGTTGACATCTGATGTATTTCCTCTTCCTTATTAATAGCATTTGTTGAGTAATGCAAATACTTTCCTCACAAAAATATTAGTGTAAACAAGTAGATAAGCAATTATAAAACTCTATGTTAGATGTTTCACAACCATCAGTTTACGTTGAGGCTAAGAAGCTGAATATGATGGAAGAGTGAACTTCTGTAGACTTCATTTTTGGAATGAGCTTTAAGGCCTATCATTTGACTTCTTTTTTGTCAGGAAGTCTTAGTATATATTTCTTCCTTGTAAGTGTACAATGTACTCCCCCTCTGCCCCCCCCCCCCCCCCCCCCCATTTTTAATTCCCAGCTGTTCACTAGAAATTGCTACTTTTCTAGATACAGTCTGATAATAGTCATCAAAGCAGTATGACAAATAGTGACTTAACCCTTTCCTCTCTTTCTCTCAGACACACACACGGACACATACTTCCTGATACATCTGGGCTTCAGTCAATGATTCAGACTACAGAAACCGCATGTTTCATTAAAGTCACTAGAAGCAGACAACGCTCAGCATTTTTGAAAGTCAACACTGAAAGCCTTCTACTCTCTAAATGCTGGCCTCAGAACTGCTTCTTCCTCTGACAAGGGAAAATCCACAGCTCTGAAAGAATGCCAGTTACACTGTGAAATTTTCCATTGTCTATATGGTGTGGCATCTTTGAATGTGCTAGATTTTCTGAATGTCATTCATATGTGCTCTTCCTCCACGAAATATTATCATCTCCGACATTAGAAACTCTCCATTATGAATACTACTATTGAAGCTCAGTCCCTAACTTTAAATACTGCAGCTCTGTGTGTCACAATACCTAAATCCTTTTTTTGAAGTCGGCCACAAAAGATTAATTTTATGGGCAAGATCATAAAGTGAATCATGAAAATCTTAATTTCACTCTCAGCAGCAGGAAAGATACTGAGTACATGCATACTGACAAATAAAAAGGCAAGTCTGAGCAATTGGATCCCTGATCCTTAACGCTAGCTTGGCCCCTGGACTTATTTGGAACTACTTCAGTTAGCTTTCTGCAAGACCAATCTGTCTGTGAGATATTAATCAGATGATGCCTTTTCGCCTCGTTGCCAGAATTCATTTCCATAATCCTTTGTTATTAAGCAGAACAGAGGGATGGGATGGCGTGGGGTGGGATGGGATCTCTACTCTTGAATGACCAGTGTAAAACCAGCCTCAGTGGCTACTCATGAGAGTTCTGGGCAGAGATTCCTGCTGTCTCCGGTAGCCCATGGAAAAGAGAGAGTGAAGTATGCAGTCCCATCCTCTTAGCCAAATAGATTGACAAGTCACCTTCAACAAAGAGGAGAAGGTCTCACTTCATATTTCATGCATTAGTATAGCTCCTTGATACCTGCTATGTAAAAGTAAAAAAAAGCAAATCTAGCTGCCAATGCTGTCTTTTAGATAGACAAGGGTAGTCTTAGATAATTCAGTCCATTGCTTTTGACATCAAGAGTAATAATGACTGCTATTTGCAATATTTTTAAAGATTTCAAAGGGATTAAAAAAGGAAAAACGTAGACCATATGAAAAATGGATGAGATTATGATAGTGATGCAGGTGTTTGTTGATATATAAGAGAAATCTAATCTAATAAAATAAATGTAATTATTGTACACAAGTTGATTTTGTTAACAGTCTTTACAGTAGGGCCATACATCACTGACTATATATTAACATTGTAATAAATAAAATACAGCATAATTGTAGACTGAATGTCAGATTGTTTAAATTTCACAACACAGCTTTTAGTCTTCACACTGATATGTGCGCCAGCACCTCAACGCCATCTTCATCCAGCCAGATTTCTCATTAGGCAAATTCCTCAAAAGAAACAGGTCACTTGAAGCATTTCTTTGTGGTTTAACCCTGCTAGGCAGCTAAACACCACAGAGCTGATCTCCCACTCCCCCACAGCGGGATGGGGAAGAGTTCAGAGGGTAAAAGTGAGAAGATTCATGGGTTGAAATACAGTTTAATGGGTAAAGCAAAGGCTGCATGTGCAAGCAAAGCAAAACAAGGAATTCATTCACCACTTCCCATGGGCAGGCAGCTGTTCAGCCGTCTCCAGGAAAGCAGGGCTCCATCATGCATAATGGTTACTTGTGAAGACAAATGCCATCACTCAAAATGTTCCCTCTTGCTCCTTCTTCCCTTGGCCTTTATTGCTGAGCATGGCATCGTATGGTATGGAATATCCCTTCGGTCAGTTGCGGTCAGCTGTCCCAGCTGTGTCCCCTTCCAATTTCCTGTGCACCCATAGCCTAATCACTGGTGGAGTGGCATGAAGATCAGAAAAGGTCTTCATGCTGTTTAAGCATGCCCAGCAATAGTTAAAATATGGGGGGGTGTTCAACACTGTTTTCATCATAAATCCAAAACATAGCACCATATAACTTACTATGAAGAAAATTAACTGTATCCTAGCCAAAACCAGTGCGGCACTTAAAGAAGTTGTGTTTGTATCATCACTGTTGCAGCTAAACTGCGATCCTACATTCTTTGAAGTATATTTAAGCCACGTTCCTACCAATTTATTCCTACTGGTCCTACATGATGACTTCTCTAGGCATCCAGAGCTATTTCCCATCCTCAGTCTGACAGGATACTTTTCTTTATACATACAGTTACTGATGTCCTTCTCTCTACCCAGCATAGCAATGTCACCCCGCACCGCTCTGTTCTGTGTCTGTAGGGAAAGTGTTATATAGCACTGCCACCCAGGGGAAAGGAGGCGGCCAGCACCGGCCTTTGCGTGCCTGTGTTCAACCACAGGCAAAGCCTGGCAGCGGAGAGCACGGTCCTCTCACCAGAGGTGGCAGGGGAATGAATGAGTGACAGCCCTTTTGAAGGATTCAGGAGCTGCCTAAAAATACAACTGTATCTGTTGAGAAAGACAGATGTAATAAACTTCAGATATAAAGTATTACTTGGGTAAATGGTGTTGAAATTATGTTTCCCTGTCACAATATTTTCTAAAGTGTAGCAGGATTACTTTGTTGGGTTTTTTTTTGGTTGGTTGTTTTTTGTTGTTTTTTTGTTGGGTTTGTTGTTTTGTGGTTTTGGTTTTTTTTTTTTTTTTTTTTTTTTTTTTAGAATGATTATGTTTCATGGGGTTTTTTTGTGGTTTTGGTTTGATTTTTTTTTTTTTTTTTTAGA
This sequence comes from Falco naumanni, assembly GCF_017639655.2. NCBI lineage: Eukaryota > Metazoa > Chordata > Aves > Falconiformes > Falconidae > Falco > Falco naumanni. The sequence goes on from NC_054055.1 coordinate 51,060,432, forward strand.
ATGAAAATTCATACTTAGAATCCTATCCTTAATTGTTTCTCAGAAACATTGCAAAACCTTAAGGTGCATTTACCTTACTATCTCATTTAATTTAAAAGTCTCTAACATAACTGCCTGTCTTTTCAGCCCTCAAAGCCTCTGCTTAAAATAGCCAAAATAAAATTATGTGTACATGTAAAAACCTTTATTAAGAATAGCTGGAGACAAAACAAAAACCAAATAAAAACAAAAAAATATTTTCAAGCATATAAGCCTTCTTCAGCACTTTTTCTTTCCCTCAGAATTAATCAGCCAAACTTCTAAGTACCGCGGGTTCATGATCAGGCTTGGTACACTTCCACAAGTCTTTCTCCAGAAATGTATGATGGCAGCCTGATTCTTGCTTATAGACTTGGTGTCTATTCATGCTACCAAGGACCTGACGTTGCACAGGTAGTCAAGAGTTCTATGGGGAAGCTTAAGATGTGCCATCAAAGGCATTACCTCCTTGTAACCATTAAAAGGTTGTTCATAATCTTTCGTGGGGCAGCTGAGATAATATATGTGTCCATATGGGGGGTTTTTGCCTCTGGAAAATGAGATGTTGTCTTGGTTTGGTCCAGAAATAAAACTCGTAAGCCAAGTTGCATTATCATGACTTAGAAACAGAAAAACAGTAAATAAACATCTATGAAATATCAGGTATTCCATATTAACCTTTATAATTAATAATTTCCATTTCTGATTTCCATGTTCCAGTGCCTGTGTGTGTGAGTAATACTCCTTTCACCAGTACTGAATTAATTTCCTTTGTAATTTCAGTAAGCTTTGCTTTATATTTTTTGAATGCTACGAAATAAAACAGGTATCTATTTTCTGTATATAATTTGTAAATTTTCACATATCTTTCCTCTCATTTATTTTCACATAAAGTAAAATACAATATCATTTCAGTCTCTAGTGAAATTAGTTTACATTTTACTTAGCATTCTCTTTGAACTCCCTATAGATCTGTTTATTTTGGATATTCTGACATAGAACAGCTGGTATTAACCAGAAACTAAGAGATGACGGTGGACAACCTATACGAAAATGTTAATGAAAAAGTATAATGGCTATTCTTTAGACATCCATAGGCTTGATTTCTTATTTAAACTGCAGTTTGCAGAATTACGTATGAAAAAGGCTATGGAGATAACAACTTCCTTTTTTAAAAAAAATGTTAATAAAGGTAAAAATAGTCACAATATTCTTCAGTAAAAACAGTAACATTGTGGATTAGCATTTTGCTCTGCAGAAAATTAATCAATTTTCCTCTTTCCCATATTTCAGCTTGATTCTAATCTCTATTATTTGTCTTTCACTCTATGTTTTAGCTTTAAGGGATCTTTTTCCTGAGTTACTCTATCAATAGTCTTTTGAAAGTCTTATACCATTCATTTATCTTTTATCTACTGCTTTATTGTGAACTGAATATAAAAGACACATTCAAAAAATTCTAAAATATTAGCAAACCATGATCTCCTTTTGCAATACTGTTAATGCACATGTGAAGATAATACTGCTGTTTTACTAGTTTGTAATTCCAACCATTTTCCTAATTCACATATAAACCCTGGTGATCTCTTATTTCTCAGCTGATCTCTAAGACATAATCTTTTATTGTTTTACCTTTTAATTCTTAAGTGTAATAACTATGTTCAAAGAGGGCAAATCTTTGCTAACATCTCACTTCAAAGGTTTTCAGAATTATATGATGCTCAGACAAAGAATTATGAATATGGGTTTTTAGATGGAGGCCACTTTGAGACATTTAAGCTCCATTGTAATTCTAGGCCACAAAGTTCCATAAAAAATCTCAAGTAAAACCCAGTCTCTTCAGATTGTATTGAGCTTTTATATTTATCATACAAGTTGACTTCATCAGGCTGGTTTATAAATGACTAAGTCTCATTTATGGAAGGAAATTTGGCACTCAGTAATGCTGTGTTATGGTATCAGAAGTAGCACTTTTGGACATAAGTTGGTGGAACTGCATGAAAGGTATCTGAGATGAAAGTAGGTGCTAATAACTACACCTATTTCAGTAAATCAAATAGTGCCTCAACACTTTCTTGGGCATGAACATTTAATCACCTCTACTGTTAAATTATTTCACAGTTCCTGACATGGTTTCCTTCTAAGGCAACTCAACCTTTTCCAAAGACTACCTGAACACAAATCAAGAATGAGAATGAGCAAAACACAGTTCCCTAAAGTCTTTTTGGAGGTGGCTATTCTCCTATTATTCAACCTCAGGGCCAGAGAACAGTCACAGGCACAGTGAATTCAATACTCTCGATAGAGAAGCGGACGGTCATTCAGACATAAATAGATGCCTCCCCAAGATAATTCACTTTTTGCTTAGGTAGACGTGCAGGACTGCTTTGTCCAACCTATTCAAAAGTAGTCTATTTTTACCCATCGATGATAAGGGAAACATAGGAAGACTAGGTCAGATGTTTCTAACTTTTGGGTGACTAAAGCTAGGTGTAAGGAATCTTACCTGATATCTGATTCTTTGGATTTGTGTATAACATGCACTTTCAAAAATCTGATTTGTAACAACATCTGCAACTGGTTCAGACTCTCTGTTTCCCTTTTTGAACTGTGAGGGTAAAAATGAAATTTGAGGTTAAGCATAATGAACTCCCTATTTTTGTAATTTTTCTTCATATTTAATGCAATACATTGTAACTTTGTAGACCACAGCAAAAGGAGTTTATTGTTCAGAATTTTGGGGCTAGCTTTTCAGGTTTTTAATCATCATACTAAAGTGTTTTGAAGATTAATAAAATAATACAGAATTTATAATGTGTTAAGTAAATGTTAAAGATGTATAGGTTGTTGGATTTTTTTCAGAACCAAGTTAAACACCTAAATTATGAATGTTTCTCTACCACTTTTGTACAGGCAGACCTTGTGGGTGTTTTTACTTATGTGGATGCATTTCTTCTTCAAAGATTAGGTTTAAGAGAAATTCATATATAAATTCATATGATTTACTATGTGAAAGCAATGTTTAAACAAAAAACCCAGCCTTAGTAACATAAAAGTTCTTTATGCATGCATTGAATAACTCAGATATGTTTTCTTCTAAGTAGCAGTGCATCTTATCACAAATCTTATGAGAGCTGAAGAAATAGTATATAGAGAGTCTAGAGGTTTTGCAGTAAATTATTACAAAATGTCATAATTATCCTACAGAATGGCAATTTAAAAGTGGTTTGGGTTTGTTTTTTGTTTTGTTTTTTTTCTGTTTTCCATTTGTTTTTCTCCCGAGTTGTCTATTTTGAAATTGTCTATAAACTCATATAAAAACTCTTTACACCCTTGGGTCAGGATTATTTTTTTAATCTTATCTAGAATAAGAATGCTTGAGAGAATTTATAGAAAAATATTTTCATCTGACTTTTCCAAAACTGTAGTTTTCTAAGACCTACATTGGACAGCTAATAGAATAAACAATAAGTTTCCAAAAGAATGAAGTTTTTGATCAGTTATGGTAGCAGTCAAATTTTGCCTGACAATGAGAAATATTACAAAGAAAAAGTAAAACCATCAGTAGAAGTAACGAGAACTCATAGGGATTTTTATTATCTGCGATATCTTTTATCCGCAGAAATGCAAGTTTTCAGAGCATCTCCTTTAAGCAAAATCACAGAATCACAGAATGGTTGAAGTTGGGAGGAACCTCTGGAGATCATCTTGCCCAAAGACCCTGCACAAGCAAGACTACTTAAAGTTGAGTTGCCCAGGACTGTGTCCAGATGGCTTTTAAAGATCTCCAAAGATGGGAGATTCCACAACTGCTCTGGGCAACCTGTGCCAGTGCTTGGTCACCCTCACAGTGAAAAAGTGTTTCCTCCTGTGTTTCAGTTTATACTCATTGCCTATTTATGAATGGTGAATAAAGCACTATGGACATGATTTTTCTGTGTGCCCTCTTTGTTTAGAAGGTATTCCGACATGGAGGTCACTGGAGAGTGACAGGAGGCATGCCATTAAGGGTGTGATTATACTGTCTTTCCCAGAAACACTGAAATTAAGCTAGCATATATAATTTGAGCCTTCTGTTGAGATTTTGTAACAGAGTCACTGAATCAGGGCAGGATTTCTGTAAACTGGAAGTTGGACAAGGAGCTGACAACAAGTAGTAGCTGGACCAGAACTTATTAATTATTAATTCTATATTTCTTCCAATAGCTTAAGAATGAGTGTGGCAGAGAAACTGGGAAACTGATGTTTCTTGCCCAATGTCTGTCAGGTGGTAGATCGCTCATGTGTCTTTTGTCAATTCCAAATTGCTGTCATGAAAGTTTATGATGAAGTGAAATGAGTTAATTGATACGAAAACCAGTAAGTTAAGAGAAAAAGGAAATTTTCCCAGTAATGATTTTCCAGTGAGCACCATTTTATTTCTAACATGGATAAGCAGACATTACCTTATCATTTTAGGATTAGTCTAGATTTCAATAGATGAGAAATCTTGATATACTGTTTAGCTATCTGACACAATGCAGAGAGTTTAACAAATTCACTATGCATGTAATTTTAAATCCAAGTATTTATCTATCTTTTTTCCCTCACTCCCATACCCCACCCTGAATCCCAATACAAAGTCAGAATCATTTATTTTTATTATCTTGGGAAAAATTTGGTCATTCTTGTGCCATCTGATCTAACCTGCCAATCAAAAGTAACAATATTTTGTTATGTAATCTGAGAAATTAGAGAGAATTAATTGAAGTTCTATCAGCATCTGCTTTAAGAAACTATTCCTATGTTTAAAAATTCTCTTAGCAGTTTATAGAACAGGTAAAGAACACATTTTCCTAGTTGGTGTTATTTTTTTATTATTTCTTGATATTATAAAAATGACATGACTGTATTTGTAATTCTTTTTCATAGTGAAAACTTAATGACAGTGTTACATGTTGTCTGATTAACCGCCAAGTGGAGCTCTAACCTAGGAAAAGAACTGATCATTTTCTAACCAGTGCAGATGCTAACAGCAGTTTTTCAGAAAGCAAGCTAAAGTAAAAAAAAAAAAAAAAAGCACCAGCTGCACCCTGTGCACCCTGTGCCAATCACACCTGCTTTACGTATTCAGAATCTGTTTTGTCTGTAACTCACAGTTACAGTCAAGTGCTGTAAAAATGAAGCTCATTGCAGGCAAAGCAGAGCAGTGATTTAAATTAACATGCTTCAATAGACAGAAGATTGTACTTCAAAGCAATTATAGTTAATGAAAATGATGCTCAATCCCTCAAGTGTTCTGTGTTCATGGATTCAAGTTACAGATAAAAGAAACTGACTTATAAATTGTACAGTGATTAAAAGGACTGAGTAAATCCTTAATAATACACATTTAATCTCTCTGATGAGATTGAGAATTCTATTACATTTGAAAGTTGAATGACCTATTTTAAAGGAGTCTAATGTTTAAATAAACTGGGCCAAATTCTAATGATTGACATTCATTAAAAAATCGTTATGTGTTGATTAGCTGTCTGATTGACTTTATAATATATACTTGTGATTATTTAAAATCATATTTGGAACTGAATTACTGATTAAATGTATGTAATACAGTGCATTGCATCTGAATTGCTGTTGGGTTTTTGGTTTCATTTGTTTGTTCATTTTGGTTTTCCAGAAAGGTTCTGCTTACTTATATGATTACTTTTAGCTTCTTTCATAGGCAGGCTATATTCTGTTGCACTTATTCTATACACATGAGGATAAGACTTGGGAGAGCTTCCACCTTCCCAGGTCAATTTGTGCATCTCAGTCAACTTCTGACACCATGTGCATACATTCACAGCCATCTCTTCCTCTTCCCGTCTGCTGACATACTCACTTCCTCTGAAGGCAATCCTGGCTGAGGTCATGCCTCACAGAAAGCCGTGGTGCTATAGGTGTCCCAGAGTGGGCAGGTGAGAGATACAACTAAGACACTGAACAGAACAAACCTACTCTGCAGGCTGTATGCCTATCACACAGCTACATTCAGACATACGTGCGTGATTCCTAGTGATTATCAACTTGGACCAATCTGCAAACAGGGTATAAGTGTGGGAGGAAGGCATTAAAGAGGCTGTAAGTCTGCCAGATACTGGAGAGACCAAAGGGTCTGCAAACTGGCTACTGAAGTGACCAGAAAGTCCAAGTCAAGTATGGGGGTCTCAGAGGTCGACTGAGAGACTTATCTGCATGTGCTGTCTCTGTGTGAGGCAGCTGGAGCTGAGAGGATCCAAGGACCAGCTGCTGGATAGATTGAGTGTCTAAGGCCAGTTGTTGGAGGAATCCAGAGTCTGTCTGTGTGTGTGTGTGTTTGTGTGCATGTTCATGTGTGCAAGGAGGCCTGAACACTTGTAGTAGGAATGGAGCTGTGAACTTCAAATGCTCATGTCCCAGATGCTAGCAACAAGGAAACCAAGGAACCAGGGCTGGTTCGTGGATACAAACAAGCATACTTCCAATATTTAGTGCAATTCTTTTTATATTCTGAACCAAATATATTTTCAATAAATAGGAACAAAGCTGTTCCTAGTTTAACTTTGTTGATTTCAGTGTCTTCATACTTTTAATTGCAACATATTCCTCCCAAGTAAATGCAGGCAATTAATATTCACCATGACAAATTTATTAAACAAATTCAATAACAGCAAACTGTTGCATTAGGAATCATATGGAAAGAAACACAATTAAGATGAAACATATCTAAGTTACCTTCCTTTCTGTAGTCTGAATATCAGCCTGAGCAAAGTCTGCATATTTTAAAAACAGAGAAATTACATTTCAGCATTAATTTTAAAAGTAATGCTTAGATGTGATTTTCTTTAAAACTTCTATCAAAATTGAACTTGCAGAACTGACAACAGAATAGCTAAACATCCACTTCCATTCTCTCTGAGGTAGAGAAAAACCCTGAACACCCAAATATGACTGCATGCATTAGTTAACAGCTGTGAAAACTGACAGTAGAGTTGGTGTGAGATACAGAGACAAAACGGATGGAAGCAGTTTTAATAACGCAAGTTCTACCTCAGACCACACCTTATTCTTGAAGATAATATCTTCTAAAACACTTTAATGGTTGTTAATAATCTTTACTTATTTTTTTATTCTTTTGGACTAGTACTTCATAACAACCTTCCTTTCCAGACCGACAGTCATGACTCCATAGCAGAAATTTCATAGTAAGAACCTGGTTCCCGGGGCCTTACTATGAAAAAATCCCAAGACCAGCTGTGGAGCTCGTAGCTTTCTGTGGTAGGCAGCCTAGGACCTCTGGCATTGTTTGCTGCCTTGAATCTGTGTACTGCAGAAGCATCAGGATGCATAGCAGCATGCTGCATCCAGTCAGAGATTTTCTGAACGCTGTTTTCAATTTCCTAATGATTTCTGGGAAAATACTTCAAGCAAAATACTGTAGTCTAAGTGAAGCAATGGTTTTTATTAAAATTCTCTTTCATCACATTTCCCTAAATATCTGTAGTTGGCAGATCTCCACTTTCTCTCTGTGTTCCATCAGAGTATTATTTCCATCTAAGAGATAATGGTGAACAACTGATACACATTTCCAATCACTTTTTGGTGTAGGTTGCTCTTACTGATTACATGGCAGCTGTTTCTCCTTCTGCAGAATATTATTCCCATGACCACCCAAATATATTCCAATAGAATTTGTTTGTTGCTGACTTAGAATGGAATGAGCACACATTGCAAATTAACCCAGGGTAAAAAAAAAGACTAATTAGAAAGTAAGCTATTATTTCATATTAAACATTGTCTTATTAAAATAAATAAATAAATAAAAGAACAACAAAAAAAAAAAAACCAAAAAAGACAGTTACTTTTAAGCAAAGATAATGTTCAAATAATCAATGGTATTGGAACACAGAAGAAATAAACTTGAAGCTAACTTTTTCTTTGTGGTCTATGTCTCATTATGGATCTTTTTCATTACCCAAACTTAAAATCAGTGTTGTTTTTTTACACCTTTTTTTCCTTGCAAGTTTTGACCTTGGTGTCTTTTATCTTATTACTGCCAATTTGTGTTCCAGCACCAGTGATTCCCCTACTCATAATGTTTCCACTTGAAATGACAAGATTTGCTCAAGCCTTTCCATAATATGTTAAGGGCTGCAACAGAGAATGGGAAGTGGAAAATCTTCTTTTAAGGTTTCACTACCAGTGAAAGTGATATGTTATTCAGACATCAGTAGTCTTGCAATATTCACATCTGGCCTTAATGTCTCTGTTCTCAATCAAATCTTCAAATTTTTTTGGAAAAGTTTTAACCAGAATTTCAATTTATTTTAATATTGTCAAGATGTAATAGGAAGTTATGATAAAATACTCTAATATCAAGTACTCCAAAATGTGTCATGTTAATCTTTTCAGTAAAGACCAGTCTGCCTAATCGATTAAACTATACTCTTAGATACTGTAAATTATTCCTAACTATTGTAGTGAATATGGCCCTGAGCAAGGACATGCTTTATAAACTCACTCAGCTGTAGAAATACTATGAGAGACATTTTATCTGACTATACTGGCTTTGACTGCCCTTGAGAGTAGATTCACTGTTTGTCCAGTCAGCAAGCCTGCAGGTACAGATCAAGGTCGTTCCTAAAATATGTGGGATTTTGTGTGGCTTGGAGTTTTTACCACATTCACAAACCATGCCCACCTTAATATGCTTGCAGGCATGTCCTGGGAGGCTGTCCACAGGCCGCTCACAAGGCCATGGGTCATTACAAAACATAGTATTGGCATAATAATTTTGTCTTGATCCTCCTTGTGCTCTGCAAGGTTATGTGCTAGCGCCAATGCTTTTCTCTGCTGCCTCTACTCTGTCCTCATTATCCTCTGTTACTTTACTTTCTCTGTCAAGTACAGAAGTTTGTGCAGAAGGCAGATTAATGGGGTTTCTCTATTTCTTGAGACAGAATTATTCAAGAGAATAAAGTAACTCTGTTTATTACATACCCTATATTTATACCTGAACTTGAGTTAACTTCATATTGGTACTTACTGCTTGCCCAGGCTTTCTCAGTGGTGATGGATGCAGCCTTTAACACTGGAAAAGAACCTGCATTCTTACACAAGCTTTGTGTTATACTGTGGGAGATATGGCCAATGATGCAAGGAATGACTAATCTCTGCAGCTTTGTAAGCTGTGTACTACTATGCTGTACCATGATTTTCGGACTCTGAGCTACTACACTGTTTCCTTAAAAAAAAAAACAACAAAGGCAGGGGCCGGGGTAGGGGTGTGTGTGTGTGTGTGGGTGGGTGGGTGGAGATGTGAGGAAGCAGAGTTTTAACACTACCTCTCCCCCTGTGATTGGCAAATCACATAACAGACTAAACATCCCAAGAAAAATTATTTCAGTCTTAGAGAAAAGAGATTCTGAAGGAAAAAGTGATAGATCATGCTTCAGTTTTCCTCTTTGGCACATCCAATAAATGTTGGATTTAACCAATTCGTTTTAATTTTATGTCACAAACTAGTCCTAAGCATTTAGAGATTTATTGGATTAGTCTTCCTATATATTTCATGCACACATTTATAGCTATTTCACTGTTTTTCCATATGCATGAAGTTCCTGAAACCAGATCTCTGTGTTTATAAACAGTATTGGGGCACAAACCCAGTTTATCTTGATCTTGCTTTTGCAATATGTTCATTTTTTAACACTGAGATGCAATGAAAAAATAAGAATTTGCCTTACCTATTGCAAATATAAAGGTAACACAAAACAAAATGCATTATCAAAATGTACTTCAGAATGTAAACACACTGGTTTAAAGTCAGTACTTAATAGAAATCTAATCAATATCTTGGTTAGTATAAATTCTTTAGGTTCTGAATGATGGCTTATCACATATCACATATCACATAAATAAGGAGTGGCTAGGAAGTGCTTATTTGCTCACTTAATTATGCATTTAGGTATTTACTAGCTGCAGTTCACCCAGAAAATTGAAAGGAGCTTTCCCATTTACTTCAGAAATCTTTGAAGCAGTGCTTTGAGTCTCTCATTTCTATGGATAATAGATAATTTAGGCTACTAGATATTATGACTACCAGATAATTTTGTATTCATGAAACAATGATGTGACTCATATTTTCCATGTTACTTTAAAAAAAATACATATAGGTTTATAGATTAAAACTACCTTTCATAGTACTAGAAAAGCAGCTGTGAAACTGCCTTAAGAAAACCCTTGGGTAGCAGAATTTTTCAAAATCATGTGTGCTAGGAAAAAGGAAAGGAAATCTAGCCAGATGTTCACAGAACATTAATCTGTCTTGAGTAAGTTAAACAAATTTTCCTTTCCTTTTCTGAAAAAAAAAAAAAAATTGCTTCAATAGTAGATCAATTTCATCACTATTTATTT